>NC_141049.1:1704730-2282230 GCF_041138505.1 Cibotium barometz | reverse complement strand
GCCACTAGTTGATCTCCTATTTGAGATACTAATCTACATCTATATATATCCATGCACATGTACCTGTACTCTAGCCTCATCAAAAAGTTAATAGTATATTATGGACTTTATGTATCAGAGTATCCTCCTAGTTGCATCCAAGTGTGGCTTCCTCGAGGCTTGCATAAACTAACTCACCAACCCAACAACATAGCTCAAATCTGCCTGGTGATAGTCATGTAAATAAAACTCCCAAAATGTGCATATACATAGTAGGGTCCTCTAAAAGATCACCTGTATTTGTAGCATAATGATGGGTTATATACCCATAATATATCAACATGTGAGCTCTATCTCTTGTACTGCTTTGACCATATAAGCATAATGATGGGTTATATACCCATCATATCTCAACATGTCGACTCTATCTCTTGTAATGCTTTGGCCATATAAGCATATGATGGGTACTGCTTTGGCTCTTTGTATAACAAATAGTCAAGGCTTTGTTTTGAGCCACTAACCCCATCAACAAATGAATGGCCTTCTGAAACATCAGACATTATGAAAGGTTGATCGACCTTCTTTTTTCCCTTATGTGATACATGTGACTTTTATAAATTTTCAGCACCTATAGTACCACTAAATGTTGTGTCAAAATTTCTCACATTCTACATCAACCTTCTTGACCAAGGTCTAATAGTAGACCCACTACTAGAGGACTCTACAGGACACATGTGATTGCTACTCTCCATTTGTTGTTGTAGCCACATTGTTGTTTACATTAGACTTTATGGAATCCTTCACTAGAGTTAGCACCAAAATCAACATATCATGCATCCCTATGGTTCCTTATTGTATTTGCAGTCATGGAACTAAGCACATCACAAACAACTGCTCACTTCTATCTTTGGCTTGCTTACTTGAAGAAGCATAGTTTTCTTTGATGTAGCTTCTTACCTTTAATGGCATTCTGCTTTTTATAGCACTCCTTTGCTGCTATATGACCTGGTTTACGAGCATTCCATGCTATTTTCACTTTGATTTTTTGACATCCATCTCAGCCTCTCTAGCTCCTCGTACCTCTAGAGTATTATCTTCTACCTATTTGTACATTAGAGTCATGTTATTGTTGATGCCCATGATTTTGGTTTCCAAATTGGCCTGCACCTTGGCCTCTAGATGATGATTTGCCTCTACATCTACCTATGTCTATGTAAAAGGCTTGCTCCTACATATTTCTAAAAGATACACCCCCAACATCCATCTCCTCAGTATAAGAAGGGATATAAGATCCTTGAAGTTTGGGGAGTTTTCCGAAGTTTGGATAAATGTTTGAAATTAGTCATATTCTTTGCTAAGATCATTCAATGTGACCAATACCAAGTCGTTCGTCATCCATAGAAGCTTCAATAGAAGGGATATAAGATCCTTGAAGTTTGGGGAGTTTTCCCAAGTTTGGATAAATGTTTGAAATTAGTCATATTCTTTGCTAAGATCATTCAATGTGACCAATACCAAGTCGTCGTCATCCATAGAAGCTTCAATAGAGCTGAAGGCATTAGGAGCCCTTTTACTTTTAATGAGTAATCACTTATACTCATCTTTCTCCTCTACATATTATGTAGCTCTTGCTTTAACTGCATCTTTCTTGCCTTGGTACTTGTGCTATGTAACTTAATCAAGGTACCCCATGCATGCTTAGGTGTCACAACACCCTGTATATGACCACCAATCATAGCATCTGACACACTAACACATATTGAATACATCACTTTATTAGCTCTCTTATGCCACCACGACTTAAAGGCTTGCACAAGTGACATTTTCTTTTGGAAACTTCGGCTCCTTCTCATCACCTGAAATAAACTCTAGGTTTTTCTCATCCTCTAAACTTCCATGCTTGGGAAGTTGTTGTTGTCCAACTTCTCGCTCAAAATCTGGGAAAGAATGTCAAACATAATTACTTATAGCAACTTGCCAAATAGTGCTTGTAAAAACTTCTACTTACACTAAAATTGCAATCTAAAATTGCAATCTCTAACATAGTCACCCCTTACGGTATTGTAAACATGTTATATTGTAACTATATATGGAACAGTCACACAACCATACATCCACTAATAGCTTGAAAATCTTAGATTCTCAACACAGATTATCCTGCAACCAAATTTATACCGTAACTTTACACGAAACCAAAAATGGCGACCATAGTCAAAATTAACAGTTTTATAGAGTACTTGCGTAAAACTTGCAGAGCTTGAATGGGGACCGAAATGGCCTCAAATCTAAATTTTGAAATCACTATGACCCTTCGAACCTATCTGACATAATTTAATGGCCCTTTTCTTTATCATCATAAAGAGAGACTCAAGATGTGTGTTTATCCAATTCTAGGATTAACAAGAGCTACCGCCATTATCTTACATCAAGGAGTCACGGGGTAGATACACCAAAGGGTCATACATTCATGATATGAAGCAATAGTGTCCAAAGCTATAACTTGGACGGGTGCCCGTAAAGGTGTGACGGAGTATTTATGGTGATTCCCACTTCAAGAGCGTGTGGTAGCAAGATAGGCTGAAGTCCTGAGAGAGAGTGAATACTTATGGCCATGTATATAAGTGAATTTCTCTCATAATACAGCATACTCTCCCATTGTGCAATTGAGTCTTGCTCTTGCTAATCCTCTTGCTAATCTCTCTTCCCCCTAATGCATGCTAGTGAGTGTGTGTGAGTGAAGTGAGGTGAGAGGAGGGACGAGTATCCATAGTGCAACACGACGGTGTGACAACGCGTGCGGGAGATGCGGTGGAATTGCTTCTCAAGGAGTTGTAGAGCTTGGAGACCTCAAGGGTTATGATCTCGGCCATTGGAAAGATCCTCACGATAGTTGCGGTTCACCAGGTAATCTCTTTTTGGATATGTTTCAAGGAGGGTTAGGGTGAGCCATAACATTTTTGGCACCGCACCGGGGAGCCATCCCTTGGCTTTTTCCATCGTTTTGCCTCTAATCTACACATAACCCATTGCCCATTATCTTGATTAATGGTTTCCCATGAAAAAGATGTGGAATTGATGGTGATTATGTGAGATTTGGTGTAGAATAACTCTCTTTTTTGTTTTTGAAAAGAATGCTTTTTGCTTAAATTTTAGATTAATTTGTTATTTTTGTTGTTGTTTTTGTGGTTTTTCATGTTCTTAGGACTTGCACATAGTTTGTATTAGGCTTAGTTTACATCCATTGCATCAAACAATGCAAGAAAATGCATTACTTAGTGAATGTTAGCTCTCTTTAGTTTAAACATAGGTCTAAGATCATTAATTTTAGTTTAATTGTGTGTTTGTTGTTGAAATTGTTTGGATTGGAGTGTTAGCTAGCATTAAGAGTAGCTTAATCTTTCAAAAAATTTCTTAAAACCATCAAAAAACCCTTGAACTTGACTAATTTCTCTTAATGGACTGGTTTTTGTCATTAGGGGTGATTAATCTCATTTAAGAGACTAAAAATTTAGAAAATGTATTAATTGGGGTCTAAATTGATCATATGAGTAGTCGAAATTGAAGTTTTTGAGTGTTTTGAGAGCATTTAGATGCATCAAAACACCTAATCACATCAATTTTTGGATCAATTGGAGAAATTTGACTCTCTTTGCTTAATTTTACCTTAAAGAGGAGACTATAATTAAGAGTCTAATTAATTTTCTAATTTAGATTCACAAACTTGAAGAAACTTGTCAACCCAAAGAATGATGGAAATTGAGAGGAGGTTGGATCTGGTGGGTAAATACTATTGATGCATAAAGATTAGTTTTTCCTTGCTCTATCTAATGATGTATTCAATTGTGTGAATTAATTAGGGATTAATGGTTAATTAGAGTCCTTGATTAGTGTAAAGGAGGAAAGATTAGTAAAAGAATTAATATTAGATTAATCCTTAATCACTTTTTTATATAACTCATTAAGGCTAATGAGAATTCAATGAGTAGATGCTCATGAGTTATCAATTTTGGGAGTCATTTATGAATGGTGTAAGGGGTGTTATTAAAAGGTTGACTTTTTTTAATTCCCACTTACCTTTTTGAAAAAATTCCCATATCCCTTTCATTTTAAATTCAAAAAATATCCCCCTTCCAAAAAGGGAAATTCGTATTTCCCACTAGATTTCAAAAAATAAAAATAAAAAATATGGCCGTGAACGAAAAAAAGTCTGTTCGTGAAACGAAAATCCAACCGTGAACGAAAAAAAGTCCGTCTGTGAAACGAAAATCTGGCACGAAAAAAAGTCTGTTCGTGAAACGAAAATCTGACCATGAACAGAAAAGAGTCCGTCCGTGAAACATAAATTCGGCCGTAAATGGAAAAAAGTCCATCCGTGAAACATAAATCCGGCCGTAAATGGAAAAAAGTCCATCCGTGAAACGAAAATCCGGCCGTAAATGGAAAAAAGTCCATCCGTGAAACGAAAATCTGGCCGTGAATGGAAAAAATTCTGTTCGTGAAAGTGCAAGCGATGGAAAAAAATTTGTTTGTGAAATGGAAATCCGACCCCGTGAACGAAAAAAATTCCATTCGTGAAAGTGCAGGTGATGGAAAAAATTCCGTCCGTGAACAAAAATTCCGGCCATGAAAGAAATTTTGGCGAGAAATTCTGACTGTTGAAAGAAATTCCAGGCAGCGAGAAATTCCGGTCGTGAAAGTGCAAGCCATGAAACGGTCCGTCATCGTGAAAGTGCAGGCCGTGAAACGGTCCGTCGTCTGTGAAAAGGTCTACCATGAAAGTGCAGGCTGTGAAAAGGTCCGCGGCTGTGAAAGTGCAGGCCGTGAAAAAAAAAGACTCTGGAAAACACCCAAGTTTGGAGGTCCGTATCCACTAAATCGTACATCTAATGAAGGCGCTCTAGGGCTCATCGAAAAGCTGACATCCTGCTCTTCGACTTTGGACTTGGTCGTCCGAAGTCAAAATTGACCATTTTGGCCTCCAACTAGCAGCCTCAAAATTCGACCCAGAAATCGAGGCAAAAAACAGCCCAAAAACCACGAAAAATCGTAAAAAATAGCATCATAAAAACAATAACAAGCCATATTCGGGCTACTTTTTGAGGGTCTAAACGACAAAATCATAGACGACTCAGGGAAATAAAGTTGTAGTACTCCAAAAATACTACAACTCCCTCATACAGAGTTTTTCAATATTCTTTTTGGAACACCCTAAAAAACGTGCTGTGGAACAAGGAAAAAATTTTCAAAAAAATTTCTATCTTGAGACAGTGATGGAAAATAGGTTTTAGGACCTCCTCTTCCATCTAGGAAGTTCCTAGCATATGCTTTTTCCGAAAAAATATCTGTCATTCACGTGCATATAGCGCCTAAGCTAATTGGGGTGAACGGACACCCGTTTAACCTAACGAGGAGTACGCCAAGCCTCTTGAGGCTGTTAACGGGCTGTGGGAGAATATAAAAAGCAAAAAAAAAAAAAAAAGATTGTGATTGCTCATTAAGGAGAATTTAGGCACTCTGACATGGCCACGATAGAGGGATTTCTAGGGATCACACAAGGACTAAATCCAATGGTGGCTGACATCTTCGAGCCATTGAGATCTATGCCACAAATTCACCTCCCAATGCCATTGGCCATGCCTATAACAAGTGTGTCATCGGGTTTTACACCCCCTAGCACCTTGATCCCACCGGGCTTTGGTCTCTTGCCTAACATTCCTGCAAACCCTATAAGAACCCACACCTTGAAAGACACAAAGACTCAACTGAAATTAGACACATCTGTTCAACTGAAGATTGCTCGCTGAAGCTCCCGCCTTCACCCCTGCGCTGCTCGCCCATCGCCTTCCCTCCCTCGCGTCCCTTTCCTTCCTCCCCCTGCCTGCCATCGCTTCTGTGCCCCCCCCTTCTTCTCGTCGTTGCCCCCCCCCTTTCTTCTTGCGTTCTCGCCCACTTGCGCCCCCCCCTTCCTCGCTGCTGCGCCTCCCCCCTCCTCGCCATCTCGTCCCCCCCCTCCTAGCCTCTTCGCCTGTTCGCCCCCCCCTCTTCGCCTGTTCGCGCCCGCCTCCCTTCAGCAGCGCCCCGCCCCCCCTCCCTTTCGCGTTGCTGCCGCCCCCCCCAGGGCTCTTCCTTCGATTTTTCGCCCCCTCCCTCCTCTTTCGTGCTGTTTTTCACCCCCAGGGGGTTTTGTTTTTTCCTTTTCTTCCGGTCTTCCGCCTCTTTGTGTGTAGCCCGTTTCTTGCAGGATTTCCGCTTTCGCCTCGCCTTCGCCTGAGCTTCAGACTCTGATGGAGACTCCTCCCGCCTCGCCTCAGAGGGACTCATCCGCAGCCCCCTCGCCCGCCCCCCGAGGACATCCCCATCAGGCTTTCTCTTTCGCCGGAAGAGGAAGCGAGCCTCACCGCAGAGGTGGAACACCTCCAGGCTCATTCCACCATCTGCCGTATAGTCGGCACTCGCCCCAGCAGAGGGGAGATCAGGGATCTTCTTCAGGCTCGCCTTCTTGCAGATGTGGGCAAGATCCTGGATGTACAGCTCCTGGGCCGGGGACATTATCAGATCGAGTTCGAGGCCGCCCAGAGCGTTGCCAAGGTCCTTGCCATGAGTCCTCTGGACATCAGGGGTGCTCGGGCTTTCTTCAGACCTTGGCAGCATGGATTTGACCCAGCAGCGGCGGCGGAGCAGGGAGAGCGCCTCTTCCATATTACAGTTTGTTTCCCTGGTCTCCGCCGGGAGTATCTTCCGCTCCTCTCCAGGCTCGGAGCATTGGTGGGCTCGGTACTAGAGACAGGCCCCTCAGCAGCTTTAGTGGTGGCCAGAGCAGCTGGGCTACCTTCCGTCAGAGTGTTGGTGTCTGACATCTCCTCCCTTCCTAAGGTCATTCAGCTACCTAGGATAGGGGGGGTGGATAGATCAGAGAGTGGAGTTCTCGGGGCTCCCGAACCAGTGCTTCATTTGCAGGCAGGTCGGTCATCTGGCCAAGGCCTGCCCTCACAGGAGACCTCGACCCTCACCACAGCAGCAGGCTACTGATGGCCCGCCCATAGATTCGGCTCGGCAGGCTGCCTCCGGGACACCTGCTCAGGCCACAGAGACCTCGGAGTGGGAGCCTGGACAGGGGCGCCGCCGAGGGAGACAGCCACAGCAGCACACCTAGAGACCGTTGCAGCAGCAGCCACAGTCTCAGCCTCACTGGGTTCCCGTGAGGAACAGCTTTGCTCCCCTTCAGGAGGAGACCCCTGCAGCGACTGAGGACCAGGAGATGCCAGCACCCCCTCCTTCACCCCCCTCCTTCATGAGGAGACCCCTGCAACGACTGAGGACCAGGAGATGCCAGCACCCCCTCCTTCACCCCCCCACCCCCACCCCCGTCCCCTCCCATCGCCTCGCTTCCACCTTTGCCTCCTCCCGTCTCCGCTCCGGTTTCGGCAGCGGCTCCCTCTCCACCTCCCTCGCCTCCCCCTCCGCCCGCCTCACTTCCCGGGAGGCCCTGGCAGTTCCCTGGCGCTCACCTGCAGTCCAGAGAGCGCTGAGCACTGACCTCGCTCGAGCATCACAGAGGAGACCTATGCCGATTAGGGCCTCACGGATTTCATCTATCCGCAGTCGGCTGAGTCGCCTTGGCATTAGACAGCGCTCGGAGGCTTTTGATTATACCTTCACACGGCTTTTTGGAGCAGAGGGCCCCCATGAGCCAGCACCCATCCGAGTTCATGTAGTGATACCTCCGGCCCGTGGGGAGGAGGCACTAGACTCAGCGGTGGCCTTCTCATTCCCTCTATGTGGACCTTGTGACCGGGAGTGGACTCTAGAGCTCGCTCTCAGCACTTTGAAGACTCAGGCAGTTGAGTTTTCTCATCACATGAGCGATCTGGAGGTGACAGATGTGATAGGCCGACTTTGGGAGTTGGCTCATTTTTTCTTGGATCCCGGGAGTGTGGATACCTCAGGGATTCGGCATTTGGTCGTGCGCATAGTGGCAGACTTGGCACGCGACCCTGGATATGTGAGTATACACGAGGTTGCTCTGTCAGAGCAGGAGGCAGTCGCCATGGGCCACAGCCACTGGCGCCTACCGGGATTCTTGCAGTACACCGGGTGGGCAGATTCGCAGCCGTTCGGATGGGGACTACTCTCCATCCAAGCCGCTTGCAAAGGCCCGCCGTACGGCTGAGATAGCATCCACCTCAGCAGGGCATCCATGAGGATCATCTCATGGAATGTACAGGGCCTTGGCGGAGCACACTTTATATGCTATCGAGGTTGCTTGAGGCAGGAGCTTCAGAGATTTGGCATTGATATTTTGATGATGCAAGAGCACCACTTGGGTGAGAGCAGGATCTGGAGATATGGTTCGGTGATGCCTAGTAGATGGGACACTTTTTGGTCTGCAGGGTTTGGTCCTTTGGGTGGAGAGGGAGGAGTATGCATGGTTATTGCAGATGTATGGCGGCAGGCCATTGTGGATCGAGGGATCATTGTGCCTGGTAGAGCACAGTATGTCATTCTGAGGATGCATGATGAGCTATTGGGTGTGCTCAACATCTATGCGCCCAATCATGCTAGTGCCAGAGCAGAGTTCTGGACTCAGGTTACAGATGCATTGCCAGAGGCCGCACATTGGTGTGTTGGGGGAGACTTCAACATGCTTGAGGACCCGGCAGATAGGGTGGGAGGCAGTCATGTTACAGTGCACGGCACGGAGCTTGCAGCTTGGGACCGGTTTTGCATGTCACTGAGGATCACTGATGCATGGCAGCATGGGGCTTTCTCCCGGTCTCAGGACAGTCTTAGTTTCTCTCGGTCGGATCGCCGGCAGGGAGGGACTAATCTATCACGGATTGATCGCTTTTATGTGGGCGACTGGTTAGGGGAGCGAGGGGGCTCCGTCGGCATTCTCGCTGGCACCTCATTTTCAGATCATGCGCCAGTTATATTGACATTGGAGGAGGGGACACGGGAGCCCAGCTTGCAGTTGAGGATCCCAGAGAGGGTACTTACAGATCCCAATCTCGCTGAGGACATTGAGAGGATCTGGCATGATAGTCAGTGCTCTGACCAGGATGCAGCGGGCCAGTGTGCCCAGGGACTCATTGATCTTAGCTCTTTTCTACACGCTGCAGCTTTGACACGACTGGGAGAGATTCGTGAGCGGGAGCAACGGCTGAGACGCAGCCTTGCTTTGCTACAGCGCCTTCAGGAGCAGCAGCATGCATGTGAGTGGGTGGCGTCCCAGCTGAGCCAGGCACGCCAGGAGGTTAGAGAGGTAGAGGAGCAGAGACATGAGTTTTACTATCGTCGTCAAGTCTCTCAGTGGACGCAGCTTGGTGATAGAGTGACTGGAGAGTTTTTTGAGATCACTGGACCTCGTCATGCGCGAGCAAGAGTCCGCCAGCTTGGTAGACCGGATGGATCGGTAGCTACTGAGCTCGGGGAGATCAGAGCCATTGCTACTGCATTTTATAGTGACCTGCTTTCAGCGGAGCCAGCCACTGAGGATCGAGATGTTTGCAGATAGACTGTGTGGGCCCATGTGCAGAGGAGGGTCACAGACCATATCCGTACAGTTCTAGGTACGCCTCTGTCAGAGATTGAGCTTGCTGAGGCCTTGAGGGTCCTGCCGCGACATAGTTGCCCAGGGGAGGACGGACTGACGCCGGCCTCTTTTATGCGCTATTGGGACCTTTTGGGGCCAGGCCTCCGCAGGGGCTTTCAGCATGTTTTGGACACTGGGGTGATGCCGCAGAGCTTTTCAGAGGGCTTGATCTATCTTATCCCCAAGGGGGAGGGAGTATCAGATGTTGGAGGCCTATTACGATCCTCAATACTGTCTACAAGGTCTTAGCAAAGGCCTTGAGTTTGAGGATCCAGCCCTTCCGGGGGAGTTGATTCATGCTACTCAGACAGGATTTGTCAAGGAGCGCAGTATCCTTGACAACATCTTTACTTTCTGGGAGGCGACGGCCCGAGCTAGATTTCTTGGCGAGGACTTGGTCGTGATGCTTCTCGATTTTGAGAAGGCATATGATAGAGTTGATTGGGGTTTCTTAGAGGGCACTATGCTTCGCGTGGGCTTTGAGCCAGGATGGATCAGAGGGGTGGCAGCTCTGTATTCCACAGCTCGCAGCCAGGTGCTGATTGCAGGAGGATGGGGGCCGAGTTTTGAGCTGACCAGATCAGTCCGTCTTAGGGGTGTCCTCTCGCCCCTTTCCTTTTTCTCTTCTTTGCGGAGGCTATGAGTATGTATTTGACGGCAGAAGAGGTTGGTTTGAGAGGACTGCAGCTCCCAGTCCGGGGGGAGGACCTGCTTGATGCTGAGTTTGCAGACGACACGGGCTTATTTTTGCATGGCCATGAGGCCAATCTTATTCGGGCTGAGCAGTCGCTCCAGGTTTTTAGTGCAGCTTCGGGAGAACTGATCAATTGGCGCAAGACAGTGGCCTTTTGGATCAGTAGTGCTCCCACTCTGGCATGGAGCCCGGACCCCGGTTTTAGATGGATTCCTCCAGGCACAGCAGTGCGGTATTTGGGATGCCAGATTGGCCTAGATTTGTCACCTGAGCAGCAGATTGCCCCGCTTCTTCTGAGCATTCGGAAGAAGCTATTGTATTGGAGTACAGCTCGACTATCCTTGGCTGGGAGGGTGGTGGTGGCAAATCAGGTGCTATTAACAACCATGTGGTACATTACGTCTTGCTGGATTTTCTCGAGCTCTTGCATCAGCCAGGTACAGAGGCTGATCAGGAACTTTCTGTGGTCCGGGAGGGACGGTCAGCCAGCTCGGGCAAAGGTTGCATGGGCAGTTATTACACTTCCGCTGGCTCAGGGCGGTTTGGGCATTATAGATCCAGTCGATCAGAGTAGAGCCTTATTGGGAAAGCTTATTGTTTGGGGGTTGCTTCCAGGCGCTGAGCCTTGGAAAGAGCTCCTCTTGCAGCGACTGCAGGCTCGGGCGCCCCCCAGCAGGGGGTACTTGGGCACCAGAGATTCGCTGGATCTTCATAGAGATGAGGAGGACAGGCCTCAGTAGAGGATGGGAGGACAGATTTGCTTTGAGTATCCTGAGAGCTTGGGAGCTGCTGAGACCGGGGCTCTCTCAGCGGCCTCCTTCTTGTGTTGAGGAGCGGGCCAGACAGCCGCTTATCTGGAGCCCAGCGGTTCGCACGGAGCAGGGTCATATGCTGGGTTCTCGGCCTCGTCTAGCCTGGGGACCTTTACCGGGCAGGCCCAGCTCGTAGTTTTGGAGACTGGCAGGCTTTCTGCAGTCTACCAGAGGAGATCCAGGTGGAGAGGCTGAGTCACTTCAGAGGGGGGTTGATTATGAGGGATGATATACAGGAGGCGCTCACAGAGGAGTGGTTCACGCCTCTCGAGCCAGTGGCCCCACGGTGGATGGGAGCCTTTACACAGTTGGAGATCCTGATTGCTATCAGAGCTAGCACTGAGGATGGCAGATGCCTCTACTATGAGATTCAGGATGAGGGCAGACTCCAGAGAGTGGAGGTGGAGTCGCCTTTGGTTGCAAAGTGCACCTTTCAGAGGATTCGGGTAGTGGCCGTCGCTTCTCGGAAGTGGCATATTGACCCCGACCCTGCTGATGTGCTCCTGGATTGGCGCATATGGGCATATGCAGCGCGCCCCTTGGCCCGGCTACAGTGGGACCCCGGGGAGTACGAGTGGCATGATCCTTATGCATCCCTTGAGGCCACAGAGATCACCTTTTTCCAGTATACTGTTCGGCTGGGGTGGCATATTTTGACGGCAAGGAGGACGGTTTCTCCAGCGGGCGGCAGAGCGGGGCATTGGCGACTACAGGGACTCTCACAGGAGTTCCTGGAGGATTTCTGGGCTCGGCTCTGGGCTAGTCGGTAGGCCCGCAGGATCTCGGCGTTTCAGTGGTGGCTGGTCGCCCAGGGGCTCAGCAGTTGCCACTTGGCTTGTTTACAGCGGTCTTCCGGCGGCCTGCGTCCGATGCGGCCACCCTATGGAGACACAGAGACATTGCCTTTGGGACTGCCCTCAGGCACATCAGATTTGGCTGCGGATGCTGCGTATTCTGGCCCCCCTCTCTCCAGAGGGTATGTTTACGTGGGGTGCCGCTGCTTGGTCGACTTCGTCAGGGCCTGCTCTATGGGCTATGAGATGGAGCAGGGCAGTCAGGCCATCAGATTTATTAGGGGCCAGCCTCGCCTGGTTCCGGCACCGGATTTCTCGTCCGCCAGCTGGACACAGGAGAGGGATTTACAATGGGAGCTCCTCAGCAGCCTCACCATCTGGTTCACCTGGAGGGCCCGGTGCTTTACGGCCTTTGAGGGGAGATTGGAGCCACCAGCAGAGACTGTACGGGGGATTTGGCAGGAGTTGATCCACACCCTGCAAGGACAGTACGACCGCATCCCCGGGGAGACTCGGATGAGGCGATCTTACGGCGCCAGGCCTTTCACACCACTTGGCGCTGTGGCCCTTTCTACACCTTACACACGGGATCTCCGTTGGCACTACAGGCCACCTGTTTGGCTCTTCCCTCCCCCTATTGTATGATTTAGCCGCTCATTTCTTTGTACTGATGCTTGTATTTTGCAGCACCTAGGGAGAGTCTCCCGGGCTGCCATGATGTATTCGCTGCTCTATCTCTCTTAGGAGCAGGAGAGATCTTTTGTAGCCCTACAGGCGTTTTTATATAACTAATGAAAGGATCTTTTCTCAGAAAAAAAAAAAGAACCCACACCTTGGATATACTGACTAGTCTAGAAAGGGGAGTGGCCCAAGGACTCATTGAGGCTCTTCCAACAAGAGCACTCACATACAGCCTTAATGATTCATACAAAAATACGGCCGTACAAATTTTCAAAATTATGGGCAAATATGATGGAACAACAGACCCTGTTCAATTTGTTCAAATGTTTAAACAGAGATGTGAAGCCTTTGGAAATCCCAACTGCCCCACTAAGGTACATGCATTGAACTTATTCCTAGAGGGAAAAGCTAGTAGGTGGCTCATTGCATTGATGCCGGCGATCAAGACCAACTTCAAAACCTTGAAATTAGCCTTTATACATGGCTTTTCCAGACAAGGTGATCGATGGAGTGCAGTAACAGAACTCTATTCAATTGCGCGTTAACTAAATGAATCCATTAGAGACTTTATCCTTCAGATAAAACTCTTGGACTCACGTTGTGAGTCATGGGAAAAATTAAATGATGTTCAATTGAAGAGATGTTTCATGATGGGCTTAAAGAATAACAGCTTACACAACTTGATCATTGTATCCAATCCGAAAACATTCAATCGATGTTGTAAAGAAGCAATTTATTTAGATGACAACATGCTAGAAGATGATCAAGCGCTACGAGGTGTTCCTCATCTAAACCAAGTGAAGCAATGGCAAAAGAAAGAAAGATCTCGGAATTGACATTCCTAGAATTTAATGCAGCCTTGCTTAAAACATTATAGCAGACATATATAAAACAGGATGAAAACCTTCAAAACCAGACATCCTTAATACCTCTAAAAGTGAGGAACAAAATGCCTTGTGTTGAATGCAATCAATATGACCATCCCAATCCTCATTGTGCATACAAGGCACCTGTTCTTCTATACTACATATATTGTAAAACCTTTGACCATGATAGTAAAAAGTGTCCCGCTTCATCCACAATGGACTCAAAACCTCCATCTTCCGTGCACCAAACAGAAACAGTCCAAAGGGTAGAAACTGCTCAAGAAGCAGTTAATCAAACACTTCAATGTTTCTATTATCGTGGACCTCACAAGATGGCAGATTGCATGGTTTGGAATACTTCTATGTCCATAGTCACCTAACACCTTGCGACCAATGTGTGAACGATGTGGCATTGATCATATGTTCCAAGATTGCCCAAGACGAATTGCTTCAATGAAACTTGTCTCACAAAATACAACTCTTAACATCTTAAGTAGTGTACAAAACAGGCAATTATCTACAGTACCCTTGAATGTGCTTACATGCTTACAAGCCAAGGCATGAGAAACAGTAAAAAAGAATGTAAAAGACAATACCTCAATATGGGTAGAAGAACATGCTTTAAAACATAACCCAAAAGAAAAAGCAAAACCTTCTAAACCTAAGAAAAACAAGGGACAAAAAACTATCGAAACCAAGGTTGAGTTAAAAGACACAGAAAAGGAGCCCGTGGAGGACAAAGACCCAAAAGGAGACAAACACAAAAGAGCCAAAAGCTATACAAGATGCAGAAGCATTCACCTCAAAGACCACAGCAGCACAAACCACACACCCATTTGTGCGACTTAGGATACAAAAACCCAAAAGAAAATTCGAACTCGTCGCATGGGTAAACATAATGAAAAACTAACAAACCAAAGAAAATCAAAGAATGAAACAAGTTCTAGTACATCACTAAGTGAGGATGAACCAAGTTCTTACCCTTCGCTCAGTGCACCACATAGACCAATCAAGAAACTAGAACCCACCCAACCACCCAAATTGGATAATAATGATCACATGACAAATGTGGAACGCAAAAAGAAAGCTCAAGAGAGCATGCTTAGCTTGGTTGAATGTCTTACAGGGTCACCAGTTGTGATTGAGCCTCATAATGCCAATCCTAAAATAGCAACCAAAATACAAAGCCTAGAGGAGAACCGCTTTCCCTTTTAGGCGAAAGACATACTCTCTACAGAAGAGTCGTTTAAGACAGACTGTATGAACTATACACTTGAGAAAGCACGTGAGGAATTCAATAATTCCCTTACAAGATTAAAACAGTCTCTCAAAACCTCATTTGGAGGAAGGCTCTTCTCTCATGATAAAGCCAGCATCACATCAGCACTTGCACCTTTAAGGGCCCAACCAAGACATAAACAACTCCATAAAATAGGACTGTGAGGATTCACAAGTTTCCAAATAGACCTCATTAGGAATTGTTAGAGGGTCAAGTGTGCCAGTGTATGCATTGGGTACTCTTGAAAAAGCTGAGAGTCAAATTGAGGATGAAAGTGAATGGGAATATAAAACAAAAACGAGATCTGAAGCCGAAACAATAATCGCTCCACCCATGGTTCCTTTGGAAGATTCTATCATGGTATGGTTGGATTTCCCTACAGGCAATGATGTTAAGTGCAAACGTGCATTGATTAGCCCTTGGGCTAGTCATAACATCGTGAACAACAGACACTTGGGTGTCATGGGACAACCTAAACTCATCCTTACAAGCAATAGTCTTGCAAAAGGAGCCAATGGACAAAACATTGAAGCTCCAGGTTACTTTAGATACACTACTCAAACACTCGATGGCGATATGGAATTTACATTACACGTTACCCTAGATTCCCTTGGGTATGATGTCATTCTTGGTGGAACTTGGATAGGTGAATCGTTGTAATCACTAGATGAATCCATGCAAATAGTCACCTTGAACACTCCCACAGGGCAATGTACAATTGCTATTACGGGAGGAAGAGACCTTGCAAGAGCTGGAACTTCTGACATATCTTACTAAAAAGATCCCTAGGATTCTAGTTGGATTAGAAATTGCAAATAAAATCACCACAGCTCAAGCACACCTTTATCCAACACGAGAACACAATCTCATGACCCTTGAGCTATGGGATTTGTTAGGTCAACCAACACTCACGGCCCATCCTGAAAGAATAAACTTTACACAAGACTTGAATATGCCATGTTTGGGGAACTTTGAACATATAATGTATATTGAAACTAACCCCCTCACTTACAAGTTTTTTGTGGTTGAGTTTGTGTTGGAAGAAGATTTGATCTTAGGGCATAAATGGACTATTGCTGCCCAAGCACCACTGTGCTTTGCTAGTGATAGAGTCATCATAATGGTCAACGACAAAAAGTTGACAATACCATCCTGCAAGGAAGAGGATCCAACTTTAATGGATATCTATGATGCTGAACGCAAAAGGATATCTATGATGCTGAATGCAAAAGGATACAAGCATCCTCCATAAAAGCCCCTCTACACAATGACCTACCATCTACGTCAACAACAACCGACTCTGATAAAGTTTCTACTCTTTCAACCCTATCCTCACCTATGACGTTCGATGCCAAAACCTTGCAATCAGCTATTCTTGAAGAAGTTCCCAAAGCTAAACCATCTATCTCTAACAAGGAACTTAAAGGAAAAAATCCGGAACCTATGCATCTTCAACAAACCTCACCAAACGAGATAATTATATGCTCAAAGGCCTCATCACATCGATAGACACTCTAGAAGAGACTATAATCTTTTCATCATCAACAATGTCCACCCATGAGTCTCCAACCTATAGCATCAGTGCCAACCAAACTCAAGGAGGGCCCCAAACCTTCCACATCAACCCAAAAGAAAACTCCACCAAGACTACCACAATCATGATATCTTAATAGTATCGAAATGTGGGTGGAGAAGTAACTGCTTGTAGCTCAAGGCTACTATGAAGATGCCAATCAAATTTGGTTGCCTCGACAGTCAAAACCTCTTCCTCCACAATGCAACACTCAAAGGGGTTGAGGAAGAAGAATACTCCACAACATAGTCCACCAAAGCCTATGCGAGTTCCTCAAAGAACTCCACCAATGCAACAAGTGTGGGTACCAAAAACACTATTGTAGGCACAAGGGTACTACCAAAGAAATACCAAAGCTTGGGTCCCCAAGCGCATCACAAAGTTCCCTAAGCTTGCACAAAAAAGAAAGCCTCACCCCACCAAGCACATCGGCCACCAATTTACAGTGTTCATCAAAGATGGGTCCCTGTGCATGTGCTTCAACAACAAGGATACTATGATGGTAATTCCATCATATGGTTTCCAAAATCGAACAATGCAAAGAAAACCTCACCACCAACTTCAACCCTAACAACATTACCTAAAGTTCAACAAGAATGGAGGCCTAAGCAACAGTAAGCAAATCATTCAACCACTCTCGTGCATTCAACACCAATGCAAAAGCTTGTCTATTCAAGCAAACAATTAGCAGTCTTCTCTATTGCCTCGATATTATTTCAACAACAAATTCAAGAAGCAATATGGAGACTTAGGAGCACATCAAGAACAGAATAACAATGCTCTTGTCACCCCTCTGGAAGTGAGAAATGAGCACACAAGAAGCTGTTGCTTGCAAATCATGAACTAGATGACCCATAAAATTAAAAAAAAAAACAAAGAAAAAAAGGAAAAAAAGAAGAAGAAAGGGTCAAAATTTACAAATTCACGGAATTCCATCTCACGGAATTACAATTCACTCCAAGGAGTTCCATCTCACGGCTTGAGAACCTACACTTTCACGATTTAAGCCTCATCATGGATTAAGCCATATCACACAATAGCCACTATATATTTGTTAAGCTTATTGCTTACTATTCTTTTGGCTAAATTAATGTAGCAGCTGCTTCATGAGTTCATATCCATACTCATGCACTGGAGAACATTTGCACCAAAGCCTCAACATCGACAACTTCCAGGTACATCTCTGGATGGGGAGCCATGGTGGGAGAAATCCTGGTCAATGCTACAACCCATCGCCTAGATTTTTTCTTCGAATTACAAACCTCTCCAATGACGCCACCATCTTCACAAATCAATGATCTTCAATCCTTAGTAAATATATCTATATTAGCCTCGCAAGTTAACATAATTCTTTCAATCCTCACCAACAAGTAGCTACTTCAACACAGAGCAGTTCAATAAGAGTCTATATGACTCAATTCTTGTACTTCATGTAAATTTGCTTCATAAGAGCACTTAAATATACATAAAAACATAAAAGCACATGGACAGAAGAAGACACGATCAGATTCTACTCAACAACATTTGACAAGAATCTTGTCATACAAAGGGACATCATCACAAGCCAATTACTTCAAATGATGAATGTCGCTTCAATGAATCAAATGAGGAACTGAGAATCACCATCTCGTTCTGATGAGATTAAGTCTACGTTGTTTCGGATCCTTCTCTCTCTTCTCTCCCATTATTAACATCTCTTAGTGTCCTCACTAATAAAAATCACATGTAATCTTGCCGATGATTGCCAGGAAAAAAAAGTGAGCCAAAAAAGGAAAAAAAAGGGAAAAAATAAAAAGGAGGCTCACATAAATTTAAAAATGCAATCATTTGCAAAAAAACCCACCCCCCACCCTGTTAGGAATTCCCAATAAACAACTAACCTCTTCATTCATTAACTAGATTTTCTTATTTTCTCTGGAGGAACAAAGACCATTGAATACATTAAAGCCATCGACAAAGCTTGTTCATTCTTCCCACACAAAGGTCTTTAACGCGATCACGCGGACATGATTGCCATTAGGAAGGGAGGAATTTTAATCCAATTCTAGGATTAACAAGAGATACCACCATTATCTTACATCAAGGAGTCACGGTAGATACACCAAAGGGTCATACATTCATGATATGAAGCAATAGTGTCCGAAGCTACAACTTGGATGGGCGCCCGTAATGGTGTGACGGAGTATTTATGGTGATTCTTGCTTCAAGAGCATGTGGTAGCAAGACAGTCCTAGGTGATGTACTTCATGGATATATTATGAGAGTAGTCATTGTAATAGGATCACGTCTCTTATGAGCCTAAAGTGCCCGTTCGGCCACAATTTAAGTGAGTGTGAACACTTATGGCCATGTATATAAGTGAATTTCTCTCATAATACTTCATACTCTCCCATTGTGCAATTAGTCTTGCTCTTGCTAATCCTCTTGCTAATCTCTCTCCCTAATGCATGCTAGTGAGTGTGTGTGAGTGAAGTGAGGTGAGAGGAGGGACGAGGACCCATAGTGCAACGCGGCAGTGTGACAACGCTCGTAGGAGATGCGGCGGAATTGCTTCTCAAGGAGTTGTAGAGCTTGGAGACCTCAAGGGTTACAAGTTCGGCCATTGGAAAGATTCTCATGACAGTTGTGGTTCCCCAGGTAATCTCTTTTTGGATGTGTTTCAAGGAGGGTTAGGGTGAGCCATAATAATGTGATAGCGCACCTTACTATTATGTCTACATGTTGCTCATCCTAGCAACTTCCTACAAAGATTTTCTTATGAATTAAAGGGAAAGAGATGAAGTTACCCTCGCTTCCTCTTGCTTGTCTCTTAATCTTTTCACACAAACCAGCGCTTTTAATATCATGAGAAGAAAGCAGGGAAGAGGATGATCTTGAGCTCCTTGCAAGCGCGCGCGCACACACACACACACACACACATACAAGAGAACTGATGCTCTGATACCATGAGAAGAATGTAGGAGAGCGAGTGAGCTTGAGCTCCTTTTAAGCAAACACACACACATAAGAGTAGATAAGAACACAAGAGAGCTAGATGGCTAAATTCTCTTTTCTCTTCTCTTCTCCATAACCATAACATGAAGATATGAGTACATACTATATAGGAAAATACTCTCCTACTATAATATATAAAGGTTAGTCCATAGTGTGAACTTGACTACATGGAAACCATGACTCTAGTAAACCATGACTCGAGTAAACCAAGATGGCTATCACCCACACAGCTTGAAAAACCACTGGCAACATATCACACATAATCTCACCAACCATGCCAATGGTGTAAGTGCAATGCAGATCTATCATCCTAGCATGTTACCCATATCTGCACTAGCATCCTTTGATTAAGTCTATCTTTACATAGATTGTATAATGATTGGTCCATTCCTTATTGCATTGGTTTGCTTCCTACTTGGATCTTTATGTTTCATGTTATGCTTTCTCGTTGACTCGCAATGCGACTTTATAGCTTGATATTGACCATCTGGTCCAACCTCTCATTGTATGCTTGATTCTCAGGCAATCCTCTCCTTAAGCTCGATGCCTTGGTGGGTCTTTTGGCACATTATAGTTGATTGTAGTGCAGTCATCCCTTTTTGGTATGTCAAAAGATTCTTCTAAGTATCTACTCATCTGTCTTCACATCTTTCTCTTCTCTTTACTTTGTTTACTATTTACATTCTTCTTGCAAGAATTCCCCAATCTTCAGGCGAATCAATTCTTGCAACTCCAGAGGGCCTTGTAGATTGCATAAGTTTTTCATCCTCTTCGAAAACTCTTCCAATAATTCTTTGTTAATGTAACATGCCCATTCAACAATAATTTATGTCCATTTAATAGATGAAATTATGGTCCTTTTTATAGTGTTAAAATTATCATTTTTAATAATTGAGCTATTTCCACTTAGAATCTTAAAATTCTTAGTCCAAATTAAAATCTGTGTGCGATTTTACCCTAATATAGAACTTTACAGCACTCAAAACGGACACCAGAATAAGCTTTTATGTATATTTTTAGTTAAATTACAGTAAACTTCTGACCTTAATAAATGCATGTCAAGGTGTCTAATTGATGAACATATTGCACCATTGCAACCAAGAAAACACCCTAGACAATTTCACCCAAAAAAAAGTTTGAAAGCCGTCAGCACGCATATCGAGGCTGGTGCCCCAAAAAAGGGATATCCACCCCAAAAAGATGCCTCCTTGGACCGTACACATACCAAGGCACCCATACAAATGGTTGCACATGGACCGAAGGCTGGCCACCCTAAGGTAAGATCCTCTTTGGCTGCCATGTGGACACCCATATGACCACTATCCTGGAAGGCCCATGCGTACCCCACCTTTGACCCACTTTTACAAGTATCGCCCCTTTCCACATGCACATGTAGGCACAGACTGGCGTACTTTCACATACGCCATCCTTTCCATCCCCCTTTTTCCCTCTCTTTACGCGTACGCGTACCTATTTTTTTAGCCCCTATATAAACCCCCCAACACCCCCTCTATGGCCAGTAGTGCAGTCGCCTCTGTGCGTGGAGGTTGTCCCCGATAGCTCTTTGCAACCAAGCTCTGTCCAGAAGCCCTCTCCAATCATTTTCTCTCCAATAGCCCTCTCCAGCCAATAGCCAGCTCTCTTGTCTTGTGGAGGGGGTGTCCTACATAGACTCAAGGGGGAACCCTCCTCCTCCCCCCTTTGGTCTTGTTTTCAGCAGTAGCCATCCTTGCTCTTAGCTTAAGGACAATCTACTTTGTGCCCCCCAAATAAAGAGACTTGAGCAACCACACTTTTGCTCTAAGAGGTGGTTTCCAACATGGGTGAGTCTTTTGCTCATAAAGTGAGCAAACAAACTCCAAATTGCAATCCATATGGAGCGTTGATTTCACGATTGTGGGAGCTACGAGAGAAGCAATGGACGATTACTTCTCAACTACCGTTGATACTAGAGCTGTGAACCAATCTATGCTTACATGGTTTCGTCTCACTGGGAGACGATAAGCTCTAGTGGAAGCAATGGTGCCGCGATAAGGGAGTCACTAAACACTCCCAAACCTGGAATGACATTAAACAAGATGTGGAGGAGTGGTATCTTCCCCCATCTCACGAGTCTATTAAGATGAATGAGTTATTTAGCCTCAAGTAGCTTAGCTTAACTCTAGAGGAATACTACTCTAAGTTCATCACTCTCCAGAAGTATGCCCCACCCATGACTACCTCCTAGTAGGTATCTCCCTTCTGCCAAGGCTTGAATGAATGGTTGGATTCTTGCCTTAAAGCAATGAAGCCAAGTACATTATAGGATGATCTCATATGGGCTAAACCTCTTGTGAAGGAGTTGAATTCTAGCAAACCTAGGTCCCAAAAGAGGTCTCACCTTGAATCAAATCCTAAGGACCAGTCTTACAAGAAGCCCTAGCCAAATGCTCCCAACAACTACAATCGAGGTCGACCAACCAACCTCTTTGTTCCCGACATATACACTGCTTCTACTAGAGAGGCCCTTGTGTGTTTCCATTGCAATCAATTGAGACACTTTAAAGCCAGTTGCTCCAAGCTTGCAACATCCTTTCCTCAAAGTGGTCAAGCAAATGAGGGTCGTGGAACCCCCATCTGCCAAGATGCAAGAAGTCATTAGGAAAATATGGAATACAAAAAGGGCCCTGTAAAGGATTAGCTTAAGTTGCTATTTTTTTGGGTTTATAATGCTAAACTTGGCTCCATAGTAGGGAACAAGCTAGTGAATACCCTACTTTTGGGTCCCTTTTTGGACTAGTAACTCCTAGAACCTCTCCTATTGTTACTGTAGGGTCCACTCACTTTTTGAAAAAGTTACCACTCTTTCTAGAGTCCATTCTCATTTTTGAAATTTTTATGTGTGAGATTCCTTGGACCACTTGCCTTTTTTATGTGGTCCCATGTTTCTCTCTTTCCCAAATTCGAAAAACGTGGGTATAAGGGACCCTAAAATTAGGGTTTTTTAAAATTTTAAATTTTAACTTTTTAAATAAAAAAAGGGTCCATCAATCATATGTAATCTCCAAAAGTACCTTTTCAAGATCATTTTCATTCAGTAGCTACCTCTTCAAGCCCCATACCTTTTCCATTATATCTCATGCATATATATGTGCTCCCACACCTCTCTCTTCCCCAAATATGAAAAACGCGGGTATAAGGGACCCTAAGATTAGGGTTTTTTTGAAAATTTTAAATTTTAGCATTTTTTAATAAAAAAGGGCTTCTCAGTCGTGTGTTAGTCTAGATGCCTTTAAACAAAAGATGATTAGTGATATCCAATCCTCTTTAAAATTTACATAGCCCTCTTGATCAATAGGTCTTAGTTGGTATGCTCCAGTTCATCTTTTTGTGCACGTGTTTTGTAAGCTCTTGCCACCACAAGCCACTCTAGCAATGTTCATTTGCAAGAAATTGCAATACGAGCAGATGAATGGTTTATTTGGAAATGCATGGGATATAGTGAGATATAGTGCATAAGGGAGATGTATGTTCTTGGAAATGCATGGGATATAGTGAGAGAAGTGCATAAGGGAGATGTATGTTCTTGCAAAGTTGTGATTTAAAGTATCACACTTTGATACTTGAAAGCACGCTCAAATTTATACATCCGATTCTTTTACAAGCGATGGATGAAGAAAAAGGGGAGTGGATACCATTAGAGTCATGTGAGGGTGTTGATTCACTAGTCAAACTACCTAATGGCACCATTGACCTTGTGAATGCTAGAAAAGAATGGAGCTTAGCAAACGTTCAAGAACACCTACTAATCATGGGATTTGAGGAAGTACAAGATGCAAGCTTCAAGATAGAATGTCCAAAGGTATTAGCTTTTTCCTCATTAATTTTTAAGTTGATTTTTATTAACCATCTATGTTCTGATGATATTTGCTCATATGTGCTTGTGTAGATTGGGAGACATATGGAGAATTCTTTCATGGTTCGTGATTCTTGGAGGGACGGGGATGTGGAATTGCAATTAGGAGTGTAATTGGGTAATGTTGTATTTTTTTCGTTGGTAATCCAACTTTTCTCTTTTTGGTTGATAATGTAATGAATGGCACAGACTATTTGGATCAAGCTTGAATGATCGAAATAAGTTCAATTTGGACAAGTTTGTACAAAATTATTATTTGGATACGTTTGATTAAATATATTACTTGGATTAAGTATTTTAAATAAAACGACTACGTTTAATAAAGTATTTTAGTGGTCGGCCCTTTTTCACTGTGTGAAATTGACAATTTCAAACCTAATTTTTTATATGAATAGGGAACCTTCCTCATTTTTGTCATTTGTATCACTAGCACTCGCACACACTTTGTTAGCATACATTCCCTACAACTTGGCTTGCACTCTCATCGTGATCCTAATGGATCATTCCGTGGCGTATAAGAACTTTCTTGCATTCCTAGAGAGGACTAAGTTGCTGGCTAGCAAGAGCTATTTCACATTTTCTCTCGCACCATTGACTTTGAAGCAACTATCCTTCTCTCACACCATTGACTTTGAAGCAACTATCCTTCTCTCGCACCATTGACTTTGAAGCACCATTGACTTTGAAGCAACTATCCTTCTCCGAGCAAGACCACAAGGAGACCTTGGAGTACATGGAAACATACATAAAGCCCTTTGCTATGATCATCCCTGTCAGTAACACTCTTTGGTTCCCTTGCGAGCTTCTATGTGCTACATCAACAAAACCGATGCAAACTATCCTAAAAGATTGCGTAGGTACCAAAAAGTCATGCAAAAAGAAGGGCACTTTAAGATGTTCTCCACTTAAGAAATTCTTGCCCTTAACATTAGCAGCAACTTTTTGTCATGGATCTCAACATTCATTCTCATGTTGAATGAACAAGAGTTCGATGATGAGGTTGAGGTCGGTGACGTTGCCCTGACTGATCTAGTTAAGGGCAAGGAGGTAGATCCAAAGCCCGAGCTCCTTGATCAAGTGGCGGAGCAAGCTATGGACTTGGTTCTTCTTCATAGGAAGAGGCAAAAAAAACTGAAGGTACCACCCACCTCATGGGCCAGTAGAGAAGGACCATCAAAGGAGGGAGAAATGGCGGTTGTGGATGCACCCGTAGATGAGGCCCATGAGATAGGGGCAGCACAAGATATGCCCAAGTTAGCACTAAGTATGCTTAGCTCCGTAGTGGTATATGGAGAGGAGTTTCTCTTCTTGCAGGACTTAGAAAAAAATGTTTAAAGTAAAGCAAGATGAGTGCTTATCTCTCCTTGCCATCGGGCTAGATTGTCCACTTGATAACAGATCCTTGACAAAGCAACTTGTACCAATTGATGGTATGATATTAGAGAGTGTCTAATTTGTTCAAGGGAAAATACAAGAGGCTAATCATGGTTAGGTGCCTAAGGAGGAATTTAAAGAAGTACAAGCTAGCTTGCCCCAAGTCAGCTTGGTGCATTTGCCTCCTCAACAATTGGAGCACAAGTTCTCAATTAACATTGAGTAGCCAGATATGATAGCATCTGATGAATTACACTCGGTAAGTTAAAAATCCCTAGTTATTTACTCCTATTCATGGCATGATTGATTACTAAAATGTGTTTTGTATGGAGCATGTCACGGAGTTGGATGCGTGGGCACATCGTAAGGGCAGCACAAGGGATCCCTTTGGAACTAATTCAGCATTGGTCCATTACATGGGCCGTATTTCGACTAAAGACATTGTGGTTGTTGCTTTTAGCCCTATGGAAGGATTCTAACTTTTTGCTCTCAAGGTCTTATCTAAAGTTTTGTGCTTTTCTAGTGTCTCCAAGAATGCAGAGAAAATTGTCCTCATCAGCAAGTCGACCAATTTTGTAACCTTTCAAGGAGGCTACACTCCTAACGTCCTTGTCAATACAACCATTGTCAAAAGTGTAGGGGAGAGAGATAATGAGTGTATTGTAGATTCCATCATGTTGGGCACTCTTCCCCTGAAGAAGAGAAGGTGCAAGGCCTCAAAAGAAGTAATCAAAAGACTAAAAAAATATGGGATGTAAATTGTAATGCTTCTCATGTAATCCCCCTTTTTTGGTAATAAAAATACACTTTTTTGACGTCATCTATGCTAGGGCCAAATTTAATGAAGTGAATTTTACATGAAGTGAATTTTTTAACTATGCAATTGATTATGAATTTGTTATAGCTGATTATGAATTTGCAGTTGAATGGAGTGAGTTCAATTTTGTAGTTGAGTTTGTACTAGTTTATTGATTTTTTATAATTATTTTTGAAATCAATTCTTAAAAAAAATAAACAATCCGAAACACCTTCCAAGCCCTCCCCCTGGGCCTCGAGGGGGGGGGTGTGGATGGGCCTAGAAGACCCTAGGCCAGCACGAGGTGACCCGGGCGACGTGGGGGAGGGCTTGAAAGGCCTATAGAGGGTTAAAAAAATGTTTTGGAATCGTTGGAAAAAAAAATCTTATTTTTTTGAAAAGTTTTGTTAAAAATTTAGAGTTTAATTTTGCAATTAAATTGAACAATTTTTTTTGGGTAAATCTATAAACTCTCTAGAAGAATTTATAAAAAATTGCCTTTATGTGTTTTATAACTTTTTGCTATGAGAAAATTGGTGCAATCTAGTTCAATACATTCATAGTTGTCAATTACGAAACAAAGGTACAAAAAATGGTACCAGTAGTACAGGACTTTTAAATTTTGAAAAATAAGTTCGATTGAGGTACGATCCACTTTAAAAAACACTTGAAAAAAAGCATTTAGAGATGCAAAGTCTAGAGAAGTTGTAATTTGTCATAAACTAGAAAAAAGTTAAAACACTAGTCCAAAAACTCAAGAGTCATGAACAATGAACACTGAACATGCCATAAATAAGAGTCGTGGCCCACAGCCTACAATAGAAAATACAAAAAGTGTGTTATGACTAGTCACAACACTAAGTACAAAAATGTCCAGACTCTAGTCCTCCTTCTCATCAGAGAAATCACTAGGGGAAGGAATGCCCTCGCTAGAGGTGCTCCCATCATCAGAGGCCAACCCAAAACTTCCCTTGCTAATAAGGACATTGCCCTCGTCATCGTACTTGGGTTCTCTGATGCCTGCAATAGGAGCATCCTCTTCTTCAACAAGTACTAAAGTGCTCCTCGAAGTCGAGCTAGAGCCAAGCCTCACATATGTAGCCACCGGGGTCAAAGTAGGGCGCCAAAAAGTGCATCCACGGCCTCCTACTTGTGTGACACCTCTAGCTGCACGACCTCTATGAGTACTAGAAACTTGACAATCAATCTCCTCTAGCTCCTTGTAGAGATCAACATATATGGCCTCCTCATCTAGATCTCGCTTCTTGTGGACACTCTTACGAGTGTCCATTGTCAACTTGAACTTGTCACTCAACATTCACCTGAAAGCAAAGTTCAAACATTTATAAATTATGAGACTTTAGTCATGCATTTATAAATTATGAGACTTTAGTCATGCATTTATAAATTATCATTAATTAGTCAAACTTTGAACCTTGGAGATCTCTACCTATTTGGAGATCTCCATGTCATGCATCTTCTCCACCATGCGCATGTTAGCACGACAATATACAAACCGCTCTAATTGCATGGTGTTGAGATGGTTTCGTATCTTTGTGTGTGTGAGTAGGAACTCCAGTTCCTCTCACATGCCCCCGAAGAGCAATCCTATGAAAAATAAGAGAGTAAGAAATTAGAATGTAAGAACTAGTTAGTAGTTTGTGGATGGGAAGCCAATTCCTCCACGACCGCTCCGATCGCCTCACCGCCGGTGCCCTCCGATTTGACTGATCGCTGTCACTGTCGATGCGCTTCGACTGCTCCAACCGTCGGTGCCCTCCGACTACTCCGACCGCTCCGACTGCCACCTGTGGACGAGAAGCCAGTTCCTTCACACTCCATCGACTGCTTCGACTGCTGTCACTGCGCTGGTGCCCTCTGATGACTCTGACCACCGTCACCGTCGGTGTGCTCCGACGACTCCGACCGCCAGTGCCCTTTGACTACTCTGACCGACCGCTGACCGCCATCACCGTCGGTGTGCTCTGACAACTCCGACCATCGGTGCACTCTGACTGCTCCAACCACTCGACCGCCGATGTGCTCTGATGGCTCTGACCGCCGGTGCCCTCCGATGGTTCCGACCGCCGGTGCCCTCCGATGGCTCCGACCACCGGTGCCCTCCGATGACTCTAATTGCCGTCACCACACCGGTGCCCTCCAACCGCCAATGCTCTTCGACCCACCAATGGTCCCCTTCGACATCTCATACGTGCATGGCTAACTCCGATGTCACTCATGGAGGCAACACCCTCTCCCTTTTCCAAAGCACGGAGAGATCCTCTTTGAGATCCTGAGCACCATCTTCCTTTCCCCTCTCCCTTTCCCAAGGCAGGGAGAGATCCCCTTGAGCGCACCACCCGAGGAGGAGGACACCCAAGGAGGAGTTAAGGAGAGCACTCTCTCGGCAGCTTACAGACAGTCTGGGACATACTCTCACAGAGGAGGACACTCTCCATGTATCACCTGAAGTTCTAGCACAGTCCTTCTATTGGAGCAGAGTCTCCCTTGTATCACTCCTTTTTGGTATTGTGATGGTAGTGTTGTGCTCTGTTTGGTGTTTTGTCTATCTCTTTGTGTGAGCAAGGTGAGTGAGGTGTGAGTGGTGTGTGTGAGGTGTGAGTGAGGTGTGAGTGGTGTGAGTGGTGTGAGTGGTGTGAGTGGTGTGTGTGGTGTGTGTGAGGTGTGAGTGGTGTGTGTGGTGTGAGTGAGAGGCCTGTAGGGGTACTGCGGTGCTAGGTGGTGGCCGGAGAGTACCGTAGACATTGTAGAGCCTAGGTCTTGCATGTCTATCTAGTGAGGTCGACTCATCCTTAGCGGGTATACTTCCTTGAGAGGATCCACGCTCCCTTCTCCCCCAACCATAGTGTTTGTGGCAGTTGTCCCTAGCAAGGAACGGTGGAGTCATCCACAGTTCAGACAAAATTTGGCGATCACGATGGGACTCTCCTAGAGGTCAAGGATAGTCTCAAAATTTTTTATTATTTTTTTCTTTTTTGGTGATTTTTGATCTTGGTGAGAGGAGTGTTGTGCACACCCCGAAGACTAGAGCTTTTGGAGGTGATTCACCCCTTCATTCTCCTCTTCGAACTAGTCGAACGAGTCGTAGGGTTCTTCCTCGTTCCCTTACTCTTCCCTCAGCATCTTCCTCTTCTAACCCTATGGCAGCTCCAGTGCTAGAGCCATTGGCTACTATCCTTAACTGCGTGCAAGTTAAGCTACCAACCTTCAAAGAAGGTACCATCACTGAAGATGCGGAAGACCATGTGCGACGGTTCCTCACACTATGTGTTACTCAAGAGGTCTCAACCGAGATGATGCACGCTTGGTCTTGTTCTCGATAACACTGGAAGAAAGTGCCGACCAGTGGTACAGTTAATTTCCCATCAACCACTTCCCGGATCGGGCCACCCTCAGGCTACAGTTCTTGGCTACCTTTCAGCCAGGGAACTACTTCGACGTCGTCACTCAAGAGCTCAACCAACTCTCCATGAAGGTGGGGGAGTCAGTGGCCCAACTTGTCACAAGAGCTAAAGTTTTGGTCGCTCAGTTACCCCAAGATCCTGGAAACTACATGCTACAACAGTGGGTGCTTCGAGCACTCCCTACTCAAACAATGATGAAGATGAGAGAGACTTTTCCACCCCAAGGCACCCTGCAAGCCTTCCAAGACAGAGCTATACAACTAGAGAATGCTCGCCTCATGGCGGAGCGTAGTACCTCTTGGTCCCCACTTATCCCCCTGGCATGTCTTCGGCTCCTCCAATCGTTCCTCTAGCCTCGACGGTAGCTTCTACATCCACTTCCATGGACAAGCTAGCCAAGCTCAAAAAGGAGCTTGAAGATTTCAAAAGGTCACAACAAGAGGACGCGACAGTGGTAGCGCTCCGAAAGGAGATTGAGCAGCTCAAGGTCAAAGATCCCAAGAGGACGCGACCGTGGTAGCGCTCCGAAAGGAGATTGAGCAGCTCAAGGTCAAAGATCCCAAGATGAGTCCATGGTGCCCGGTATGTAGCTCGCAAGGCCATCTTCCAAATGATTGTCCCTCCAAGAGATATTTCTCATTTTGCTCAAAGGCGGGCCATGAGGACAAGGAGTGTTACGACCTCAAGGGACTTTGCCTTATGCAGCAACAACTTACGCAAGGTGGCTCCCCGCTTAATCCCTTTGCCGAAGACTACATGGTGACCCCAACTAGTAGTGCTTCAACTTCTTCCTAGGCTCCTAACCACCAACCAAACCCAACACCCTTCTTAAACCCTCAATCAGCCCCCCAAGCTTATATTAACCCTGCCCCCACTAGTCCCTCCTACTTAGCTACCCCACATAACCTTCCCCCCCCCATGGCTACTATTGTACAAACCCCTCCACCACCCCAGACCACTTTATCTCAACAGGGAGCTCAAGTAGCCACGGTAGCATACACCAATACCCCTCACCCCACCAGAGCAACCCTAACATACAACCCCCTGCCTATGCAAATTCCATATTAAGCAAGCACTCTCCCAACCTATCAGCAGTACCTCCCACTAGTGCTTGTCCCACAAACACCTCAAGTCTATCAAGCAAGCACTCTCCCAACCTATCAGTAGTACCTCCCACTAGTGCTTGTCCCACAAACACCTCAAGTCTATCAAAACCCACCTCCGGTGGTCTATGCAACAGCCCCTCCAGTACCTCCGATCGCTAACAACACGTATGGGGCTTGGCCTAACCAAAGGTTCTCCAATCGCTGTCCTCCCAACAACCCCACCCGACCTCTTATATGCTACCGGTGTGGGGGGAGCGACCACATGCAAGCTCAATGCACTGTACTAGATGGCTCGCCCCCATGCCTCCATTTCCTAGAGGCCGAGACCACTACACCCAGGATTGTCCTAGAACCCCATTGGTTAACATGGTGGAAGCTGTGGTGCCATCTCCCAAGGTTGACACTCCAATAGTGGCAGTGGTGCCACCTCCCACCACTGCTGGCACTCCAATAGTGGCGGGGCCGTCACTCGGTCCCCAAGGATCCCCAAAGACACCAACTCCTCTCCCTGATGGTGCAATCTACCCATCCATTGTGGACCAAGCTTATAAGGAGGCCGTGGAGGAATTCATTCAAACACCACCCATGGAGAAGGAAGTGGCGCCTAGCTGTTATATGCACATTATGTGTGCATATACTAGGAGGCTAACCCACATTAGGATTGTGAGCATGGGAGCATGGGAACAAGCTCTAGTGGAGCATGGGTTAGGACTAACCTTAAGGGTTAAGGTTAGGGTCAGGTATCCAAGGGTCACACATGGGAAATGGAGAGTCAAGAGTCACTTGACGGCCCTCCTATTTAATAGGGATATGGGGCACACTCAGGGGAGGCTTGGGGGCTTGGAGGCTTAGGCTATAGTCTCTTGTGTAGAGATCCATATCTACTCGCCTACCATTTCACACTGTAGCTACATGCTATTGGATTGGAGTTATACCTCTTGATGGGGTATGGGACATTAAGGTAGAGGTATGATGTATTTCATTTATAATTCATGTGTGCATCCCGTGAGCTTGGGCGTGGTTGGATGGTTGAGTTAATGCTTGATTTATGCATGTTTATGCATAACAATTATCTAGAGAGATCTTAGGGTTTTAACAGTGGTATCAGATCAATCTCTATTGTTGTTGATTTTTTTTGAAGTAAATTTTAATATTTACTAATAAAAATGTTATTTTGTTGATTTGTGTTGATGAATTGCACGTGGATTGTCAATATGGAAATTGGAACGCATCATGTTACTACTATTTAATGGACGAATTGACATTACGGGGGAATTTCGTGAGTTTAATGCTATTTTTTCCTATTTTTTATGGTTTAAAATAAGTATTAATGGAAATTTTTTATAAAAATACCACATATTGTATTGTGGATATTTTTGGTATAATGGATTACCTAAATTTCTAAAATTTTTAGGAATTTTTTTCTAATTTTTAAGAATTTTTTGAGCATTTTTATGGTTAAAATGTATTTTTTATACATTTTTTGCGGGCTTTTCCACGAGTATGCAATCAAATTTCTGTCAATTTTCTACTAAAATGCAGTAGGGGATAGCATGTTGATGCATGAAATGCTCTCCCATGTGTGTGGGACCCTCTCCACCTCTCAATTCTGATTTTTCTTGGCTATTTTCCTCCTGTCGTGTGAATTTCTTTTAAAAGGATTTTTTTTACAAATTTTCATTAAGCTTTAATCATAATTAATTGATAGTTATGATTAGGAGTGGTTTAATTAAATCAAAACTTTAATCAAGTTTTAATCCTCCTCTCTGATTACAGAGGAGGAGGAGGAGAGAGAATGAAATAGAAGGAGAGGAGAGAGGGGAGAAGGGAGAGAACTCCATCTCTCCCTCTCTTGACTTTTGGCGCACACGCATGGGGGGGGGTGCGCAGTAGCCCGCTCTGGCGGAAAAATGTCCCCCCCCCCCAAAAAATTTCATAAGCTTTAAACAAAGCTTTTAAATATTGATTTTTTTAAAAAATGAGTTTTTTTAATTAAAAAAACCTTTTGAAAGCTTTTCAAAAAAAAGCTTGGAAAAAGCCTAAAAAAGAGAGGAAAATCTGAATTTTGAGAAAAAAAATTCTAAAAAATTCTAGAATTTATTTTCTTGAAACCTCTTGGCTTTCCGCTTTCCCGAAACCTTTTGGCTTTCTAAATTCTGGGAAATCTTTTGACCTTCCGTATTCCGGAAACTTTTGACCTTTCACATTCCGATTTTTTTTTTGTCTTTTCATTTTTCCAAAACTTTTGGCTTTCTGTATTCCAGGAAAATTGTTGGAATTTCAAAATTTTTTGATCGTTCGTATTCTAAATGCCTTCAGGGTAAATTAAAAATTTTAAAATTTTTTAAAAATTAGTGAAAAACTAGACAAAGGTTATTCTAAATTTCTAGAAAATGTGGGGTTGGTGTTTGGCATGTGGTGTGTCCATTCGGGCACCTGTGACCATTCAAATTCCTTTAAAATATATATTTTTGACCCAAAAAAATTAAAAAATCCATTTAAATTGAAAATTTTCATTGGATTTGAGAATTGTCGGGCGGAATTGGAAATTTCGTGAACGATAGGATTCTCAGGAAAAATTAGAAATTTTCTAGAAATTATTTTTAGAAATCCTAAAATTTGGTATTTATAAAATATTAATGGTATTTTAGTAAATTAAATTGCTAAAAATTTTCTAGAAAAATATAAGTTTGGATGCCATATCGAATTCAAAATTATTATATTTTGAGGCCCTAGAAAATTAGGAAAAATTAGGAAAAAATCATGATAACTCTTTTTCGAGAATTTAATATTTTCGAGGGTTATTTAATGTTGAAGTACGTTTTCACGTGCTGACATTAGATAGATGTAGGTTATTCGCATATTATTAATACGATTATACCTCGTATTAATGGATATTTCTGTTTGGGTTAATTGTAAACGATGCTTTCATAATTTTTTGCCATTGTTTAGCCATTCTTTTTGGACATGTTCCTTAATTTCTTTTGATGGCTATAATTTGCGTTCAAAGTGTGTTTCACCTTTGACACTTTTCCATGATAATTTATTTTGCACTTGTTTAAGTGTGGTTTGTGCTTAATTTCTTAAGCCTAAGACAAATTCTATCATGGGTTAGTTGATCGGTTTGTTTTGGTGGATTTTATTGGATGTTTTTCAAGTTTTATATGGACTCATCAGGTTCTGCCTAGTTCATTTGTGTCTAGGGGTTTTTTTTTTAGTGCTACACACGTGTTTCACTTGCTTACTTTGGAGTTTTGCTTGAACGACACCACATTCATATACTCCGGATTGATGAGTTGGCCACCAATTTTAATGCCTCTTTTGGCATGATTAATGTCCATTAGATGGTATGCATTGATTTTTTATGATCAACTATGGTTTTTATGGATTCGAGGAGCTTTTATGCTTTTATCCATGGTTTTATAAGGATCTTTTGATCTTTTGGATAATTTCATGTGCTTTGAAGGTAGCATTTGCCTTCGTTTTTTTTGCACGTAATTTTGGACTATGTTCCTTGTACTCTTGTACATATTCCAACTCAGATACCTAGTTGCTTATGTATCTAGGTGAGTTATTTTTCTACCCTAACTTTATTGTGTTTTGGGTAGTCATTAGAAAGGCGCCAATAATTCAAAATTCTTTTCTAATGATGTACTCGATAAGGGTTATTCCTTGATGTAGTCTCATGAATATAGAGACACGTTTTAGTATGTGAAAGTCTGGTATGTATGGGTGGTATAATGGTGGGACGCTAGTGATCCCTCACATATATTGTCTTATGGGATAATTTGGGCTCAAGATTGTTGCTTTGCTTACATCACTTAACATTCAAAGACAATCTCATTTTCTAAATTCACTAGAAGTTATAGTGTGGGCATTCTCTAGATAAACTTCTTTTATCTATAGCCTGCATGTTTTGATGAGGAAAATCTCGTCGGCATATTCACTTGTTGGAATCTCTTTCTTTAGAGTTCAACGAGTTTATCTTGTTGTGTTCGGATTAAAGAAATTTGGATTCTTCCTTTGTGGGCATTTCTTTCTCTAGTTCCGTACTTTAGGTGATTTATACAGTCAACCGATGGTTTACAGGACATATGTGACTCATCAAGACGCTGATGACTCTCTATGTTGATATGGGAAACTTGGGACATCGATTATTCCATATGCAGATGTGGGTATGTCGGGGCACCGCGATGAATCCCTAGTTTTTGTTGTTATGATGCCATGTTTTCCTACTTTATTTCGAATGGTTTATAACGAGGAAGTTACTTTGAATGTGAATTGCTCTGATCATCTGCAGTCTGATGGGCAAACAAAGCGTATGAATCAGATTGTAGAGTATATGCTTTGTGCATATGTCTCTAGAAAATCATCATATTGGGAAAAATATCTTCCAATGATGGAATTTGCTTATAACAGTTTTAAATATACGGCTATTGGTTTTAGTCCGCACATACTTATGTATGGGTATCAACCCAGGGCACCTATTGATGTCGGTCGTCTTAAGGACATCGAGCTTGATGCATCGAGGGATTTCTTGCTACATGATATGTAGGAAATGCTGACCGAAGCTCAGGATTCTATCAGGAGTGCTCAAGATAGGGCACGATTTTATGCTCAAGATAGGGCATGGTTTTATGCTGATAGGGGATGCTCATCTTGGTTTTTTGAACTAGGAGCATTGGTTTATTTAAAAGTTCCTAAAGATTTTCAGACTTTGTCAAAAGGAAAATGCTCGAATTTATCTCCTAGATATTGTGATCAATTTCAAGTTATACATCGGATTGGCACGGTTGCGTTTGAACTTAAAAACTACCTCCACATGTTAGAGTTCATCCAGTCTTTCATATCAATAGATTGAAAGGGAAACTGGGAGGTGAGGATAACACAGTTACTTCTCAAGAACTCGTTGAAGTTGAAGATTTATCCTATGTTCCATATGAACCTGATAAGGTACTTGAATTCAAGGAAAGGAAACTTTGTAGAGTTGACTAATCCCTGAGGTTGAATTTAGGTGGAAACATAGGGAAATAGAGGATTCGACTTGGGAGTCGGTTTTGATATTGTTCAGTGCAGTTCTCCTTCTTTTCATTGCAAGAGTGCAATGTTTTCAAAGAGGGGAAGTATGTTATATGCACATTATGTATGCATATACTAGGAGGCTAACCCACATTAGGCTTGAACAAGCTCTAGTGGAGCATGGGTTAGGACTAACCTTAAGGGTTAAGGTTAGGGTTAGGCATCCAAGGGTCACACATGGGAAATGGAGAGTCAAGAGTCGCTTGAGGGCCCTTCTATATAATAGGGGCATGGGGCACACTCAAGGGAGGCTTGGGGGCTTGGAGGCTTAGGCTATGGTCTCTTGTGTAGAGGTCCATATCGACTCACTTACCATTTCACACTATAGCTACATGCTATTGGATTGGAGTTATACCTCTTGATGGTATGGGACATCAAGGTAGATGTATTTCATTTATAATTCATGTGTGCATCCCTTGGGCTCGGTGGTTGGGTGGTTGAGTTTATGCCTGATTTATGCATGTTTATGCATAACAATTATCTAGAGAGATCTTAGGGTTTGAACACCTACCTTGGTCATTCCCCCAACCACCACACCTTTAAAGAGGCGGATGAGGAGTCTACCCAACCCAAGGTTAGTAATTCAAGTTGGGAGGAAAAGTTGACAGGAGTAAAGGTGGAAATCACCCTTCCTCATGCATGTGGTTTGAGCCAAGAAATAGGAGAGCAACTATTAGGCTTGGTCCATTATTGGATAGATCCGAAGGCAACTAGGGGTGAAGCCACATCTAGTAGTAGTGGGCGGTGTGACGGTCGAGGAGGCAGCAAGCAAGGGTATGCCTCACTGTCCCAGGAGTGGCTGATCACCAAAGCCCAAGGGTGACAGTCTCCGTGGGAGGAACTCAAATTACATGAGCCATTGTGGATGGTGATTCTGGTGTTAACATCATGCCTGAAGCTACTAGGAAAATCTTGGGTATCTGAATTACTGAGCTAGCTCCCTTTGCCATTCGAGTGGCAGACTAGAGAGAAGTGATGCCCATGGGACTAGTCAGGCAAGTTCTGATCAGTTTTGGAAGGATTAGTATGTGAAATGACTTTTGTGATGTTAGACCTCCCACCAGCTCAAGTGGCCTACATCCTACTCATTGGAATGCCTTGGTTGAGGGCAGCTCAAGTGATCCATGATTGGGGTCGGGACAACTTGCATATCCCCAACCCAGAGGGGACAGAGACCTTGCCCTTGGAAAAAGGCCCCAATGAGAGTGCTCGGGGTACTACCCTACATGACATGATTCCCATTCGAGAGGAAGGACCCAATGACGAGGAAGAATAGAAGGAATGGCAAGGCTTATGAGTGGATGAGCCTAGGATCCATTCGGTTCAGAGGGAGAGGTGGCAGAACCTCTATGGAATTGGTTAAAGTCCTATGAGGGGTTCCAGTGCAATAGGGTGGACATAATGGAGTTAGACCCAGACCCCATTCAAGGGGTGTTCCACGACCCCGCACCCTCGCCACCTCTCACCCCCCAGTCCCTTACTCTCTCTCTCTCTCTCAAAAAAAAAAGAAACCTAAAAAAACCCCACCCCGTCACCTCCCCTCTCTCTCGTTTTCTCACCCCTCGTGTCCCCTCTCTCACTCTCTCTCTCGGCTCCCTCTCACAACCCACCTCCCCCGTGCCCAGCCCACTGACCGCCCCCCCCTTTCCTCACCCCATCGACCTTCACCACCTAACCCCCCTTCTCTTGGCATTCCGGTCCCACCCCCCCTTCACTCGCTCCAGTGCTCACCAACCCAATCCCCCTCACCAACCCCCTCATCACTCTCTCATGCCGTGTAGCCAGTCTTCCAGCCCCCCCTTTGCTCGCTCACCCACCCCCTCTCTCTTACTTGCACACCTGACCGACTGCAGCTTCTTGATGTTGGGCACCTACTACCATGCCAATTTTTTGTCACAAGCGTCACAGTGTCTAGCATTTCGACCTTCCAACCCTACTGGCTTGGCTAGCTACGCCTTGGTGGGCAAGTTTTATTAGTGTGGAGGGCCATCCTCATCAACAACGTCAAAATTCATGATCACTTGCTTGGGGCCCCTTGTACAAAGAGTTCCCCTCTCCTCTCCCCCTTCCCTCTGGCGACCCCACCACCCTCTCTTACCGTCACCATGCGATTGACCAATCTCATCTCCCTCTCCCTTCACTCCCCATCGACCAACCTCATCTCCCTCTCCCTTTGCACCCCACTGACCACCATCCCTCTCCCCTCCCCCTTCCCTCTGGCGACCCCACCACCCTCTCTTACTCACCGTCACGCGACCTACCAAACTCATCTCCCTCTCCCTTCACTCCCCACACCAACACTCCCTCAATCCACTAACCTTCCCCCTCTCTCGGTATCCCCTCTCGCTCACCCCACCACCAACACTCCCTCAACCCACCAACCATCACACCCCCTCGGTCTCTCCCTCTTGCTTACCCCACTGACACTCCCTCAACCCGTCGACCAACCTCCTCTCCCTCTCCCTTTGCACCTCACTGACCACCATCCCTCTCCTCACCCCCCCTCGCATCACCCTCACCTGTAGCTTCTTGGCCCCACTCCTCCTTTCACCCGTTCTCCCCCTCTTGCCGACCAACCCCCAGCTGCCTCTCTCTCGACCCAACTCCCCTCACCGACCACCATCCCTCTCCTCACCCCCCCTCGCATCACCCTCACCCTCACCCTCACTCTCGAAGCTCCCCGGCCCTACTCCTCCTTTCACCCATTCTCCCCCTCTGGCCGACCAACCGCTGCCTCTCTCTCGACCCCAACCCCCCTCACACCGACCACCATCCCGCTCCTCACCCCCCCTCACATCACCCTCACCCTCACCTGCAGCTCCTCGGCCCCACTCCCCCTTTCACCCGTCCCCCCCTCTCTTGCTGATCAACCCCCCCTCTCTCACCTCACAACCAGCCGCCCCCCTCGCGTGTTCTTGGATGCGCAGTAGGCCCCCCCTTTGTTTTCCCTTGTGCGCCCCTCTCTCACGTCACCACTAGCCCCCCTCTCCCTTCTTGCCCCCCGTAGCTCTCTCACCACCCCCCCCCCCATTACCTCACCCGACCCCACCCTCTCACCCTACGGCCCCCTTTCTCACTCACTGCCCCCCTCCTCGGACCCTCACTCCCTCACCTCCCCCTACCTCCGTTGGTGTGCTGGGCCCCTCACTCATCCTCTCTCTCGGCGGGTGCAACCCCCATCTCTTTGTGGCACTCACCGTTCCACACTCCCCCATTTCCTTCTCCGCCTCACCCACCCCCTCCCAGCACCCCCTCCCCTGGCGCAGCAATCATGCCCTCCATCCTCCTCTCTTTTGCGGCTGTGCACCATTGATGGAGCTCGTTGGCACTGCAGACCTTCCTGCCACGCCCCACCACCCCATTCCCCACCTTAAAAAAAACACAAATATAATAATAATATTTATATATAAAAAACAAACAAACCAAAAGGTTGCTCCCCCTCTTACTTCACCCCTCACCGACCAATCACCCCCCTTCCCCCCTTTTCCCAACCGCAGCGATGACTAAAATCCTCACCAACGGTGCCCACCCCTTCCCCCTCACCGACCCACCCCCCCTCTCTTACCTCACCCGTCTCGTCAACTCACTTGAGCCCCCTCCCCCTCTCTCACTGTCCCTCACTGCCCTCCATGCATCATTGCCCCCCTCCCGTCACTCCCCATCGGCACCCTCTCTCGCAATTGCCACCTTTCACCTTTGCATTATGCTGCCTCACATGGCCAATCTGAGTGAGTGGCTTCTGGCCCGGGGAGCTATATCCTTATGTTTGATGCTCCCAATGGGAAGACATGCCTCCATTATGCAGTAAAATGCGGCCACTTTGATTATTATGTCCAACAAGTTTTGGATGTTGTCCAGACCTTGGAGTACATGGAAACATACATAAAGCCTTCTGCTATGATCATCCCTGACAATAACACTCTTTGGTTCCCTTGCGAGCTTTTATGCTACATCAACAAAACCGATGCAAACTATCCTAAAAGATTGTGTAGGTACCAAAAAGTCATGCAAAAAGAAGGGCACTTTAAGATGTTCTCCACTCAAGAAATGCATGCCCTTAACATTAGCAGCAACTTTTTGTCATGGATCTCAACATTCATTCTCATGTTGACTGAACAAGAGTCCGATGATGAGGTTGAGGTCGGTGATGTTGCTCTGACCGATTTAGTTAAGGGCAAGGAGGTAGATCCAAAGCCCGAGCTTCTTGATCAAGTGGTGGAGCAAGCCATGGACTTGGTTCTTCTTCGACCATAGGAAGAGTCAGAAAAATCTGAAGGTACCACCTACCTCATGGGCCAGTGGAGAAGGATCATCAAAGGAGGGAGAAATGGTGGTTGTGGATGCACCCGCAGATGCGGCCGATGAGATAAGGGCAGCACAAGATATGCTCGAGTTAGCACTAAGTATGCTTAGCTCCTTAGTGGTAGATGGAGAGTAGTTTCTCTTCTTGCAGGACTTAGAGAAAATTGTTTAGAGTAAAGCAAGATGAGTGCTTATCTCTCCTTGCAATCAGGCTAGATTGTCCACTTGATAATGACAAAGCAACTTGTACCAATTGATGGTATGATATTAGAGAGTGTCTAGTTTGTTCAAGGGAAAATACAAGAGGTTGATTAGGGTTAGGTGCCCGAGGAGGAATTTAAACAAGTACAAGCTAGCTTGCCCCAAGTCAGCTTGGTGCATTTACTCCTCAACAATTGGAGCACAAGTCCTCAATAAACATTGAGTAGCCAGATATGATAGCATCTGATGAACTACACTTGGTAAGTTAATAATCCCTAGTGTTTTACTCCTGTTTTCATGGCATGATTTATTACTAAAATGTGTTTTGTATGTAGCATGTCATGGAGTTGGATGGGTGGGCACATCGTAAGGGCGGCACAAGGGATCCCTTTGGAACTAATTCAGCATTGGCCCATTACATGGGCCGTATTCTGACTAAAGACATTGTGGTTATTGCTTTTAGCCCTATGGAAGGATTCTAGCTTTTTGCTCTCAAGGCCTTATTTAAAGTTTTGTGCTTTTCTAGCATCTCCAAGAATGCAGAGAAAATTATCCTCATCAGCAAGTCGACCGTTTTTGTAACCTTTCAAGGAGGCTACACTCCTAACGTCCTTGTCAATACAACCATTGTCAAAAGTGTAGGGGAGAGAGATGCTGAGTGTCTTGTAGATTCCATCATGTTGGGCACTCTTCCCCTCAACAAGAGAAGGTGCAAGGCCTCAAAAGAAGTAATCAAAAGACTAAAAAAAATTGGGATGTAAATTGTAATGCTTCTCATGTAATCCCCTTTTTTGGTAATAAAAATACACTTTTTTTGAAGTCATCTATGCTAGGGCCAACTTTAATTTTTGTAGTTGAATTTTACATGAAGTGATTTTTTAAACTATGCAATTGATTATGAATTTTACATGAAGTGAATTTACTATGCAATTTTTAATTTTTGTAGTTGAATTTTACATGAAGTGAATATTTTAACTATGCAATTGATTATGAATTTGTTAGCTGATTATGAATTTGCAGTTGAATGGAGTGAATTCAATTTTGTAGTTGAGTTTGTACTAATTTATTGAATTTTTGTAATTATTTTTAAAATCAATTCTTTAAAAAAATAAACAATCCGAAACACCTTCCAAGCCCTCCCCCTGGCCTTGGTGGGGGGGGGTGGATAGGTCCAGAAGACCCTAGGCCAGCACGAGGTGACCCGGGCGACCTGGGGGAGGGCTTGAAAGGCCTATAGAGGGTTAAAAAAAATGTTTAGAAATCGTCCAAAAAAATTTCTCATTTTTAAATTTTTTTTAAATAAAAATTTAGAATTTAATTTTGAAATTCAATTGAATAATTTTTTTTTGTAAATCTATAAACTCTCTAGAAGAATTTACAAAAAATTACACTTATGTGTTTTATAACTTTCTGCGAGAAAATTGGTGCAATCTAGTTCAATACATTCATAGTTGTCAAGTATGAAACAAAGGTACAAAGAAACGATACCAGTTTTATGGGACTTTTAAATTTTAAAAAATAAGTTCGATTGAGGTATGATCCACTTTAAAAAACACTTGAAAAATAGCATTTAGAGATGCAAAGTCTAGAGAAGTTGTAATTTGTCATAAACTAAAAAAAAGTTAAAACACTAGTCCAAAAACTCAAGTCATGAACAATGAACACTGAACATGCCATAAATAAGAGTTGTGGCGCCCACGGCCTACAATAGAAAATACAAAAATTGTGTTATGACTAGTCACAACACTAAGTACAAAAATGTCCAGAGTCTAGACTCTAGACTCCAGTCCTCCTTCTCAGAAAAATCACTAGGGGAAGGAATGCCCTCGTTAGAGGTGCTCCCATCATCAGAGGCCAACCCAAAACTTCCCTCTCGCTAAGGACATTGCCCTCGTCATCGTACTCCATGTTGGTCATGCACAAAACCCTATACAAGGGAGTCACCACCACGATGACAATGGCACACACCTTGCACCAAAAGGACTCCGTCATGCATAGCCGTTGAACGGCTCGGGCCTCGTTTGCACTAGTCACCATCTCCTCTCTTAGCCATGTGATGAAATCTGAGGAGATCATGGTCATATGGAGCTTCGGTTGCACGTCATATAGCCGCTCCAAGAGAAACCACATGTAGGCAAACCACGTGGAAGAGGGCTTCTTAATCTCCAAGTTGCTTTGCTTGCAAAACATAGCGAGCACCTTTACCTTATTTGTGAAGAAATTCACAATGGATAGGCTTTGTGCGACTACCCTCTTCACCCACTCTAGCTTCCCCACATCCTCCCATGAGTAGGTCTAGACAATGGGAGGCACAAGGAGTCCATACAATGGATGGGAACTCTGCCTCTACCAAGCGCCCCATTTTGTGCAGCAATCGGACACATTGTCCCATGATGACTTGAATGACATTTTCATGCCCGACCTACATGTAACAAAATGGAAAATGCAATGACATTCTTAGAAGTTAGAAGCTTGAACATGTTACATAGATACTAGAGAGTCGAGACTTGAGAGTTAAAACTTAAATCGCAATGCACATGTGACATGTGACATAGTACATACCTCCATGATGGCTTGCCAGATGTGATGATAGATAAAGTCCTTGCATGGCACCCCTTCCCCACCAAGCTTGGACACATGTGCAAGGAGCCTTGTGACGCTACTTGTGTAACCCTTCCCGCAAAAGTTACATGTCCATTTCCATGACCCCAAATTACAAGTAGGTTTCTCACCGCCGCCGGTGGTGGTATATAAAAAAAAAGCCTCATGCTTTTCCTTTCCTTCGGACCTCATTGCCAAAGTATAAAGAGAGAGAGAGAGAGAGAGAGTGAGAGTGAGAGAGAGAGAGAGATTGAGAGAGGGAAAGAGAGCGTGAGAGAGGGAAAGAGAGCTTGAGAGAGAGAGATAGAGGGAGAGGCTAGAGCCTAGGTACTAGGTAGTAGGCGCTAGAGGGCAACACTCAGGAGAGAGAGAGAGAGAGAGAGAGAGAGAGAGAGAGAGAGAGAGAGAGAGACTTTGAGAGCTCTTATACAAGCACCAAGGTAAAGCCACCATGAAGGGATCAAAGGCCATGCCCCAAATGGCTACAACAAACGGGCCAAAAAAACAAGCAAAAAAATGGGCAAAAAATGGTTAAAAAACGACATAGTTTTTTTTACATGTTTGTTTCATTGCCGTACGGTACAGTACGAAATGTTCATTTCGTTTTGTACGTCAGCAGCAAAATGATAGTCAGATAAAAAAACCTTTCGGTGTCATTTCACTTCGTCCCGTACTTTACATACTGTTGTTGTCGGTACGCATCCCCTCCGCAGCAGCAGACAACTATGAATACATTAATAAAATATATTTTCAAACTTACATATTGTTGTTGTCGGTACGCATCCCCTCCGTAGCAGACAACTATGAATACATACTGTTGTTGTCGGTACGCATCCCCTCCGTAGCAGACAACTATGAATACATTAATAAAAAAATATATTTCAAACTTACATATTTCAAAATGTGTCCCAAAACAAAAATCCATGACTATACAAGCTTAAAATGAGACAAGACCAAAAAACTTGGAACTTTCTATTGATAAAGATAAATTCTTACACATAGCAACACTACTAATTACAAGTCTTGACGACACAAAAGTCTAGCTATTTTAAGATCCTTCTTCATTATAGTAATCCTCTTGCCATGGATAGCACAGACGTTTGAATCCTCAAAAAAGGTCACCAAAAAAGTTTTTGTAGCTTCTTCTAAAGCTCCCAAGGCAAGGCTTTACACACAATAGTCTTGAGAGTAACTATATAGGATTTCTTTCACGAGACATCTGAAAGGTGCCTTGGGAATAAGGAGATCCTCTGATTTTTGAAATATGCATATCTCTTGGAGTGCCTTGACTCCATATTTCCTCCTCCTCCTCAGTGCACTTGGAGGCACATTCGGGTTTTGAGGCCTTGGGGGATGAGGAGTCTTCTTCTAGTTAGGTCCCTCGAGGCGGCCATATCGAGGTTGTGGTGGAGGTTTTACTACATGCTGTTGTGGAGGTGCTTGTAAATATAAAAACACTGAGCGTGCTCCCCTCACTTGTAAACCCTCCTTGTCCTCCGCCTGCTTGTCTTATTGTGTTGGAAGGGAACCCATATTGGTAGGGAGGGTCTTCCCAGCACGTTGCCCTCATGGAGGTGGAATATTTTGTCCTTCTCATGGTGGAGGACCCTGCTTCTAATCCTGATCGCTATCAGTTGACGATTCCGTGCTATTGGGATCGCAAGAATGCTTTCTAGTACCAATAGCAGCATTGGCAGGACGAGGAGGTACTCTACGTGCAATATTCTAGTTCGAGCCATGGCTGAGAAAGTGAGGAGAGTGAAAGTTAAATAACAAAAAGGAGGCCATAGAGTCTTATTATAGGCACTTGAACATTAGGTCAAATTTTTAAAAATGACAATTTAGTGTGAAACCAAAACAAAATTAATGTCCTTTACAATTTAATGTTGTTTTACCCAAAAATTTCCATTTCTAACCATTGTAGCACACCATGCAACATAGCATGTTGGCCCACTATTTTGGTTCCATTTAGCGTTATTAGTCTCCTTCATGCGAAGTTGGACTGCTTCTATGATTTGAGATGCCTTTGCTTTCTCCTTCAATAAGCTCTAATGAATGTGTATCGAAAAAACCAATCAAACATTTCAATGAGGCAATGTGTTTGTGTCACCCCTCCACTATAATGAGTGTTCTTGAAATAGATTCTCTTTGCCCTATAATGTGACTTCTCCATCCCTTGGGTGCTCCGCATGTCTAGGGAACCATACTTTTCCAAGTAATATGATCCATGAGCGTAAACAATAGGCTGGAAACAAGCAATTGTGTGAGTGATTATAAATACATATAGATTATAACAACTTGATAATAACAAAAATGTACCATGTAATGGGTGATTGATGTTTTCCCCCAATTGTTAATGACCAGTTGAATAAACTCAATGACTGTTGTCTTGAATATGCTTTGTTGTTCAGTGTTGGTAGTACTTAATAGCATGATCAAAACCATCTTATCAAAACAAGCCCAAACATTTGCACGCTTATTATGAAGACTTGCATCCTTGTCACAATCAATAGTAGTACACTTGCATAACTCTTTCCACAACTCCCATCTCTTGCTTTGGAGTTTTTTCCTGATATGTTGTGCAAAAAAAGCCTAGCCTTTGCTCCACTCATTGATAGTTGTTGTGCCACAATGTGATTATCTCCAGACATCTTTGTATCTTTCACTATTTTGGTGTTGTCTCCATTCACCCCTAGAGAGTTGAGTAGCTTCTCCACTTTGGAAATGGCTTCCATGGATTGAGTAGCCGGCTTTATATAGTGAATGTAAAGTCAATGTACAATTTGAGAAACTTATCAAATACTCTCATCATGGCATGTTATTTGTATAGAAGTGATTTTTTTCACATGGGAATGAAATAATGGGATTCCATGTAGGATCCTTGGCATCCCTGTCTGGTAGTGCTTACAAGTTGCATGACATGACTCCATCACATCGCAAGTCATCTTCCTTCTTGCACTTTTGCTTTGATTTCTTCATGCTGCATAGAGGGCAACTAAGCATACATTTGATTGTTTTCAAATCTCTTCCTTAATGCTAATCCATTTACAAAGGTACCCACACCTGGAACTTCAAGTTGTTCACCATTTATTTGGTTCTTGATGACCTAAACAATCTAAGGACATCTTTGAAGCATCCAATCTAGCATTTCATTGTTCTCCTTTGGCACCTCAAAAGCTCCTAACCACCAATTGTCATTTCAGAGATTGAACACTAAAAGAAGGCACCTTGTCCTTGTTCTTTACATGTTGTTCTTTACATGTGCCATTGCCTCCTTCATGAGTGTAAGTCCCATTTTTTCCAGTCTGTGCTTGTTGACAATTTGACACTTATCTAGCTTCAATATAAAATAGACCACTCCAATCATTAGGAAAATTCTGGACTCAAAAGAGGGCTGTTTCAATAATAATATAATAATAGACACATAGATTGAGTGACATGAAATCTAGCAACGATATTCACCGGTGGTGGGACCTCTATACAAACCCACCTAAAATGTGGAGAAACTCTTATCTTCATACAATATTAAAAAAACCATTACCTTGTCTTAAAATATTTTAAATCATTTTTTTGTCAGCACCTAACACAATAAAAGAATGTTTTCCACATTCCTGTGTTAGAAGAAATATAAATGTACATGTGTAGTTGCATATTTACAAATAGCATGTTATAGAGTGGAGTACATTTGTTGGAAGAAGCAATCCAACAACACATCGATAAGGAAAAAAATATATATCCCTGGAACCCATAGGCCTGGGCTTCAGGATGGAGCCATGCCTCTTCTCCCAAGTACGGAGCCCATAGGCTCAGGGGGGCTTATCCCCCCTCGTGGATTGGGCGGGATGAAGTCCATTGGGCCATCTGGAGGCATTGCTTCTGCGACCTCGATCATTTTCGCAATCGTTTCCTCCCTAAACGTTTGGACGTCTAGGTCCATGTAACGAGACATGGATGGAAACTGCCATCACAATTCATCAAGGCATAAGATCAACATAACAATATACAAGAAGATAAACAAGAGTACGCATGCATATGGGAGCTGAAAAATGCTTACATCCTCTGAAGAGAGCTGAAAAATGCTCCGTAGAGCAGCAACAATGCATTGAGAGCAACCCTCCACCCACAGCTATAACCATAATCTTGTTTGGGCACACTAACCCTTCGAATGGTCGCTCGCTCCCAGGGTGTCGGTGTCCATGCTCAGGCTCTCATAAGCGGCCATTAGTTTCCTAACACCACTGCAAACAAAGCCCAATCAATATCCTGATCAATCCGGACTTCTAACTTAAACAATAATATGTATCGTAATGATTTTAACCCCCAGCAAAACATTGCCATCATGGACACGAGATGTTGAATTTGCAAGGTAAATAACATTATAGATTTCTATTAGTTTCAAGCCAGATGAAAAACAAAATGCCTCCTCGCATTGTGGTGAATCGATTCACTGTGAAGCGAGAGCATGTGCCAAAGGAAGCTTTATATAACTCATGTATGGTGATTCATATAAACATCATGCAAGAGAGATACAAAGACAAACTCACTTTTCATGATATGCCAAAAAATTACTCGAGCATTGTCCAGCTGGACCTCCCGAAACCAGTTCAGCACATCAAGGTAGGGAACTGACTCTACTATGTAAAAGTGTTGACACTAGCGAATCAATCTGGAACACCTGATGCTGTACATCCTCGAGCAATTGCGAAATAACAAAACTTCACAAGAAAACATATCAAGAGTTAGGCATAAACTTTTAAGAGCCAAGAATGAAAAATTGTGGAAGGATAGAGAAAAGAGTATACCTTAAAACACATCTGAGCACTTTGTCGTTGACTTCAGTTCTAGGATCAAACAAAATGTTTATCTCCTCAGCATGAATCGAGAAATAACATCTTTGCCCTCTAATATGATAGGGTACATAGAACTCCGGCAACAAAAATTGAAGCGCCTCTCGATTCATAGCGTGGAGTGCGCGAACATTTTTTCTTTTTGTTTGCAATGCAAGCATTGCCACATGATGTTCCCTTTGAGTGCTTGCCGAAAATTTTCCCGAGTCTCATGTTCATGTTCTGGAACTCCCTCCGTCACCTCTTCAATTCTCACTTTTTGAACCGGATGGACATCCAAAATTTGCACCATTCGTGCATTAGTAATTATAACTGGCCTAAGTAACTTGTCATATCTAAAACGAAGGGCTACTAGGCTCATCACTGTGACCCTGTGTGCATGGGCCGCAAGAATGTAACTATCCAAAAAAATTCAATCATCCAATCCTCTCTGTAGCCTCCTACAAGCAAAACAGGGCCGATGCCTTCCACCTAAACAAAATTCCATTTCGCTAGCAAATTCTCTTGACAAGCCTCTGGAAAGGTAATCTTGGAATAGCAGCAGTCAGGTGCTTCATAAATTGTGTGATTTCTCGTAGCACTGACGAATGCTCTGCGAAACACCTTTGTCTAGGCTACATGATAGAACTCCTTGCTTCATTCTTGCAGAACTCCTTGCTTTGTTTTTTCATGATAGAAATGTTATGGTGAATTGAAAACCTATGACTCCTCGCATTATGGTGAATTGACTCACCACAATGCGAGGAAGACTATTTTAATTCGTTTGGCACCTCCTCTCTCAGTAAAGATACATGAGAACTATCTTTATTTGTAATTCACCATAACGTGAGAGGTGGCACCAAAGGATGCAAAAGTCCTCATGTAGGGGTGAATCGATTCACCACATAACGTAAGCGAAGGTCCCATAGGAAGCACAATATGCCTCCTCGCATTATGGTGAATCGATTCACCATAACACGAGAAGAGGTCCTTGATGAAACTGTAATTTTATTTGTGTTTGGGAAAATAGATTCACTACAACACAAGAAGGAGGAATGTCTGGCTTCCTCTGGTATCTCCTCTCGCATTATGTTGAATCCATTCACCACACAGAGATTTGGTGTTTAAGACCGAATGTCTCTTGATTCATTGCTTGAATTAATAATTTCCATGTCTTATCTACATTCTTGAATTTAGCCATGGTGCAAGTTCAAGTTGAGTTTGATGTGGATGAAGAGATTAAAGAAACACCTGCAACTCTGTTATATGACTTCCTCTATAAATGTGGACATCATGATTTGCACCCTTTGATTTCGTTGATGTTCAATTGCGATTTCTAGAATACTTTGAAGAGGCAAAGCAAGAGTTTGATGAGCTCACAAATGAAGATACAGTGATGATTGATGGGAAAAACTACATTCATTTTAATCTCAAGGTGTCGTCAGAGAAGAAGCAGAGGTTAAACAGTCCAAATTTTTCCTAATGAGACTTTGCAATCATGAAGGAACACATGATTAGATATACGTGTTATTTAATTTTTCACATGAATAAGAAAGTTTAAATCATACTAACCTTCATGAGAGACTTTATAAAATTTGATCATTGCTTGTTAAAGCCCCTTTAAATCCATGAAAATGTTGTTGAAGGCATCATAATCTACTTTGATATCACCCTTGGATTTGTCCTTCAATACTTTTGTCACTGACAAGTGATTTTACATGTGTATTTTTTGTCTTCTTTGCCAATGCAACTTTGTACGGAGGTGGAAGAAAGTGGCTTTTGATCCCTCGGTTGTGAAGAGCCTCCTTTGTGATGGCATGGATGGACTCATAGTCCTTGCTACTTATACCTGCTTCATCACAAGCACTTTGAATATCATTTGCACTCGAAATCCCCTCAATTTATTTCATAATATCTTTCGTCTAAACATCACAAAATCCCTTGTAATTGGGGTCACAAACAATAGCCAACATGTCTTTCTTCCTAATGCAAACTTTCAAAAGACTCTGGATATGTGTGTGAATTCCTCGCTGCCAATGCATCAATCAAAAAGTTCTTGAAATGTAAACGTTGAAGAAAAGTGTTAGTTGTAGAACTCTTATTTAAATTATTCAACACTCAATCATTCTTGTTCACCTTCTTGCCACCCATGATTCGCCTTTTACTAGCACCACTATCTCTATTGTAACCCTTATTTAATTCTTTCTCTTGTTCCTTGATTTGTATCTCCTTTTCTTTATTCTTTTTCTCTAAATGTTGTACTTGTTTTGTTAAATCTTAAATATTTGATTGAATATGCAAATTTTATGTGTAAATATGTTGCATATAAGTCCCACCACACAGACTTAGACATTTACAATATCCAAGAAGCCCATGTTTCCCATCACCAATGTGACATACTAAACTAGTTAGATCAGTGAAATGGTGGGTTATCTAAAGTTAATGGGTCACATGAATAGAGTGCACCATCAACCCATAAATCTAGATGTTTCTTTCCCTAAGACCTAAGTAAAGAAGGGGATGCATTATCCAATGGTTGTCTTACGTAAGGATATTTCATTGATGTATATTTCTCTTCTATACGAATATGAAGATCTATCTTACGTTTTCTTGTGTTAGTAATATCTTTTGAAGGAGGCATGGTTTAGACTAAGGTTAGCAATGAAAGAAGGATTATAATAAGATGAAAGGATGATTAAAGGAAGATGATGTAGTTATTACAAAAAATGACCTTGAAAAGGTACTTTTGAGGGTCCAGTTGTCTGGGATTAGCCACTCCGTACTACCTAATGAGGGAAATGGAAGCTTTTCAAGTTTTCCATAGTCTTTAGGCCTAGAGTTAACTATGTAAGAGTGTGTGAAAAAGAATATTCTACTGCCAAGAAGTGTCCTAGGGTTCTTGTTGAAACCTCACCTATGGTGGAATGTGTTGAAATATACAAGTGAATAGGGTGTGTGCGGGAACAAGCCCTTGGTTAGAGGTTGTAAAAGAGAATCTGTAAATATGAGAGAACCTGTGAAAAGGTGAGAAGAATCTACTGGGAGAGAATAAAGGGTAGCATGAGAAGATTTAGGAAGTGTGGAGATATTCTGGGAGAGGTGGAGAGAATCAAGCAAAATAGGTGGAGTGAATCAAGGAGAGAAATCAGTGGGATTTGATGCTTTGATGTAAACACTATAAATTGAGGCATTGGCCTAATGAGAATTTGCTAGTTTTTTATTATCCATGCCTACATTAAGCTATTTATTAATCACTCACTAATCATGTCTTAATTACTCACTAATCATATCTTAATTACTCACTAATCACATCTTAATTATCGTCTAATCACTTTGTTAATGATGTTGATTCTAGTATTTGATCCACATAGCTCATCACATTGTTATTTGATCCACCATAGCTCATCACATTGTTATAATTTCAACATGGTATCAGAGCCAAGCCTAGAATTCATCAAGTTTATGAGCCCATTATCTAGTTAATTAGGATTAGTAGCTAATTATAATTTTTTCTTATTTTTCAACTCACCTATGTACCTCCAGCTGGTGGAGGAGCTCTAGCTCCTTGCACACATCAAATTAGGCCCATTGCTTCTAGCCATAGATAGCCAACACCTTGTGCTCCAGCTAGTCAAATCAGAAGCGCAAACCGCTCGTCGAATGCAGGAGAAATGGTGATTTTTATAGGTGCCATTTTTCAAAAGGGAATTTGAGATTTCTTCTTGCTTAGTTGTAATGGCTCTAATTCCTCTTAGTCCCAGGTGTTTTCAAGAATTCTCTACAAGCTGGTGAAGTCAGAATTCAATTTGATCAAGTCTACAGTGATATCTAAGCTCTTCATCAAATTTGTAGGTGACTTTGGTAAAACAAAGATTAAGCATTCAATATTTGGTCAAATCTTGTGTTTCTTGGCTTAATCCTCTACTAGACTAATTGCTATTGATGGCCTTAAAAGGATTTGAACTCATTTGAAGTCTAAGGCCCCAGATCTGGGCTCCCCGTATTCTTTGTGTTTCTTGGCTTAATCCTCTACTAGACTAATTGCTATTGATGGCCTTAAAAGGATTTGAGCTCATTTGAAGTCTAAGGCCCCAGATCTGGGCTCCCCGTATACTTTGTTTTTGCACATAAAAAAGAGGGTTAATTTGCTAATCAATGATTAATTAGTACTAATCACTGTATTTTGGTGTAATTGAGAGTTCAAATTAACCACTATGTATCTGATACAGATCGCTATAACTTCAAATTTCAATTCGGAGTTGGTTTGATACTCCAACCATTCCGTACAAATTGGTTACCCTTGATTTAATGTAATTTCTAGTAAAATTATGCTGGTAAAATTGTGATAATCATCATTTTGTATTTAACCCTTGGTTAATGCCTGTAAGTCTCACTCAAATTCAAGATTATTGATAGCCAGAGTTGCATTTGGGAATGTACATAAGACACTGCCCTTGTCCAGAATAAGAAAAGAGGTAAGCCTGCAGAAATTTGGGTTTGCATTGCATAATGACACAAGATAAACATCAAAAGTCCAAAAGAACTGTCAACAAAACATTTAAACATGTTGCTCACATGGAGCAAGAGCTGACAGACAAGCTCATGGCCCATGAAAGAAGAAGAACATCTCTTTCCAAGAGGAAGATCCACACCAAGAAGAAGATCTAGAGGAAGCATTGAAGGAAGACATGGACACGAGAAGAGAAGCTGCCACAAGAAGACTGAAGGAAAAGGAAGACATGGACGCGTGAAGAGAAGCTGCCACGACAAGAAGACTGAATACAAGAGAAGATGTGAGGCTCCAAAGAGTGAGGAGCCATGTGAAAATCTCTGAGAGAGAAAGAGAGAGAGAGACCCCAAAATCTAATGTAACCTGCCCCAACAAAGTAAAACCACCTCTGAGCCACCGATGATGTAGGCCACATGGTAGATGTATGTGTGAGCACTTTAGTCAAGGTCACGGGCACTTGTAGTAAGCCTTGGACACATAGAGAGAGAGTGTGTCAAGGACTATGAGTTTAGGGACTTGAGGCACTGGTCGCTTGCGGACTATCAACAAGTAAGAGAGAAACTTGGTACAGGGTCCAGGTGTCTAAGTTAACTTGAAGGGAGGTGTGCTAGGCAGCACTGGTCTCACGGACTATCAAGTAAGAGAGAAACTTGGTATAGGGTCTAGGTGTGCTAGGAGTATTCACTTGAGGGGAGGTGTTGAAATATACAAGTGAATAGGGTGTGTACGGGAACAAGCCCTTGGTTAGAGGCTGTAAAAGAGAATCTATAAATGTGAGAGAACCTATGAAAAGGTGAGAAGAATCTACTGGGAGAGAATAAAGGGTAGCATGAGAAGATTTAGGAAGTGTGGAGATATTCTGGGAAGTGTGGAGATATTTTGGGAGAGGTGGAGAGAATCAAGCAAAAGAGGTGGAGTGAATCAAGGAGAAATCAGTGGGATTTTATGCTTTGATGTAAACACTATAAATTGAGGCATTGGCCTAAGGAGAATTTGCTGGTTTTTGATTATCCATGCCTACATTAAGCTATTTGTTAATTACTCACTAATCATATCTTAATTATCATCTAATCACTTTGTTAATGATGTTAATTCTAGTATTTGATCCACCATAGCTCATCACATTGCTGTAATTTCAACAGAATGGAAAGCATTGAAGGTCCCTATTATGCTCTTCAATGGTTGTTCCTCTATGTAACGTGATGGGAATATGTCTACATACACAAAATCACCAAAAAGAAGAGTGAACAACAAGGGTATAACAAAATGATTTGAACAGAACCACATTAGTAACAAAATACTTACAATTACAAGGAAACTTGGTTTTTGCCATTTGAGAAGGAAAATGAATGTTTAAAGCCATGTAGACATGTTGAACCACTGCCACCATGCCTTCATTTTTCGAGTTTTCTTTGTGAAAGCTAGCAATCTTCCCTTCCAATGATGATGATCCAAAACACCACAAGATTTGACTCTATGTGGCCCTCTTGAGCTTGGCTATAAAGTAAACCCAATCATTAACCCAAATCTCTCTCCAACATCCACATACCTTGCTCATTCCTAGAGTTGTTAAGAACATATCAAAGATGGAATCACTAGGTCTCCTATTCGATGTTACCATGGTTGAGAACTTGCTTACAAGAGGATAAAGTGACTTAAGTCATGGGATTAGAGGAGAAATAGGGAGGTTAGAAGGCTGCTAGAGGATTAGACAAGGGCTTAGAGAGCTATTAAACCTTGCATCAAGATTTACAAGGGGTCAGAGAGGGATTAAAGAGGTTATAGCAAGATTAGTAGAGATATGGAAGCTTGCAAGAGGGTTAGAAACTTGCTATAAGATTAAGGAGAGATTAAAGACACACAAGAGGACTGGAGAGAGATTACAAGCTTACACCAAAGATTAAAAGGTTGTAAGAAAGATTAGAGAGGGATTAGAGAGGCTATAGGAAGATTAGTAGAGATATGGAAGCTTGCAAGAGGGTTTGAAACTTGCTGCAAGATTAAGGAGAGATAAAGATACACAACAGAATTGAAGAGAGATTACAAGCTTACAGCAAAGATTAGAAAGAGATTAGAAGGTTGCAGAGGAAAGATTAGAGAGAGAGGATGGGGAGCATAGGCTTCTTGGATATTGTAAACATCTAACAATCTGTGGTGGCGGGGCTTTCATGCAAAATATATACACATCAAATTTGCATCTTCAATCAAATATTGAAGATTTAATAAAACAAGTGTGAAATCTAGAGAATAAGAATAGAAAAGACCAGGAGATACAAATCAAGGAACAAGAGAAAGAATTAAATAAGCTTAGACTCAAATTAGATCATTTGAAGAAAACCCATGTTGGTGCAAGGGAACGCTAAAGAGAGCTATCAAAAATTGATAAGCTTGCAATAGGTGGTGGTGCTAGGAAAAGGTGAATCATGGTAACAAGGTGATTAAAAATAATTGAGTGTTGAATAATTTAAGAAGAGTTCTATAACTAACACTTTTCTGTAACGTTTGTATTTCAAGAACTTTTTGATTCATGCATCGGCTGGGAATTCACAAACACATACCCAGAGTCTTTTGAAAGCTTGCATTAGGAAAAACGACATGTTGGCTATTGTGCATGACTCCAATTACAAGGGATTTTGTTATGTTTTGATAAACGATATCATGAAGAACATTGAGGGGATTTTGAGTGTAAATGATATTCAAAGTTCTTGTGATGAAGTAGGTATAAGTTGCAAAGGCTATGAGTCCATCCATGTCATCACAAAGGAGGCTCTTCACAAGTGAGGGATCAAAAGCTACTTACTTCCAACTTCGTACAAAGTTGCATTGGCAAAGAAGACAAACAATACACATGTAAGATCACTTGTTGGTGAGTATGTCCATGTGGAGGGAACAAAAGTAGTGAAGGACAAATCAAAGGGTGATATCAAAGTCGATTACAATGCCTTCAACAACATTTTCGTGGATGTAAAGAGACTTCAACAAGCAATGATCAAATTTTATAAAGTCTCTCATGAAGGTTAGTATGAATTAAACTTTCTTATTCATGGTGGAAAAACAAATAGCACGTATATCTAATCATGTATTGCTTCATGATTGTAGAGTCTATGGGAGTGGTCTCGTTCATATTGAAGCTAGATGGGTGTCAAATTGACAAAGGGAGAAGATTGGAAAGAATATGTATGCTTGGTTGTGACACAAGTGCTACCTCTTTACTTCCTTGCCCTCTATCCCCATGAAGAAATCAAAGCAAAAGTGTAAGAAGTATTGATAGAGTCATGTCATGCAACTTGGAAGCACTGCCAGATAGGGATGCGAAGGATCCTACATGAAATCCCATTATTTCATTCCCATGTGAAAAAATTCACTTCTACACATTACATGCCATGATAAGAATATTTGATAAGTTGCTCAAATTGCATATTGACTTTGCATTCACTCTATGAAGCTAGCTTCTTGATCCATGGAAGCAATTTTCAAAGTGGAGGATCTACTGAACTCTCTAGGGGTGCATGGAGGCAATGTCAAAATAGTGAAGGATGCTGGAGATAACCACGTTGTGGTGCAACAAGTATCAATGAGTGGAGAAAAGGCTAGGCGTTTTTTGCACATGTCGGAGAAAAACTCCAAAGAAAGATGAGAATTGTGGAAAGAGTTATTCAAGTGTATGACTGATTGTGACAAGGATGCAAGTCTTAGTAATAAGCGAGCAAAGGTTTGGTCTTGTTTTGACAAGATGGTGTTGATCATGCTATTGAGTACTACCAACGTTGAACAATGAAGCACATTCAAGATAACAGTCATTGAGTTTACTCAACTGGTCATTGACAGTTGGTGGGGAAACATCAATCACCCATTACATGGTACTTTTTTGTTGTTATCAAGTTGTTACAATCTATATGTATTTATAATCACTCAAGCAATTGCTTGTTTCTAGCATAGTGTTTATGCTCATGGATCATATTACTTGGAAAAGTATGGTTCCCTCGACATGTGGAGCACCCAAGGGATGGAGAAGTCACATTATAGGGCAAAAGGAATCTATTTCAAGAACACTCGTCATGGTGGAGGGGTGATACGAACAAATTACCTCATTGAAATGTTTGATTGGTTTTTTTGATATTGAGTAGAAGATCATTGAAGGAGAAAGCAAAGGCATCTCAAATTGCAAAAGCAATCCAACTCCGCATGAAGGAGATCAATAAGGCTAAATGGAACCAAAGTAGTGGGCCAACATGCCATGCTGCATGGCGTGTTACAATGGTTAGAAATGACAAATTTTGGGTGAAACAACATTAAATTGTAAAGGAGTTTTTATTTATTTATTTATTTTGGTTTCACAATAAATTATCATTTTTAAAAATTTGACCTAATTTTAAAGTGCCTATAATAAGACTCTATGGCCTCATTTTTGTCATTTCACTTTCACACTCCTCATTTTCTCACCCATGGCTCAAATAAAGAATACTACACGTAAAGTACCTCCTCATCCTACCAATGCTGCTACTAGTAGTAGAAAGCATCCACACGATCCCGAGAGCATGGAATCGTCAACTGACAATGAGAAGGAGTAGGGTCCTCCACTACGGGAAGGATAAAATATTCCACCTCTATGAGGGTCAACGTGCTGGGAAGACCCTCCCTACCAATATGGGTTCCCTTCCAACATGAGAGGAAGTCCAAGCAGCAAGCGGAGGACAAGGAGGCTCTACAAGTGAGGGGAGAGCGCCTTGGATTCTATATTTACAAGCAACACCACAACATCAAGTAGCAGAATCTCCACAACCTCGCCATGGTTGCCCCAAGGGACGTGATTGGAAGAAGGCTCCTCGTCCTCCAAGGCCTCAGAATCCGAATGTGCCTCCACGTGCACAAAGAAGGAGGAAATATGGAGTCAAGGCACTCCAAGAGATATGCAAATTTCAAAAATCTATGGATCTCATTATTCCTAAGGCACCTTTCACATGTCTTGTAAAGAAATGCTATATAGTTACTCTCAAGACTATCGTTTGCAAAGCCTTGCCTTGGGAGCTTTACAAGAAGCTGCAGAATCTTTTTTGGTGACCTTTTTTGGGGATGCAAACCTCTGTGCTATCCACTCTAAGAGGGTTACTATAATGACGAAGGATCTTAAATTAGCTAGGATTTTGCGTCGTCAAGACTTGTAATCAACAGTTCTTCTATGTAAAAACTTATCTTTATCAATAGAAAGCTTTTTTTTTTTGTCTTGTCTCATTTTAATCTTGTGTAGTCATGGATATTTGTTTTGGAACACATTTTAAAAATTTTTAGTTTGAAATATTTTATATTAATGTACCATGTGCAAAATTGAACCCGATCGCACCATGTTTCTCACTCTCAGTTTTATAAAACACAAAAGTGCATTTTTTAAATCATAAATTCTTCTAGAGAGTTTACAGATTTACAAAAAAAAAAGTTCATTTGAATGGCAAAATTGAATTTTGAATATGCAAAAAAAAAATCAAGGAAAACTAGACTTTTTTTCCAAATTATCCAAACATTTTTTTAGAGCCTGAACAGGCCTTCCAAGCCCTCCCCCAAGCCTCAAGGGGGTTAGTTGCATGTGCTCAGAAGGCCCCAGGCCAGCATGGTGCAAGGCAGGCCCTAGGTAACCCCGTGCTGGCTGGCAATAGGTTTGCCTATCTGGCCTCAGGTTGCCCTGTGCTAGCTTGGGGCCTTGTGGGCACATGCAGCCCCCGAGTAGGCCTATTTGGCCCTAGGTCGCCTCATGCTGGCTTGGGGAATTTTGGGCACATACAGCCCCCCCTGAGGCCTGCTTGTCTGGCCCCAGGTCACCCCATGCTAGCCTAGGGCCTTCTGGACACATGCAGCCCACCCGCCGAGGGGGCCTCGGCGGGGGGGAGGGCTTGGAAGGCATGTATAGGCTCTAAAACAATGTTTGAGATTTTTTTTAAATTGATTTCAAATATAATTACAAAAATTCAATTAATTAGTACAAACTCAACTACAAAATTGAACTAACTCCATTAAATTACAAATTGATAATCAACTACAAATTCATAATCAATTGTGTAGTAAAAAAATTTACTTCATGTAAAAATCAACTACAAAAATTAAAATTGGACCTCTCGTAGATAGTTCAAAAACAGTGTATTTTTATTACCAAAACAAGATTACATGATAAGCTTTACAATTTACATCCCAGTTTTTTTAAGGCTTTTGATAGCTTCTTTTGAGGCCTTGCACCTTCTCTTATTGAGGAGAATAGTGCCCGCCATGATGGAATCTACAATGTACGCGTCATCTTTGTCTCCTACACTTTTGGCGATGGCTATATTGACAAGGACCTTGGGAGCGTAGCCTCCTTCAAAGGTTGCAAAAACAGCCAACTTGCTGATGAGGATAATTTTCTCCGCATTCTTGGAGAGACAAGCACAACACTTTAGATAAGGCCTTGAGAGCTAAAATTTGGAATCCTCTCATAGGGCTAAAACAACCACAATGTCTTTTGTTTTGGAATACGGCCCATGTAATGGGCCAATGTAGAGTTAGTTCCAAGGGATCCCTTGTGTCACCTTACGATGTGCCTAGGCATCCAACTCCATGACATGCTGCATACAAACCTCATTTTAGTAATCAATCATGCCATGAATAGGAAGGAGTAAACAACTGGGGATTATTAACTTATCGAGTGTAGTTCATCAAATGCTATCAGATCTGGTTGCTCAATGTGTTGATTGATGACTTGTGCTCCTCCAATTGTTGAGGAGACAAATGCACCAAGCTGACTTGGGGAAAGCTAGCTTGTACTTCTTTGAACTCCTGCTTGGGCACTTGACCCTACTCAGCTTCTTATATTTGCCCTTGAACAAAATTAGACACTCTCTAATACCATACCATCAACTAGTACAAGTTGCTCCGTTATGTATTGAGAGGATCTGTTTGTCAAGTGGATAATCTAGCCCAATGGCAAGGAGAGACAAGCACTCATCTTGCTTTACTTTAAACATTTTTTCTAAGTCCTACAAGAAGAGAAACTCCTCTCCATCTACCACTACAGAGCTAAGCGTACTTAGTGCTAACTTGGGCATATCTGCTCTGTTGCCCCTATATCATCGGCCTCATCCATGGGTGCATCCAATCCACCGTGCTGATGACCCTGCTCCATTGGCCCATGAGGTGGTACCTTTAGCTGTTTTTGCCTCTTTGTGTTGTTGAAGAAGAACCAAGGCCAAAGCTTGCTCCGCCACACTTGATCAAGGAGCTCAGGCTTTGGATCTACCTCCTTGCCCTTAACTAAATCGGCTAGGGCAATTTCACCAACCTCAACCTCATCATCGGAGTCTTGTTCATTCAACATGAGAATGAATTTTGAGATCCATGACAAAAAGTTGGTGCCAATGTTTCCCTTACCAAGGGTAGCCGTTTCCAGAGTGGATAGCACCTTGAAGTGCCCATCTTCTTGTATAGCTTGTTGGTACCTAGCAATCTCTTAGGATAGTTTGCATCGATTTTGTTGATGTAGCGTAGAAGCTCGCAAGAGACCCAAAGAGTGTTACTATCGAGGATGATTACAAAAAAGGGTTTTATGTATGTTTCCATGTACTCCAAGGTCTCCTTGTAGTCATGTTTGGCGAGGAGGACAATTGGTTCGAAGTCAATGGTGCGAGAGGAAATGTGAAATAACTCTTGTTGGCCAACCCACTTAGTCCTCTCTAGGAATGCAAGAAAGTTCTCATATGCCATGAGAGTGCAAGACAAGTTGTAGGGAATATATGCTAGCAAAGTGCGCGAGTGCTAGTGATACAAATGACAAAAATGAGGGTGGTTCCCTATTTATAGAAAAATTCAGGGTTTGAAATCGATATTTTCATACTTAACATAAAAGGGCCAACTACCCAAAATACTTTATTAAATGTAGTCATTTTAATTATAATACTTAATCCAAGTAATATATTTAATCAAACATATCCAAATAATAAGTTTGTACAAACTTATCTAAATTAAACTTATTGCGATCATTCAGAGCTTGATCCAAATAGTCCATGCCATTCATTACATATTTATCTACCAAAAAGGGAAAAGTTGGATTATAACGAAAAATAATTACATTAACATCACCCAACTACACTCCTAATTGCAATTCCACACCCCCGCCCCTCCAAGAATCACGAACCATTCATACATCCACATCTACATTCACATTCATACATCCATTTCCACATCGGCATTCATACATCCACATCCACATCCACATCCATACATCCACACTTCCATTTCCACATCCACACATCCACATTCACATTCATACATCCACATCCACATTCACATTCATACATCCATTTCCTCATCCACATCCATACATCCACATCCACATTCATACATCCACACTTCCATTTCCACATCCACACATCCACATTCACATTCATACATCCACATCCACATTCACATTCATACATCCATTTCCACATCCACATCCACATCCATACATCCACATCCACATTTATACATCCACACTTCCATTTTCACATCCACACATCCACATTCACATTCAAACATCCACATCCGCATTCACATTCATACATCCATTTCCACATCCACATCCATTCTCGCCCTATCACAACCCATATACATCTTATCCCATCACATACACTTCTTACCTCATCCCATACACATCTTATCACAACATTCATACATCCATTTCCACATCCACATCCATACATCCACATCACAACCCATATACATCTTATCCCATCACATACACTTCTTACTCATCCCATACACATCTTATCACATCTTAACTCATCTTATCACATCCTAACTCATCTCATATACATCTTATCACATCCTCTTATCACATCCTATCACATCTCATACACATCCTATCACATCCTATCACATCTCATATGCATCTTATCACATCCTAACTCATCCCATATGCATCTTATCACACCCTATCACTTCCCATACGCATCTTATTAGAGGCATAAAGACAACTTTAGTAGGAATAACACTTTTATAATAATCCTTTTATGCATTTTACTATGCATAAATTCCAATTTAATGAGAATAACACTTTCGAAATAAAAATCAATCTTTTATGCATCTTCCTATGTATAAATTCATTTTAAATGAGAATGACACTTTTGAATTAAAAATCAATCTTTTATGCATAATTCTAATTTAGTAGAAACTACACTTTTAGAATAAAAGAATTTCTCTTATGCATCTAATTTATGCATAAAATTATTTATGATAAAAATCACTCTTTAAAAATAAAAATAAAATTCTTTATGCATCTAATTTATGCATAAAATAAGAATTAATAAAAGTAATACTTTTTGGATTAATTTAAATTCTTTATGCATCTATCCATGCATAAATCCAATTTAGTAGGAATTACACTTTTAGAATAAAAGAATTTCTCTTATGCATCTTATTTATGCATAAAATTATTTATGATAAAAATCACACTTTTAGTACAAAAATTATATCCTTTATGCATATGTTTATGCATACAATTCATTTATGATGAAAATCATTCTTTTAATATAAAAGAATTTCTTTTATGCATCTAATTTATGCATAAAATCATTTATGAGATAAAAATCTCACTTTTATAATAAAGTATTTCTAGTATACATTTTTCTATGCCTAGAATGAAAATTAACCCTTTAAGAATACTCATACGATGGGGATTACTCTTTTTAACATAAAATTTAATTACTAGAAATCCTCTTTTTCTTAATTCATCAATTATGCATAACATAAAAATCAATTTCTCCATGATTACAATAAAATTCTTTCAATTAATCTAGGATGATAATTCCTAGAATATGGTAGGAAGTCCTCTTTTCATACTTTGAATGAAATTATTTTATATGTAATTTTTATAAAAAATTTACCATAGCTCCGTTTCTATGACTGATAAATCTCAATTATTTTAAGAGATAAAGCTTAACATTAAGGGAATGATTAGAATGATCCCTAATTGGATCATTAACCCATAATGGATTGAATCATCAATATTTATAAAATACATAAACTAAAAGCATAGGAAAAAGCCATTGATTTGGCCTCAAGCATAGATTAATCTTGGATTAAGGAAAAGCTTTATGAAAAGCTTCATTTGGATTGAGAATAGGTCATGAGTATAACCATTTCTTGAGTGAGAGAGAGAAATTACATAAAAACCATTAGAATTAAGCATAAATGAAAATTTATGTAATTCTTTACTATCGTTCATCAATTAACTTCAATAGCATTCCAAAAACCATTCCAATCAAGCTTCTCAAGCTTGAGAGGGGTTGAGAAGAGAGAAACATTGAGAATTTATAATTTAAAAAAATCAAAATTCACCACTAACCTTACAAATTGCTTGATTCTTTGTTCCTGGTAGAGGCCCCCAACCAATCAATTGGTTTAGTATGTTGATGGAGCCACCAATGGGGATTGAAGAAAGAGGGAAGCTCCAATTTCTTCAATTTGGAGAGAATTTTAGAGAATAGTAAAAATTGGCATTATTTCAGCATAATTCTGGTATAGTAAAATTCTCCTATTTTTTACAAAGGCTCAGGTTCTATTTATAGGAGAGGGAGGATCTAACCAAAGCTAACTGATTTCTAAAATTTTCTAGATTTCAGTTTGGTTAAATTTGGACCAGATTTGGACCTAGTTTGGTTCCTTTTTGATTCGGTTTTTTGATTTGGTTTGGTTCAAGAGAGAGGAGAGATAAAAATATCACATTATTTTTGAGTTTAAAACTCATTTAAGCATGTGAAGTATGCACCTCCTTTAAGGGACTCCCCTTCCTTACATATGTGTCAAAATGGAATGATTATACCCAAAATATCTCATTTTTTAGTAATACTCATAGTTTTTTACTAATAACCCTTGTACATAGTCAACTATTCATCTTATGTGAGCATTTACTCATTTTTGGGTAATTTTTTTTATAAATTGGATTTATCTCCTCCCCACACATGGATTGATCTTATTGGCCCATAGGAACCTTAATTTGAAATTTTGAAAAAATCTTCACCCCTAGGATAATGCCTCTTGAACCGATTATACTTAATTTCTAATGCACCTTCTGAAAATCTTTTTGAACTTCTGTTTCAGGGGAACTTATTTTAATAATATGAGAAATTTTTCTATCTAAAAATATTCAAAATCTGAATATTCTCTCTCTAGAATATTCTCTCTCTCTAAGTCAAAACAGGCAGAGACAAGATCTTTTATATTTCTGAAGAGGGAAATAATTATAGGGGAGGATGCTGGACATCTTGAGAGACTGGGGAGAAATCTTACATGTTTGAAGGCATCTACATTCCATTTATCTGGGATTGGCCACTCTATACTGCCTAATGAGGGAAATGGAAGCTTTTTAAGTCTTCCATAGTATTTAGGCCTAGAGGGAACTATGTAAGAGTGTGTGAAAAAGAATATTCTACTGCCAAGAAGTGTCCTAGGATTGCTGTTGGGAAATGAAACCTCACCTATGGTGGAATGGAAAGCACTGAAGGTCCTTGTTAATGCTCTTCAATGGTTGTTCCTCTATGTAACTTGATGGGAATATGTCTGCATACACAAAACCACCAAAAAAAAGAAGTGAACAACGAGGGTATAACAAAATGATTTGAATAGAACCACATTGGTATTAAAATACTTACAATTAGAAGGAAATTTGGTTTTTGCCATTTGAGAAGGAAAATGAATGTCTGAAGGCATGTAGACATGTTAAACCACTGCCACCATGCCTTCATTTCGAGTTTTCTTTGTGGAAAGCTAGCAATCTTCCCTTCCAATGATGATCCAAAACACCACAAGATTTGACTTTGCGTGGCCCTCTTGAGCTTGGCTGTAAGTAAACCCAATCATTAACCTTGAATCTCTCTCCAATCCCCACATACCTTGCTCATTCCTAGAGTTGTTAAGAACATATCAAAGATGGAATCACTAGGTCTCCTATTCGATGTTACCATGGCTGAGAACTTGCTTACAGGAGGATAAAGTGACTTAAGTCACAGGATTAGAGGAGGAATAAGGAGGTTAGAAGGTTGCTAGAGGATTAGACGAGGGATTAGAGAGCCATCAAACCTTGCAGCAAGATTTACAAGTGGTTAGAGAGAGATTAGAGAGGTTATGGCAAGATTAGTAGAGATATGGAAGTGTGCAAGAGGGTTAGAAACTTGCTCCAAGATTAAGGAGAGATTAAAGACACACAAGAGGATTGAAGAGAGATTACAAGCTCATAACAAAGATTAGAAAGAGATTAGAAGGTTGTAGGTAAGATTAGAGAGAGATTAGAGAGGTTATAGCAAGATTAGTAGATATATGGAAGCTTGCAAGAGGGTTTGAAGCTTGATTTAAGATTAAGGAGAGATTAAAGACATACAAGAGGATTGAAGAGAGATTACAAGCTTACAACAAAGATTAGAAGGCTGCAAGCAATATTAGAGAGGGATTAGAGAGCTCTAGGGCTAATGGTTTGCATGTGTAATTAGTTTAATAGCATAGAAAGGGGCTAGGAAGCTTGGAGAATAATTTTTTCACTATAAAATAATATGGAAGCACTTTTTTGGGGTAAATCTTTTTTTTGGAAGAAAAAAAATCTTTTTTTAAGGTCTAGTGGGGCCCAAAGGAGGTGAAGTGACACTAGTGGGGCTACTAGATAAAAAAGGTGATGTGATTGGGGTTACTAGGGGGACAAACCTAAAATATATCAATAAATACCCCTACTTTAGGTCCTAAAGCTAGTGGATAGAATGTGCACTCCCCCCCTCCCATTGGTCTAAACTTGATTAAAATATCATTAAAATTAATCCTTGAGGGTCCTTTTGGTAGTCCATATTTTCCCTAATGATCCATCTTCTATCTACTCCCATACTAGAGTTACAAGGGGACAAGCCTAAAATATATCAATAAATACCCCTACTTTAGGTCCTAAAGCTACTGGTGGGATAGAATGTGCACTCCCACCCCTCCCATTAGTCCAAACTTGATTAAAATGTCATTAAAATTAATTCTTAAGGATCCTTTTGGCAGTCCATATTTTCCCTCATGATCCATCTTCTATCTACTCCCATATTGGAGTGACTTCTAGTCAATCATCTTCTTGATCCTAGTAGGTAAATTTTCAAGAACATAGCCGATATGCTTTGGAAAACCATCACAGGTGCTAAAGAGAGCAAGGCACAAAGGGATGATCTACAAGAGGTGTATAGCATGCAACACTTATGGGCATGGAGCAGACTAATGGGAAGGTGATTCTCCCTAGAGCACCTTGTGTCTTAACCAAAGAAAAGTAGCAGCGTGTAAAGAAGTGCATCAGTGCGTTTTATACTCCCACTGGTTATATGCATTGCTTGAAGGGAGCATTCATAAACGATGAAGAGCTTAGTGGCTTGAAGTCTCATGGTTGGCACAAAATCTTACAATTTGTGACGCCAATAGCTATTAAGGGGGATTGCCTCAGTGAGACATAAGAGCGACAATATACAAGATTAGTGTAGTGGTACGGTGGATACCAAAGAAGGAGATTAGAAGAAATACGTTGGAAGTAACTCATCTAAACTCCATTAAAGCAGTTACAATGGTGACGGAGAAATTCTTTCCAACAAGATTCCTGATCATTCAATTGCACCTACTTGTTTATGTGGTTGACGAGGTTGCTATAGCAGGTATTGTTCATAGTCGATGGATGTTTTTCCTCGAGAGATTTATGAAGACATTGAAAGGCCCGTTTGTTCATCAAAAATCTCGCCCTGAGGGCAGTATGGCAGTGGGATAGCTTGTTCAAGAATATCTTATATACATAACAAAATTTCTTAGTACATTAGACCCAGACATGCTACGGTTGTGGACACAAGAAGAGGATGATTAGCTCGTTGGGGAAGAGCCTCAAGGACAAGGGCTTCAGAGAACAATGGATATGGCATTGCGAGAGAAGATAATAAATTTTGCATTCTCAATTCAAGTGCTATGGAGAAATGGATCGCGAGGTATAACCTAGCAAGAGGGAAAGAGACCGAGATCGTTTGAATTTTAGAAAGACTCGAACAACTAGAGCATTGCCATACCCAGATCCACTTGCTTAACTTCCAGAATTTCCTTCTAGTAGATGGCATCAGCAAAAGCAAACCATGCAATAAGCAAAATAGAGTGGCAAGGTTATAAGCGACGAGGAGGAGGAGCTTGCATATGGTGGTTGTGATTACCATGTAAGTGAGTTTTAATATGTACACAAAAAATCGTAAGACATAGTCTTGTATAAGTTTTTGTTCTTGATACAATTTCATGATCTTCTTTTGCTTGCAGTATTGTAAAATTTAGTGCACTTTATTCATGCGGTCGTCACTTTCGAGTGGAGCGAATAGATAAGAAGAGAACAACATTTGACTGCGGTGTCAAAGCAAATTTCATGCAAGAAAGTCGTTCAAGTGCAAGTGATCTAAGTAGTGAAGTTGGCATGCTTGAGTACTATGGAACGATACAAGACATTATCAAGGTTGGGTTCAGAAAGTTTTTTATATGTGAAGTGGTTCAAGGTAGTGACTCAAGGACCACAAGCAACCATACATAGAGATAAGAACAGATTTGTTCAAGTAGACTCCACAAAAATATGGACAAACTAAAGGAACACATTTATACTATGAGAGCATTATAACAACTCAAAGTTCAAGGGGGTAATTTGTGGCCAAAATTGATATTTGTAGCTGCCAATGATTTTGCGATTACAAGCTGGTGATCAAATTAATTCATGGATACATTATTGTTGGTTGGTTGGTTGCATGCTACGATAGCACATAAAGAGCTATGCCATGACACTGCATGGGGGGTTGCAGGTAGCAAGACGGACTGTTGTGTTCATTTGGGGTGAAAGGTGCTGCGTTGAAAGCCCTTGGTAGTCGCCATATTGAGTGGCGGTACAGTAGACGTTATATCTTGTGAAAGATGTGCGCCATATCTATCTATGATCCCAAGCTCAGGCCATCAATTTTCCTGGCCATAACTAGTGGAATGAAATCACGCCACTAACCATGCTCCGTATGAGCAAAACTAAACCGTAGTTGTCCTGAAATCCAGCTTCTGATTCAGTAAGATATGTTCTTAGCTTGCACATAATATCACGTTATGGATATGGTACCCAAGCGCCACGATGATACTGGCAGGGTATGTTCTTAGCCTGCACATGACCTTTTTTGTCGGCCAACAACCTGTCATTGTTGTGAGCACATCTGCCCAAAAAGCTTTGCAATAGCCTGCACTTGGACACCCTCATATGGACATTGGACACCCTCATGCTTAAATAGCCTATGAACGGGTCGGTTCATCTCCACGCTTTCCCACCAACCATAAAGAGCCATTTAAAACCCTTATGCCTTCTCACATATCTGTACGCCATCATCCTTATGCCCTTGGCCACGTGTGTTTACATGGTCATTAGCTATTGTCAATGTTAATTAAAGAAATTATCCTAAGGTATCTCATGGATATATACACATAAACGAATGAGTCTCCAGGTAGCTTTGTTACTGTATCCATAAGGGCATCGACCTTCCAATCCGTGGTGTTGGAGGAGGGAGTAGAGGGAGTGGGTGGTGGCTGTGCAGCTCTGGCTTCGGCTTCTCCCAAGTGCTCCTCTATCTCGTGGATGGTATCTTTCGAGATCTCCCTATATCTTTGGAAATCCATCTTTGTCTGTGTAAGGGTCTCCTACGTAGCTTGTTCTCTATCTTGGAAGTCTCAGGCAAGGGTCTCTACTACTACAGAGAGTTCATGGTGGGCTCGCTGAGCGACTTCATGGGCTAGTTGGAGCCGCTGCTAGAGTTATGTGATCCTAGCAATGGCATGCCCGAGCTACTGCTCCTTTTCATCGATCTTATTCTAAAGCCGGAGGTTATGTAGGTTGACTTGGTATAGATCTTCAGAAACCTGTCTCTCCTGCGCCTTGGCCAGCAACATCTCCCATTGTGAAATTGTGGCCATCTCTTGATGATGGTGGATACAATCCATCATCTAAGTGATCAACTCCGTGGCCATGTGTGAAAAGCCAAGTGCAAAATTGGGCACATCGCCATGGGCTGCATGCATGCTTTCTACGTATGCCTGGTTGGATCTAAAACTGCCTGACCTTGCCCAACAGAGGGTGTCTAGGGTGTTTTGATGAGATGCATGAGGGGAGCAGGGTCCAGCATCTGTGAAATGAGGAGGGACATCTATAAAGTGGTCTAGGGGCGGTGTTTCAAAAAGATTCTACTCGAAAAAATCATGTTTTTGCTACTCCTCCTCCTCAGCCTTTCTTCTTGCTTTCTCAGCTACCAGCTCCTCCTATTGTGTAGGGCCTAGACGGGGCAGTGGGGGTACTTGTTCTTTGCCCCAAGGTTCCAAGTGGTGCCTCTTGCTCTGGTGGGGAGTGGGGAGAGGACTGTGGCGGGGGCATAGATATCGGAACCACACATTAGGGAAAAAGGGAGCTCATTTTGGAGCCTTTTACGGTTTGGAAAAATAAGCTCTCAACCAATGAACAGAGGGCCAACGTAACGTTGGAAATTCACAAAAATAAAAGAAAATAGATAAAAGAAACAATATTTTATGTAGGTACAAGCGTGCTACATTAATGTGGAGATTGGTTTTTTATTCTCACAAGATCTTTGGACATGAAGATAGAATCTAGTCTGACATTTTCTCTGACAAGGGCCTTCCCGCTTCCACCTCCCTTTGAACTTTGAATTGTTGTGCTGCCTTTCCTTTGAAAGGTCTACCATTCTACACCACTGCCTCATTGTGCAGCAACCTCTTCTTTTCCAAAACTGCTCCCTTGATCCAGTTTGGCTTAGAGTAAGATGTTTCTTGTCAACTATCTGTCTGCCTACTTTCTCTTTCTTGAAACTTCACTTTGTTATCTTGTTTACATTACTTTGTTGTGGTTACAGATTCACAAGGTATCCATGGTGAATAAAAACTATGGTCGTTCTTGTGGAAGACGCTCTGTGGATGATAATGCTATGAAGGCAGAATTATACCACACATCCTTACCCCGTCGACCTGCTTCTTCTATTTCTTCGGTAGAGAATTCAAGTACAATCAAAACGAAAGGAACTTGGGAAAGGTTTACTGTTTCGAAAGGAGCATGGGTGCTCATGCAACCTAGTAAAAGAAAGAGACCCCAGACAAAAAATATTTTCTTGGCATCATGGAAGGGAAGAGTACGAGATTTTAAAATCACCAGAGGAAAGATATCGGTGAAAGAAGTTTTGATTCAGCATGTGTACATGCATAAAGAACTTGTCTTGCGAGACTATCCAAATGATCTTCTGCAACACAGGCCTAATTGTATATTTTTCTATTGTGGTTTTGTTCTTTATGAGGTGCATGGATTTTTAAGACAAATCTTTCTTTCTTTGCTTATTGATATTCTTGTGTTATTTTATTTCAGATTTATACCCTTCATCGTATGAGACATGGCAAAACATCGATTGTATTCTGGGATTTATAGATGTTTTGCATGGATCGATAGGAGAACAACAATACGAAAGTCGATGTGCAACAGAGCTAGCTCAATCTGGTATATTTTTTACTGATCATTTTTATCAGTTGCTGGACAATGCAAACACACATGGTGTGTTAAGAAAACAAGACCTTCCAGCATGGAATTCAGTGGATTGGCCTCTCCCACATTTTAGTGTTACAGAGGCATATAGAGCCAAGCTTTTCAAAGAAGTACAGAAAGCTCTGAGGCCCAATATTGCCACAAGGATAATAAAAATTTCTTTCTGCATGCCTCTCACAGTTTTTGTAAACTTGTTTAATACCTTTCCAGTGAAGGTTTCAAAAACAATGTTCACAGTTAAAGCAACAAGTCTGGCATGCATGCCACAATTTTTGGATAAAGGTTGGGATAAGAAGACATGTAGTTCAGTGTTTTGTGAGGTTGTCCAACCTTCTATGCAACTGAAGTACATGGTTGCATCACAAAATTTCATTTTTTCTTTTTATTATAAGCGCAGTCGAATGCTAGGTACAAAACTAGTCCCAATGGATCAAGATGAAGATTCTTTTGGTGCAGAAAATAAACTTCTTGATATTGATGTTGTTGAGAATGGTGATGTGCTAGTCAATATCACATTAAGACAATGTTGCTCCCTAGCTCAATTGCGCAATGACATTCTATTTGAGACAGAAGGTTCTATTTCAAAGGACTTTTTATTTATCTACAACAATAAGAAGGTATACCATGTGACTTATCCTAGTCTCATTAAGCACTGCTATTAGTTTACTTTACCCTATTGTTTCATATTGCTTTTTTGCAGGTGCTCAAAAGAAGAGAGAGATCAATAAAATGCAAAGACATTGAAAATTTAAAAATTGAGATAACACAGACTCCATAAACAAAGGTATTATATTCAGAAATGTAAAATTCTGTACAGAAGTGTTTAATTACATATGTAGAACATATTCTTGACAACAATTTTCTATTTATCTACAGGCTGATCTAGAGGCTGCTCTACATGGTCCAAGCTCACCGTATCATCTTTATTTGGAGAATCTACTTTTTGTTGCTCCATCTTGTCGTGTACAGTCTCTTGGTGCTGCTCCATTGTCTCCTCTACTGCCCCTGGAGCATCTGTTTGCTGCTGCTCCATCATTTCCTCAATAACATCAGCAGCAGCAGGTCCTTGTTCTTGTGGCTTCTCCTCATCAGCACTAGGTCCTTGTTCTTGTGGCACCACATCTGCATCATCTGTGTCATCAAGGTGTATGACACCTTCTCGGAATTTAGAGCTCTCACCTAACTCGACAGTAGCTGGTACAATAGGTTTGGGGAAGGCATACTTCAAAAACTTCCAAATTATATCAGCTCTGAAACTATACACATAGCTCGAGTTGAAGTTATCTTCTCTCATCTGCAATGAGATATGATGATTTAGAACACTTTGTACCAATATCAAATTTTTTGAAGCTAAATGAAAATTATTTTTTCTTACAAGCTCTGGCTGTCCTATCTCAAAATAGCTTGAAAGTATATATTTGGCACTAATCAGCACTCTCCAGCCACAGCTACTTGAATCATCTTGTTGTGGTGTCTGGATAGTTGGAAAGATATGTTAGAAACTGTTAATGTCTAAACAAAATAAAATTATTCAATAAGTTCAAAGGCATAGCATGAAATAGACATCAGTAGAGGGAACAACTTTCTACCTCTAAATCTATTGGCTCTATTGAATCCAAAAGATTGACATTAGGAGGACACTGATCCAATGCATCTAGAAGTCTTCTAATACAACTGCAATACATATAATTCAGTTAGTGTGCATTAAATCCAAATAATGAAGTTTAAAGTTAAAAATAGCACACAAACCACTTACAATTTAACCTCTCTGTGTGTGTTTCTAAGAGAGTTGAATAAAAAGCATTGCTTCTGCTGGATGTCAATAGAAGCAAATCTCCAGTGGTCACTGCATAAGGAAAAAAGTATTAAGAAATCAAAGGCTACAAGAGTACTCAATCTTGAAGGAAAATCCCAAAAGAAGCAGCCACACACAAACGTGTTATGGTATGGAAGTAGCAAAATATCAACATGATCAAAATCACAGTGTCTGAACCAATTGGAAATATCCATGGGAGTTTCCTTTGGATCTCTTAACTTGAAGGAAATTGCAGGATCAATAATATAAACTGTATGCTGTACAGCATGGTTCAGCCAGCTTCTCATCATGCTACATTAGACAAAACAATAATTAAGGTAAGGTGTAAGGGAGGAGGTACAATAAGGATTGTTTTGCAAACAAATGTAAAATAAAAGACACTTACTAGAGCATTGCAAGAATGATAGTATCTGAGCAATACTCATTCTTATGAGCCAATGCTGCCAAGCATGCTTTTGTCAAGTCAAAATTATTCTCTGAAAAATCATCTTCAATATGGACAACTATGTTAGGGCCCAGCTCCTGCAACCTTCTCTGTATCTGTAGCTCCATCTGTACAGTCTCCACATCTATAGCAGATTTGGATTCTTCTATTTGCTGCTTCAGTGACTCCTCATAAGCAGCTTTCCCTCTGGTGCTCATTGAGTGGGTCACTTCAACAACCTTCACCTTGTCTGCCTTCAATTTCCTTGTATGTGGAATTAATAATATGTCTCTCATTTTAATGTCCTACCATTCCACAGGATGGACCAGCTTGTCATACCTCCACCTCACTCTGGACAATGTGTTGAAGTCCTTGGCCATCAGAGTTACCCTGTGAGCATGGGCTGCTACAAGCATTGCATCTTCAAAGTACTTCTCCAAGTAATCCTCTGCCATTTCCTGTAAGGAAAGAATGGCAGTCCTGTTCCACCTGAAACCAAGGTGCCAGCTATCACAAATTTCTCTCACTAGCCTCTGAAAAGGTGCCTTGGGGATTGCAAAGCCTATAGCTTTTTGCTGTTTCCTGATCTCCTTTAGCACACCAGCAGAATGCTTTAACCTCTTGGACTTTTGCTGCAGCATGCTCATTGGCTTCCCCTTCCTGCCATGTGCAACTCTTTCTTTTGGAGGCACACTAGATTCCTTGACATCAGCCCCAGCTGCTGCTGCTGCAAGCCCTGGCCCCTTGCCAGACCTCCTTGCAGTTGCCTTGGTTCTTGCTATCACTCTGAAAAGGTCCATACAAAGCAATAGAAAAAGATTAGAAACATGGAGAACATAGAATGATAAAAGAAGGTGATGACAAAATGGATAAAGCAAAATTGAACAATTTGCAACAAAACGCGATTATGATGATTTGAAATTTTTAACAGCTCAAAATCGCGTTTTTCTGCAAATACTTGAAACATCATGCTATTGCATCCCTATAATGAATTCTCTATCTTTTCAACTATAAACAATATGTATTGAGTTTATAGAAGAACTATGCAGCCTTGAATAGCCTAGAAAGTTACAAAATCACAATGAAATGGGTGGATGAAGAAGCATTTTAAAATTTGCAACAAAATGCGATTTGGACTATTTTGAGATTTCTAAAATCCTCTCCTCGCATTTTGCTGCAAATTCTAGAGACAGCATACTTCAGCATGCCTTTAGTCATTTCAGTGTGTATGCAGCTTGGTGCAACATGGATTGAGCCTATGGACATCAAGAAGTGATCAAACTCTCATTCAACAGGCCCAAATAAAAAGTCTTCCTGCTTCTACATGCAGTGGAGAAAATCTAAAAAATGCATATAATATTTATCATAATATGTAACCTACATCACATCAATCAGTTCCTTACCCTAATATACTATTAAACAAGAAGAAAAGGAAAAAGATTTTCTTACTAACCTGGAAGCTATCTGCAAGTGTGCTGTGCTGATGATGAGTATCCTGTGCTGGGTATGAACCTCTGCTGCTGGTCTGGATGCTGATGGTGTAGAGTAGGGAGGTAGAGATGCAAGAGAACTGAGTTAGGAGAGTAGATTATTACAAAATACAAATAAAGGAGTTATTAAATACCACACGTGTGAAATATAGTCGTTTTTTAACACGTGTGGGTCCCACCAGATCTTTTGGAATTTGAAATTTGTGGGTCACTTTTTGCCTTGGAAATTGTGCCAATCATGATTTCATAATTAGATCCATTAACACTTTTCCCTCCCCGTATTCCATCCCTGCCAGCACCCTCCCATCATCCTTTTCTTTCCCACTTTGATCACTTTCTACCCAACACACTCCATCCACTCTGCAACCTGTCTGAAGACTACTACCATTACCAGATCTCCAGGTTACCAGTGCTACAGCTCAGTTTTGGAAGAGAGCAGGAGAATCTCCAGGGCTATTCCAACAGTATGGAAGAGGAAAAGAAAGGTCAGAGATCTATACCCTTTCCAATGTTTTCTGATATATATTTCTTCCATCTGTAGAATTCTTGAATCTCAGTGCCTAGAAATCTAGCAGATCACCCTAGGATTTGATTAGAGATGGATATGAGTAGGATTTAGAATTTTGCAACAAAATGCGATTATAGTGGTTTACATTTTCCAAATGCTCCAAATCGCGTTTTCCTGCAAATTCTGATATTTGTTTTAGTTTTATTTTTTCCTCCTTCTTTTAATCTCTTTTGCCCTGGGGAATTCCTCCTGGTATCATTTACTGTCCTGAACATTGTGAGATATCCCTAGCATTTGATTGGAAATGGATGTCAATAGAAAGTTAGAATTTGCAACAAAATGCGAGGAGAGCACTTGACATTTTTCAAATGGATCTGCATCGCGTTTTGTTGCAAAGTCTTGTGTCTCTTTTGGTTTCTACTGTTTGCTCATTGTTTTGCTTTCTATGTCCATGGGGATGTCTTTCTTGATGATGAGAAAGATTTTTGCTTGGAACAGTTGATCCTCAGGCCCCTCCTTTCAAGAGGAAGCTGGACTTTTCTGCTGCTATACTCAGACCACAGTAATCACCAGGTGATTCATGTGTGCTTATGAAGAGTTTTGTTTGGTGATATCCTATACATTATCTGATTGCATATGTGAGCATATAGAATTTATGTTATATAAATTTTGGTTCAGGCAAAAGCAAGAGACTAGAGCAGAAAGGTGAGTCTTCCCTTTCAAAACAAAGGGAACCAGAAGAGGACAAATCTCCAGATTTGCTCCTATTTGACTTTCTTCACAAGTGCAAGGCTCAGAGGAACTTCCACATATACCACAGTATTTTCAACAGGGAGTTCACTATGAGCTCTCTTTTGGACCATCACAGAGATTTCCTTTCAGACCATTGGGATACCTTCAAACAACTGACAGAGGCAGGAAGGATTGTGGAAGGTGAAAAGGTTTTTGTGCATTTAAATCATATTGTCTCCATTGACAAGCTGAGGTACCATGTGAATAGAAGGTTTGACAGCCTGCCTGAGGAATATAAATTCAGCTGTAACTTGCACACCAGAAAGTGTAGAGTGCTTGAGGAAAACATGGCATTCCTTATGTACATTGTCTTTCAACAGCAATCTCTAGAAGAGCAAGGGCAGGAGACTGAAGAAGAAGATATATCTGTAGCGGAGGTAAAAGAGGATATTCCTATGGCAACAGATATGGCAGAGCAGGAAGAAGATATCAACCTCGAGGATGAGGGGCTGCAAGTGGCTACTCTTGACCTTGTTCAACTGAGGACTGAAACTCTTAGGGCAGCACAGCCAGTTGAAGATTTTGATGTTCAGAGCAGCAACTATGCAGTGCCCATGCTTCCAGGTGTCTTGATTGGTGGTAAAGATTATGTTTTCCTCCATGATATAGAGTGTATGTTCAATTTGAGGGAGGACTATGCCATTTCCCTTATTGCCCAGGCTTCAAGGCTTGACAAGGAGGTTGGCATAGAGGATGACCATTCACTGCTAGCTTTGGAAACAACCTTTGATCCTGCAGAGGCCCTTACTATTTGTTTCAAAGAGGCTGAAAGTTTCCAAGAGCCAGATGAAGCTGCCTTCCAGCTCACCCAGGAAGCTATGAATCTCTCATCACTTCATAAGGAAAAACTTAAAGAAGAGGCTAGACTGGAGGGGAGAGGAATAAATCTTTGGAAAGATGAACTTCTTGTTGCTGATGAAAATGAGAGGGTATGATATTATTACTTCAAATCAAATACTTTATCTTGTGTTTAAATGTTTAGTAGTTATGTATCATTGTCTCACTATAATCTTTTGATACATGGCAGCTACAAATTGAGGATGACACATTCCTCCAGAGATCAAGTGGAAGCAGGCCGGCTGGGTTTGGCAAAATGTCAAGCCTAGCTCATTATATTCATGATCTAGGCAGTGCTAAGATCTTGATTTACCATAGGCAGTTGAGCAACAATGGAGAAGCCATTGTTTACTTCTTTAAATGTTTGTCTAGGGTTTTAGGTGGACATGATCTTCCATGGCAAAAGGAAAAGGTCATTTTAATAGAGAGGTTGTCCGCCATAGATATATTTGGGGATTATGTGAATAAGCAGGCCTCTAGGGCCTCTTACTTTTTGTCTTACACTTCTTATGCATTAGCATGTGGTGTTAAGGAGCCCAAATGTCTAGAGGGCTATGGAAAACACAAGCTCATAAGGTTTCGAGAGCCACCCATGATTGCATCAGGCCACACAATCCAAGAAGAAGAACACGTGGAGATAGCTGAAGACAAGGATACCCCTCTCAGACAAGCAACAGAGGCAAGCATTGATAAACAGAAAGTCGACATCAAGCCAATAAGGAAGAAAAAGAGTCCAATCAAGTTCAAAAAGAGAGTTCCGACTCGCAAGCCTTGGGAGTAATAGGATTTAGTCATCAAACATAGCACAAACATTATGTTGAAGTTGAACTGATTTGTACAAAGTCTTTGATCCTCATCAGTTCCTTGTCCGTACGGACGATCAGTACCCTTTTGCATTTGTCCCATCACCGTACGACACTTCAGTACTCTTCCCACACTCAAAAGCTTCTAAAAGTGTTTGACACTCAGTACTTTATTGGTAAGGATCAACAGTATGTCTAGCATAATTAAGTAGTATTGATTTTTTGTGTGTTAATATATGGATGTATTGATGCTTGTTAATATAGATCACATGTTTCACAAAAGAAATACTTTTGATGGAGTCTCAAAACATATAGGCATTACACCAAGAGTCACTTGTTCCACAGAATAAAAATCTATTGATTGAGTTTGAAAACATGTGGACATAACACCAATAAGTTACAAACTGCTATTCATGTTTACTTGTCCATTTATGGTTTCTAAATATCTTCGAATCCCTCCACTGTCTATGTCTCTCTGCTGCCATTGAATTGTCCAAAGTTTGTCTTCGTCTTTGCTTTTGGGCTAGAATAAAAGTAAGCTTGACTTTGGAGCTAGCAACTTTTCTTTTAGCATGCAGCCTTTGTAGAATGCCTCGGTAAAACCATTGGAAGACTTCCTTCAGACTATTTGCCTTTTGACTCCCTCCATAGTGTTGTGTGTGTCTGAAAAATGCATTACGTGCCATGTAGTGAGACTTCTCCATGCCTTGGGTAGACCAAATTGCTGGGCATCCATACTTTTTGACAAAATAGGGAAGGTGGTTGTAGATGATATGCTGTTTTCACAAAGACATAAGAATGCATAGTAAGTTATAAAAGAAAAGAGGATCACACTTAAGTAAAAGAAGAAGACATCACTTTACCATGTAGTGAGTTATATTGCAGGCTGTCCATGCGTCTTTCATTGACTTCCCAAAATGTTTTATTGCCTCTTCAAAGTTCTTGTAATCACTCTTTGTCCATGTTACATTGTCACAGAACATGAAGAGTTGATCAAGAGACCTCCACACCTCTGCCTTCACATTTCGTGCTTCCCCATCTGCCTCATGATCTTTCACGGCATTATGGACTTGCTTCCACAATCCATAACTAATCCTTGAAACTGTTCTACCTTGCCTTACTTGCTTACTATTGTGTTTGGGTCGAGACAAGAATCTTCTTGCCTTAACACCACCAATAGAGGGCTTGATTGGTACCTCCTTGCCATTGGTAGACTTTTTAAAATCCTTTGTGATATGAACATCACCTCCATGCAGACCTATATCGGATAACACTTTTTCCAATGCATGAAGAGCATCCTTTCTATTTCTTTCAGGACGGAGTTTCCAAGCAAATCCAATATACAAAAATACCAATTTCTCAATAATTCGACATAGAGCATGCAATGTGTATATGTGAACATTACATAGTGGAATGTCAAGAATGGCCTTGAAGTCAGGGTCAACTTTATCTCTATTAGGTGCTCTCTTCCACCATTTAGAATCCATTACTTGCGCTGATTCTTTGCAGTAAAGACAAGGAGACTTTGAGTTACCTCCTTTACTAACGTTATACATGCACTTAAGTGTTTTAAGATCCCCCGCCATGTGCCACTCTACTTGAAAATCACCTTTTCCTGCAACATGGAGATTCTCTCCTTGCACTTGTCTTTTAATTATTCTTGGTATTTCCGTGTGGTGAAACACCCAATCTAGTGTTTCATGGTCTTCTGTCTTTACCTGTGATTATACAAAACAAAAGTCTTACTATAAAAGGTTTGAAAACATTGACTAAAATCAAGTACGAAATAAAAAATGATCATACCTGGAATGAGCCCAACCACCATATGTGTTTCTCCGACTGCACACTAAAATACTTCGAACTCGCTTCATTCAATGATGTATCAAGTGCTCCATTCATCAATGTGATAGTAATCCTTTCCATTTTCTTTTCCTTTACAACCTCACATTCATCCAGTTTGATAACAAATTTCAAAATGCCTTTGCACTCTTCAAATGTTATTCCATAAAACTCGACCATTCTTCTTTGAAGTTGTTGTAGATCTACAAATATATTGTTCCAAGGGTCATACACAGTGGTTCCTTTAGCACCATGAAATATTTCTTCAATATGGATATATGGTCCAATTAACTCATCTATACTTTCATTCAAATGACCTCTTATCTTCCACACTGTTGCTGGATTTGGCAGTAAAACTCGTTTAATCCTTTGATCTCTCAAAGTTGAGGATATCGCATGGAAAATCGAACTATATCCCTTCCTGCTAACTCCACTAACATCAAGAGCCTCTTAGATTGTAGTACCATCAACTTGATTATTGGATATAAAGTCCTCTACAACATTGCGTTTGATTGTTTTGTATTTTTTTTCTTCAATCAAACCTTTTGCTACACCACAAGAAAGCAATCCTTTCATTTGTTTAACTGGAAGAAGGTTGGGATCCATATTTTCTTTTGCAGGCTCCAATAATGTCCTATAGTAACAATATAGTAACAACACAATATGCCTATATTATTCAACACTTCCAATCCTGTTTTGCATTAATGGACAAAATAGATATAGTCATTTGAGAGCACTTTTGAGTTTAAAAAATAAAAAATTACAAACTAACCTTGCTTCCTGAATTCTTCGTTTGCATCCACCAGTCCCAGCCTTCAAATTTGCAATGTTTTTAATCTTCCTACTTCGTTGTCTGTCTCCAAGCATGGTTCTCTTCCTTCTTGATCTTGTTAACTCTTTTTTACTCTTTGAATGCTCCTCAATTTCATTCTGCAACTGCTGCTCCAATTTTGCACGAATAGCTATCTCTTGAATCCTGGCTCCCTTTTCTTGTAGGTACATTGTTTTATATGTTTCTGCAAATGCAGACTGTGCTGAAATATAACCAAGAATTCCATTTTGTCCATCGCCCGCAAACCTCAATAGTGTGGTTGGATTGACAAATGGAGGTGTAGAGTTTTGTACTAGACATTTTGGATATATACTTCCATCACACCATAAGTCAATATGTTGGAGCCCTTCTCTTCTCATATTTTCCCGTTGTTGAGCATTTAGCACCGTATCCTTTCGTCTTTTTTGTGCTGGAGCATATTGTTCTTCTAAGTCGATGTGAAGATGATATAATCGCTTCTTCTGAGATTGTAACTCACTAGTATCGGCCATTTTTGTGCTTCTGAGGTTGCAAAGTTGGCTTGTCAATCTCATAGTCTTTTTGTAAAATGAATTGTGGAAGTGTGGCGGTATCCATACAATCATTAAGTTCAGTGATGGATTCTTTATGAGAGGCCTACACACGTCGTCAAAAGAGATGCGAAATCTTCGAGAAACAAAAAAAATTAAGGAGATATTTAATGCAAAATCGTGTTAGTTAGACAAAAGATTATCTTATTCTTTTCTGAACTGACAGTTCAGTGGTCCTTACTGACAGTTCTGAGCCACGTTTCCATATTTTATTATTTTTGAGATCTTTTAGGAGAGAAATAAATCGAAAAATAGTGAATTTCTTACAGGGCCCCAAAATGAGCTCCGTTTTTTCCTAATGTCTGGGCCACTCAGTTGGATAGCGTGGGGTAACTCCTCCCATCCGGCAAGCACCTTGGTCAATAAAGTGGCCGCCATCAGCTTCATTTAGAACACACTGCATGAAGTTCTATGTGCAAGTACTCTGCCCGCTAGCTGACCATTTGTCCCTGGTGAACTCGGGCCAGGGTAGTCATGTTGCACCTACTAAATCTGTCTGTCCAGTGTGTCGTGAGAAGAAACTATAAAACTCGGGCTGGCATAATCAATTCTTCCTGGGGTAATGTTCGCCCACTCCACCCCATGTTTGTTTGTGTTGCCCCTATATGTACCCCTGGTCAACTTGGGGACATTTGTGAGCCTAACATAGGGCTGGTCCAGGTGGGAAAGCTGTAAGGCATCTTGAATAAGTTCCATGATGCTGAGCTGTACCCTTTGCGATTGGCTCTCATTGTCCAAGACTTCCCTGGTGTGCATGTTCGCATCATATGTCTTAGTGAAATACAAACTATTGTATAAGTATGGCCTCCATGGCTCTAGAGTCAAGCCTCTCAAGCCCAGCTGCTCCAGCTTTGTTACGACCGTAAGGTAGGCTGCTCTACTGCCCTGTAGCATGGCCCAGTGAAGTAGAGGAGTTTGTGCTCCACCTCGTGGTTGTTCTTCATCAATGAGTGTACATTGTGGCCATTCACTTGCTTCATGAAGGCCACCCCCAAATGTGACAACTGTGTGGGGTGGTGGGCATACCCTTTAAATCTGTCCCCTATCGAGTGCTTTCTCTCCTGAGGGGGTGGGGTGGTGCTGGACCTCCAGGGGGAGGAGTCTGAGGTGTGAGGCATGGTGGAGAAAGTGTGCGAGAATGTGAAAGCTTGAGAGAAAAAAATGTAAGAGTTTGTCTATAAGGAGAGCTGAAAATGAGGAAATAAGGGGGTGGGGCCCATATTTATACATTTCTAGAAGGACACGACCGTGGCATTCAAATGGTATGGGCGTGTAATTCCATCGAATGGGCATGGCATCTTGAGCAAATAGTCGTGGCACCTCCGGTTTGGATTTGGTATGAGTGCGGTAGGTGTTGGAACGGGCTTACCAAGCTTAGCTGTGAAGGGAACGGCCGTGGCATTTTGAACAACATTTGGTGCAGCCATGGCAAATTTGGAACGACGGCCTTGGGCAGATGGGTTTGATGATGGAATGGTCAGGGAACTTCACATTGTGGGTTGGTACGGCCGTGGCAAATTCAAATCTGAAGTCCTAAAGGGTGCGGCCATGGAACATTTGGAATTCTAATAATACAACCATCTCATATTTGGTATGGCCGTGGAACTTCAATTATTTTTTATTTTTTATTTTTTGGTATGGCACCCTGAATTAGGTTTTGTACCCATGCTGCCAACACCCCATTGTGGGTTTTGTATTGACGGCATGCCCAATTTGCCAAAGTTAGGAGTTGGTTCCAATTTGGTGATGGCAAGGTGGGGACGTCCGATTCCTGGGGGGTATAGAGGCTGATGACAAGGGAGTACATGAAGCTGAAGAGGTTGTCAATGGCTTTAGAGTACTCCAGGGTAGCCTTACCATAATGGGTGGAGGAGTTGTTGATGGTGAGAGTATATTATTGTTAAGGTGTGGCGGCAGAATGGGAGTTAGAGTGTCTATGTGAAGCTTCTGCTTTCCTTTGTCCTAGGTAGTCTTTGTTGAGACAGAGGCCACCTTGGATTTCCATTGAAAGGTTAGTGACTGTTGAGTGACACGAGGTGGGAGTTGGGGTTGGGGTGATTTAGGGATCCAAATACGTCGGTTTCCCTCATAGAAGTGTTGGGCTTGTAGTAGAGGTTTGGGGATCCACCTAAAGGTTAGTTGTGTGCATGGTGAAGGGTTTGATTGAGGACAGGGATGCCGTGCAGAGTGTTTGGATCGGCGTCTGTCCTATACCCTATAGGCTTACGGTTGGCGAGTTGGTTGCCTACGAGGGGGATTAGAAGCTTTGTGTGTCGGTGGATCAGGGTGGCAGTTGGATCGTTATGGGATCCACAATGTAGATGTTCCCTCATAATAGCCCTATGCTATGAGAAGCTTTTTAGGCACCCAATGGGGAGATGGCATGCCCTGTGTGCATGTGTTAGATCGGTTAGAAGTGTTAGTATGGTTAGTTTTTTGCGGAGTCAGCACCTTGAGTGATCGTTGAGTTGTGGGAGTTGGCTGCTGTTGAGTGTGGTGGTGGTGATCGTGTGAGAGGCAATGATGTGGTTGGAAGTGTGAGCGGCCTCTTCTTGAGTGGGATGGATTTGTGGGGGTGAAGGTGGAATGATTGTGGGGGGTGTAGGAGGGATGACTTCTTGGAATGTGGGAGCAGGGGCTCTTCATCTATTATAAGGATAGTAACTTTCATGCATCCCAATCGATATTGCATCTGTTATGTCCCATCCAACCCCATCCAAGGAGTATTTCCTCTCCCATCGTTCCTGCAGGCATCGCATATAACTTCCCTTCCAAGGGATTATTTCCAATGTGGAATAAAAGTGTGGTTGTGCCTAAGTAGTGAACATGTTGTGATGCCACTATTGTGACTGTGGCAGGGGAGTCTTTTAGTAAAGGTTCCCCGAGGAAACACCATGTTTCATGGAGAAATCAAATTGTAGTTAGCCCCTGTTTCTACAAGAGCTAATTTTTAGACGAAGCTCGTTGGGGCGGTCATTCCCAATCACAGCCGAGCAGGCTTCACCTCCTATTCCTCTTCTTCAAGGTCGACCACTTGGGCCATGTTGACCATGATTTGTCTCTGGGGGGCGGGGAAGCTTGACTTGCCTCGTTTTGGCCTCTTGTTGGGTGGGTTGTTTCATATTCTCATGGTCCTTTTTGCATTGTTTTTTTATCATGGATGGCTCTTAAGGTAGCCTCAGTGAGAGGACCATAGTAGTGTTTTAGTTTGCTACCATTGAAATAACTAGCCATTTTGACACCATCAAGTGTCTCGATGCGCATAACACCTTGTGGGCTAATCTCAATGACCAAGAAGGGTCCTATGCCTCTGAGCTTGAGATTCTTTTTGTGTGTCTTTGTACTAAATAAGAGGACCATGTCGCCCTCGTTCATTTGTTTGTCTTTAGTTGGTCATCGAACCATTGTTTTTGCCTTAGCTTCTCAACGATCATGTTGTATACCGCTAAAAGGCATGTTTCATTGATCTTTTTAAGCTAAAAAAGGCGATAGCATAAGACGTTTCCTGTGAGCTTTTCTTGTATGGTGATGCGTAGGCCGGGGACCAAGAACTCCATTGGAATGACCGCTTAAGTACCATAGGTTAAATTGAAGGGGGTGGCATTGGTTGCTGCCTTGTAGGAAGTTCTATAAGCCCAAAGTGCTGCTGGCAACTTTTGTTCCCAGCCTCCATAGTTTTGGTCAAAATGGCACATAAAACTTTGTTCGTGCTTTTCGCTTGGCCATTCTCTTGTGGGTAATAGGGAGGATGACTTTCTGTGATGAGTGACAAGGAACTCTTCCAAGAGGAATTGGATTACCTCATTAATGAAATGTGTCCCATTGTCTGACGAGCTCAAGGGGGTAACCGAAGCGTGTGATGACTAATTTATAAAGGAATTTGGCAGTCGATCGTGTATTAGCTTTGTGGGTAGGCCGAGCTTCAGCGCAGTAGTCCATTAGTAGTAATAATTATATATCTAGCTTGGGTGTATCCTAGGGTTGCTGGACTGATGAGTCCAATGAAATCAATGCCCCATTTTTTCAAATGGTTGTAAGGACACTACATGATTCAGGGGCATACTATCCTTAAAGCTAGGAATCACCGCACGTTTGCACTCGTCGCACCACTTTGACATACTCAACTGCATCCACGCCATTAAGATTGGCCACCATAACTTGGCTTCTTTTTCTACTAGCAATAACTTTTTATTGTTGCGAGCTCTACGCACTGAGTAGCAAAGCTTTTCTAGTTTTAGTGTGGGTTCCATTGGCTTTGGGGTGGCCGTGTGGACCAGAAGGGAGCTATTGGCGAACTCCTTTTGCCATATATCGTTGAAGTGGTTATGTGCTTCACAGCCCCAACATACTTCAGCCAGCGAGTGTCTGACTCATTTGGAAAGATGTATCATTCTAGCCCTAGGAATACATCGGGCTTGCGAGTCCTGTGGGAGCATGTGTCTCTTGATGGTTCCACTCTAATGGCTTGTTCCAATTCTTGAGTGGCAACACTAGGCAAGTATGCTGAGCTGAGCAAATCGAATATTGTGTTTGATCCCCATCTTTGAAAAAGGCCGCAATAAAACTCTTCCGTAAAGTTTGAAAGCCATGTAGTATGGCACGTTCTAGCATTTGAAACCATGATAAGGCCTTCCTCTACATCGTTAGACCAAAACCATCCACTTATGACTTGCTCGACCCTAAGCACTTGCTTGAAGGCTGCTACATGGTCTTATGGGTCTCTAGATCCATCACATTACTTGACATGTTTTGAAAGCCATGTAGTATGGCATGTTTTGAAAGCCATGTAGTATGGCATGTTCTTATGTCTAAAACCATGATAAGGCCTTCCCTTCCACTGTTAGACCAAAACCTTCCACCTGTGACTTGCTCCACCCTAAGCACTTGCTTGAAGACTGCCACATGGTCTTATGGGTATCATACTTCTTATCTTAATATGTTTTTGAAGTCTAGTTGGATGCATTCATCAAAGGAGCTTAAGCAGGCTAGGCCATGAAAGGATCCTGAAGGAGAGTGATGACGAAGGTCAAGTGGGGACCATTTGGCACATGAATGTGGTATGAGAGTAGCTAGAAAGCTACTCTGTCCCTTGCATGCTTCCTACGCTACCATTAGGTTGCTCATTAGTGCTCACACTTCTACCTATGTACACCCTACTCTCAATGCAATGGGGGGCAAGCAAGGAGCGGACATACACATATGTATATGCTCACACATGCTCAAGCAAGCACGCAAATGCACACACTCTTAATCTACTCCAATTCATGCAGGCACAAAGAGGAAACATGCAAGCCACCACACATCAACAATATAAACAAGAAGACAATGAAACTAGCAATAGGTTGCAACATGATTTCTCATGGAAGGCATGCAGCAAAATCATGCACTCGTTAATGGAGGGCTAGAGTGCAAGACTCTCCAAGCTCTCTCCAAAAGAGTAGCTACCAAAAGATGCAAACAATGAAGCCTCATTGTCCTTTATACCTAGGGCTTTTTAATTATATCCATTCACACTTGCATGGACAAAAGATGCAAACAATGAAGCCTCATTGTCCTTTATACCTAGGGCTTTTTAATTATATCCATTCACACTTGCGTGGACAAAAGCTAGTTGAGCTAGAATTAGGCAAACCTAGGCTCAAAGGATAATCTCATGGCTTCCAATTACAACTTGGAACTTAATAGAGCCCATATACATTACAAACCACTTGTGGCCATGGGATACATCATCATTTACAAAGTATGGCCACTTGGGCACCCAGAAGCCATGAACATAGGAAAGTAGAGTGGTCTCCAATAACACATGGAAGCCTATTCCCAAGCCGTGTTAGAACACTCCCGAGTCCCCCTTGCCTAAGACATTTCCATCCTTGGGCATGCGTTGTTGGTTGTGGCATGCACCTTGAGGAGTTTGTTGACGTGTTGATGCGTTATAGTAACAGTTTTCCATGTGTCGTGGTTGTTAGAGCAAGGTATCGTTGAGGTTGCATAAAATGTTAACAAAATTGGTAGACAACAATAGTCATGAAGAATCCATTCACAAATTGGTTGGCTGAAGAGTGTTAGTGGGAAACAAGATATGGAACAAGAGAAAAGGGATGAGTGTTAATCATGTATGGCTAAAACTTGTGCAAGGCTCTCTCTTCCAAAGGAATACAGAAGTTATAAGCCTTGAAGTTTCACCCTCAATTTGTGAATTCTGGTCGGGCATAGACCATTGAAGTTTTAGTTTCTTTGCCATAGTTCTTGATCACGAATATTGCTTTTTTGAAGAACCTTTTTGAGAGCATATTGATATTATGCTTCCTTTTGGTATAGCATGTAGATTTGAATGGGCTGTCAAGGTGAATCTAGGAAGCATATTGCTTTTTTGAAGAACCTTTTTGAGAGCATATTGATATTATGCTTCCTTTTGGTATAGCATGTAGATTTGAATGGGCTGTCAAGGTGAATCTAGGAAGCTTGTATATAGATTTCTTAAGCCATAGTGTAGATGAAATGAAAGCTAGTGTGCTTGGGGGAATGTTAGTGGCAACCAACTGGTGAAAAGATATTTAAATGACTACAATTGGTACCAAAATACTAAAATTTACCTTGGGAGCTTCTACTTTGCTAACATAGGATCTTCTTGATGTGTTGGCTCCCCCTTGCCCACATCCATTCTTCACATACACATCCATATCCATTCTTCACATACACATTCACATCTATTCACATCCCATATCATTCATTCACATCTATTCACATACACATTCACATCTATTCACATCCCATATCATTCATTCACATCCCGTTTCACATTTATATCCTAATTCCCATGACATCACATCTCATTCATTCACATCCCGTTTCACATCACATTACATCTCATCCATTCATTCACATCTATCTGATTCCTCCAGCATTTTGGTGTAAGATAGTCCTTTAAGAAAACAAGGTTTCTATGCAAGTTTTCAGTTTGATTTTCTTTTGAATACAAGGAGTATTTCTTAAATCAATATCCCCAAAACTTTTTAATCGGAATTCTGAATTCCATACCAGAATTCCTCGAATTCTATAACCTTGATCCACACATTAATTCGAAGGGTCTCAAACTTAGTTTCAGATTGGCAGGAGTTTTGAGTCTATTTTTCTAAACTGGTCACACCTTCTTTCCTCAAAACTGATGAAAGAGTTTGGTCTTGGATTCAAGGTTCGAGTCGGATAAGATTTTTCATGAACTATCTTTCTCGAAAAGGTTTGGTAATTTAGTTACTATTTTATTGAATTTCTTTCTTTGAATATTCACTTAACTAATTTCTAAAATAGTTACGAATTCCAATGAGAAATAGATTAATCATTTATCTGAATATTTTGATCTCGATAGATTTCTTGAATTCTCTTTTTACAATCCGAGTGAATATAGAATGATAGAAATTTCTCTCTTAGAGTATTTAATTATTCATTTATCAAATACTCATAGATGTTAAACATGGAATTTAAGAGAATTCTAATTTTGATATAAAAATTCTTTACGCATCTATATATGCATAAAATCAAATTTAATAAGAATAACACTTTTGAAATAAAATAAATTCCTTTATGCATCTTTCTATGCATAAAAATCAAATTTAATGAGAATAACACTTTTGAAATAAAAATAAATCTTTTATGCATCTTTCTATGCATAAAATCAAATTTAATGAGAATAACACTTTTGAAGTAAAAATAAATCCTTTATGCATCTTTCTATGCATAAAAATCAAATTTAATGAGAATAACACTTTCGACTTAAAAATAAATCCTTTATGTATCTTTCTATGCATAAAAATCAAATTTAATGAGAATAATACTTTTGAAATAAAAATAAATCCTTTATGCATCTTTCTATGCATAAAAATCAAATGAGACTAACACTTTTGAAATAACATAAAAACAAACTTTCTTTTTCACAAAATTCTGGAAAATTTTACCATAACCTCCTTTATATGGCTGACCATTTCTCATTTTTATCATTCTTTATTTAACTTAAATTAACCCAAATTAGATTTATAGAACTCTAATCTATACAATTTTCTAAATTCAAGAGAGTAAACAATAAGAAGAGTTTAATTAATTCCTTAGTTAATCTTTCTAGGATTAAGAAAGGCTGGAATGTAAAGAAGAGAAGGGGGTGGCCTTTTCCTCAAAGGCATAGCATTTGAATTTAATTCAATCAACTGTAAAACATGAAAATCAAGAAAACCATAGATTTAAAATTAAACAAATAAGAAAATTAACTTACATAGAGCTTGTAAGCTCTTCTTTAGCTTGAGGGATTGAGGGTTCTACTCTTGTTTAAAGCAAGAGTGGCCACCAATTCACTTTGGAGAGGATTAGGCCAAAAACAATTGAATTATTAAAAAATTCAATGTAGATGGCTCAGGACAGGAGCAGGGTAACAATGCATAAGCACCATCAAGCTTTTACAAAGGGGGAGGCTTCTATTTATAGGACAAAGTGACCCTCTAACCAAGCAAACTGATTCTAGAATTTTTCAGATCGGTTTGCTCAATTTTTGTTTTGGGTCAGTTCAGCAGATCTAGTTTTGAAAAAGGAGAGAGGAGAGATGAAATATCTCATTTTATTGATTGAAAATTGGGGGTAATGATGAGAAAAAAGACGCCTACTTCATGAGAAGAGAGCCCCACACTGAGGTGTCAAAATTTAGTTTTTTAATTGTTTTCTTTGGTCCTTAGTCCACTCTTCATCTTATGTGAACATTTACTCATTTTTTGGGGGGGGGTTTCTTTTATTCTTCAATTTATCTCCTCCCTACATTTGGATATAGGAACCTTAATTGGACCATAATCCAATTTTTTTTGAAAATCTGGACCCTTAGGCTAAGGTCCTTTATACCTATTTTCAATTAATTCCAATTGCACATTGGAAAGTTCTTTTTGAATTTCTGTTTCAGGGGAAACCATTTTAGAACTAGGAGGATTTTTATATCCAAAAATATCTCAATTTTGAATTACCTCCCTCTAGACATTTTCTCTCTTCAGGCCAAAACAGGGTAAAACAGAATCTTTCTTTTATTTCAAAGAAGGAAATAATTATAAGATCAGAAGGGGAGGTTCTTACACCTGCACACCTCAAAAGCTGGAGGGAGAAATCTTACATCCTACCCCACTTAAAAGCCGCGAGATGTCCTCATCTTGCAAACTAGAGGACAACTCTTTCCCTTAAGATCCAACTGATTCTGGGGTTCCTTATAGTCTCGTGAACCCAACAGAATCCTAGGGATAAAGATCCCTTATATAGAACTCATCATCAAATAACAATTCATTCAGATCATATCATTCATATCCTTAACACAATAATGGTCCATTAGACCGAAATTTCCATCTGAGCATTCCTCCATGGGAATTTCAATTATAGAGGTTTTTAATTTGTCATCCCTTAACTTGATCCACTGGGTCAAGTGTTAACAGTAGCAATCTATTAGCACAATCCACTAATCTCATAGTAGTTTGCTGAAGTCATTATCGTCATTCCAGTTACGAACATCATCACAGGGACTCGTCCCATTCATCCTCATTGTGGTTTTGCTCAGCTTATCGCTTTTCAACCAAAATTCAAGAATCATCATTTTTCAATCAGAATCCAAATCAACTCATCAGTTCTCAACCAGAATTTTAAAATCATATCAACCACATTCTAATTCATCATCAGGATAGCATTTTTGCTTATAATTTTAAGGTCTTAGATTTACTTGTATATACTGCCAATAAACACCTGCAGTTATACCCTCGGTATGTACGCGTAGTCACGGTCCTTGGAATTTTAAGGTATATCATGTCTAGGCCTCAAGCAAGTCAGGGATTCCATACAATTGCGGTACTTCCATTCGAAGACCCAATTATCTATTTGTGAATCTTCATTCTGAATATCAATTTGTATGAATTTCATCACACAATTACCTTTTACTGCTACTTCATAAATTTTTGACATTTCTGGCTTCTTAGTTGATTCACTTTAGCCAATTTGCTCTGATATCAGCTGAAAGATCCCTCTCCCCTTTGCACAACGAATTCAGGGGTGCTGGCAGCGGAAGTAGCACTTCTTGTGCGGGGCACGGTCCCTCACTCGGGGCCTCGCCCATGGATATTCGGATAAGAGACTAATCCCTCGGTTCTTCCAAAACCAAACCCGGGAAAACTTCCCTCGCCCGGAAAGCACGGGCGATTCCTCCAGGATAAATTTACTCTAACAACATAGTCAAGAGCCTTAATTAACTGAACTGATCTGACCGAACCTGTAAGTCCCATAGTCAGATCAAGGAAAAGACTTGCACTTGGATCATAGAGACCAACACTTTTTTCCTCATTGAGAGGCACAGCCGTTGATTCTTTTCCATAGAACAATTTTTATCCGGGATTTACTTCATCTATCGTACTATAACAAAATTGAGTCTCATTATAGGGATCCACCAATCCAGCCTAACCCCATCTAGTAGTCCCGTGGGTTAGCCAACCGCCCAACCACTGTAGTGATGGGATCCATTTAAGAATTTGGTTAGGTTTTGTCCTGGGTTACCAGGGAAAAGAGTTCCTAGGCCCCCTAGCCGGATATTCATGCAAACTTAAAACTAGTCACACCACTTATACACCCAATATGAAATTGCCTTTTTCATAGATTCAGCTGTTTTTAAAATAATCATTTAATGAAACTATAGCATCACTGATCATAATCCTCCAAAATATCCGGTTGAATCCTAATTTCTAATTTTTCCTTCATCGGTGTACCTATGGCATCATTGGTAACCAGAACGCTCACCGCCTGTCCACTCAGGGGTCTTTTCGATAGTTCCTAACTATAGTACCTAGCAATATATTCACTTAAAAAATCAAAATGGAATCTCCATTGAAGATCAGCAAGATCAACCAACAGATCCATATAAAAGAGCCATGGACTCATCCGTTGAGGACCAGCAAGGTCAATCAACCAGATCCATGCCCGAATTCAGAAAACAACTCTTACTCCTTGTTCCAAAATCTTCTACTACGCACGTGTGGGTATCTTCGTCGGCGACCCAAAGCCCGAGCACCGTATGGTCAGCACCCTCTAGGATCCTTCGTAGGTCACCTAGCGCTTCACTCTCTCTCACTCATAGGCCGCTTCCTTGGTCCCTCATCCACCGTATCGGAAGCTCACCATTTAAATTGAACCGAGGCCGGTCAAGACCTCGGTCGACCTTGCTACGCGAGACGTCCTCCGTTGACTCTCCGTTAGCTGTTGCAACTTTATCAGATAGGTCTTCATGACCTCATTCACAAGACAGTCAAAATGCTTTCCCAGCATTCTTGACATAAAATAGTCATTTAAAAACAGGTCATAAATATAGTTTCTATAAGAACTCTCATCTTTCCACATCAATCCACATTACTTAATCCACATCCATTTCATATGTATTCCCATTCTCATCCAATCACATCATTTTCTATGTCATCACATCTTCCCTCATTTATCCTCATCAGATCTCATCCATTCGCATCTACCCATATCCACATCTCATCACATCATTTTCATTCACATCACATATCATCTCCCTCATTTATCCTCATCAGATCTCATCCACTCGCATCTACCCATATCCACATCTCATCACATCATTTTCATTCACATCACATATCATCCATTCACATCTATCCCAATTTACATCACATCCATTTCACATCACATCTCATTCACTCACATCCCGATTCACATGACATCACATCTCATTCATTCACATCCCGATTCACATCACATCACATCTATTCACGTCCATCACATTCATTTACATCACATCCATTTACATCCATCACATCACATTCATTCATATCCATCACATTTATTCTCATCACCATCCCATCACATACATTCTATCCACTTTATATCACATCACTTCTATCCACATCATATCTCATTCATACACATCCACATCCATTCTTCACATACACATCCATATCCATTCTTCACATACACATCCACATACATTCTTCACATACACATTCTTATCCACTCTTCACATACACATCCACATCCACTCTTCACATACACATCCACATCCACATCCACATCCATTCTTCACATACACATTTAGGTGACATGCCGGCTTGTGGCCAAAATGGTGATCAATTCTTACATATTTGGAAGCATTTGATAAAAAATCAGACCAAATTTGATGCAGTGGACGACACCATCCTATGGATGGGTGGACCCGATTAGTGGGGTAACTTTCCAACATATTAATTGAAAGTTTTACGTTAGGTAAGTAGGCTCCTAGGCAACTCTACTCAAGAGGTTCTGCCTTGCATAGATGGGGAAAAAAAAATGTTATTTCTAGGAATCAAGAATAGAGGTTGCTCGATTTAAGGTCAGTCAGTCTATGAGTGATTTGGTTTTAAGAGTCATTTAGAAGACCACGCTCCCCATGTCTTACCTATTAATCGTATCCTTGTATCTTTACATGGTCAAGGTGTACGAAATTTTTCTCAAGTTAGACTTAGTAGACTATCTTATGGTTTCCCCTATTTAAGAAGGGGGGGAACCTTATAGATAGAGAAGGAAGACCATCTCGAGTATGTAAAGAAACTCCTCGATGAATATCCTGATGTTTTTCCTGATGACCTACCTGGGATGCCTCCTCCAAGATACTTAGATCACGCCATAGAGGTAGAACCAGGAACCCAACCTTACTCTAGGTCACCCTATAGGCTTAGTGTGGATGAGTTAAGAGAGCTGAGGCTTCAGTTGGATGACTTGATGCAGAAAGGTTTCATCAGACCTAGTGTTTCTCATTGGGGTAGTTTGGTTTTGTTTCAAAGGAAAAAGGATGGGCTTTGCATTGAATATACAGGGTTGAATAGGCATACCATTAAGAAATAAGTACCCTCTACCTCACATAGATGAGTTGTTGAGTCAACTGAGTGGGTCCTCTATCTTTACCTGATTTGCGATCTGGATACCACCAAATTTGCATCAAAGAAGTGGACATTCCTAAGACTGCATTTAGGACTCAGTATGGGCATTATGAGTTCACTGTTCTTCCTTTCGAATTGACTAATGCAGCTACTACTTTCATGTGTTTGATGAATGATGTGTTTCGTGAATATTTGGATGATTTTATTCTTATATTCTTGGATGATATTTTTGTGTATTCAAAGAATGTAAAAGATCATGAAATTCATCTTAGGAAAAAACTTCAAAAGTTGCGGGATCACAAGTTATACGGAAAGATAAGCAAGAGTTTCTTTGCTAAGGACAAGATTGTGTATTTAGGCCGTGTCATTTCTAAGGAGGGTATCCACATAGATCCCAAGAAGGTTAAAGTGATTAAGGAATGGCCTAGACCTAGGTGTGTGATAGATGTGAGGAGCTTTATAGGATTGGCACAATTAGAGAGAAAACACATTATAGACTTTTCTAAGATAGCTTCTCCATTGACCGATTTGACCAAGCAAGAAAAAAAGTTCAGGTGGGATGAAAGGTGCCAAGTAGCTTTTGACATGTTAAAAGTTAGGGTTGTAGAGAACTGTGTTTTGAAAATACCTGAAATGGGGAAACCTTTTGTAGTATCTTGTGATGCTATTGGAATACAAACTGGGTGTGTTCTCTCTTAGGATGGATGAGTAGTAGAATATTACTCAAGAAATCTTAGCATCTATGAAGAGAAGTATCCTACCCATGACCTTGAGTTGGCCCCAGTTGTGCATGCCCTTAATAAGCATTAGAGACATTTCCTACTTGGTGTTAAGTTTGGACTTCAGATTGATCATCAAAGTTTAAAATATCTATTCTCTCAACCTTTGTTGAACAATAGGCAAAGGAGGTGGATGGACCTCCTATGCAAGTATGATTTTGAGATCAAGTACATTGAGGGTAAGGAGAACAAGGTGGTTGAAGCTTTGAGTAGGTGACCCTTGATTAATGGCTTGGCTGTTGTTTTCTCGGACATAATGAAAAACATTAGAGTTGAAATTGAGAGAGATCCCTTTTATGTGAGCATCCTAGAGAGAATTGCCAAGACTCCATGTGAGAGTGTTGAGGAAAATTTTCAAGGGAAACTTATACTATAATGAGAGACTTTGTGTGCTTAGTGAATCCTATTTTAAGACCAAAATTATTCATGATTGTCATGATGCACCGTTTTCATGACACATTGGATATAACAAAACGTACAGTAAGGTTCGAAATGCTTTCTTTTGGCCTAGTTTGAAGAGTGATGTCCAATGCTACATTAGAGAGTGTTTGCATTGTCAGTTAGTAAAGATTGAAAAACATAGAATGCTAGGTCAAATGTAACCTTTATACATTCCTTCTAGGAAGTGAGAATCGATTTCAATGGACTTTATCACTAAATTTTCCACTGCTAGAGGAGGATACGACACTATCTTTTTAGTTGTCGATCGTTTGACAAAGATGGCTCATTTCTTCCCTATATGAAGATGACAGATGGTGCTCTTGATGTAGCCAAGTTGTTTGTGAAAGAATTTTGTTTGCATGGTATGCCTCAAAGTATAGTGTTTGATAGGGATTCAAAGTTCACATCTAACTTTTGGCAAGCCACATTTAGAGCCATTGGTACTAAGCTTAGAATGAGCATGTCATTTCATCTTCGATGGGGAAACTAAGAGAGTAAACCGAGTGTTAGAAGATATTCTTAGAATGTATGTCAATGAAAAGTAAACCAATTGGATTGAATTCTTACCTTTAGTGGAGTTTGCTTACAATATTTCATGGCATAGCTCCATCCAAGTGGCACCTTTCGAGGCCGTTTTTTATGGACAAAACTGTTATGCACCGGTGAACTTTTCAGACCCACAGAACCAAGTTGTCTCTAAAGAGATGCTTGAGAGGATGGATGAGGAAGTCAAGACTATTAGGGAGTGTATCAAGAAGGCTCAGCATAGACAGAAACTCTATTATGACCAGAAGCATGCACCTTTTGAGTTCAAAGGCGGTGATATGGTATTTTTGAAAGTCATTCCTAAGAAGAGTAACTTGATTATTGGGGAGACTCTCACCCTATTTTGCTAGTCCTTTTAAAATCTTAAAGAGGGTGGGAACATTGGCTTATGAACTAGAATTGCCTAGCAATATAAAAGTGCATCCTGTTTTCCATGTGAGTTTATTAAAAAGTTATATTGCTAATCCTTATCATGTTTTGCAGGACAAATTAAGGATTCAAGAAGATGAGAGTTCGAGGGTCGAACCTCAATTCAATTTGGATAGAAGGACAAGGCAACTAAGAAATAGGACTATAGTTGAAGTTTTGGTTAAGTGGAAAGAGTTCTCAAAGAAGGGACGATTGACACTTCATAATTTCGTAATATTTTTTCAGAAATTCATGTCGTAGAAAGTGTGTAGAATGCTTTGTTAGGACATTTAACATGTTTTGACAAAATTTTATGTTGCAGGATTTTTTTTTTTTGGTTTTGGTCATTTGCAAGTAGTTGCCATTTTTGTGGTGGCTGAGTTTTGATTAGGTTAGAGGTGGAATTAGGAGAAGTTTTGTATGAGAGAGTTTTTCCAATTCGTATGTAGAACAACTTTGCTCGAGTGAAAATTTTGTGATTCGCATTATTTCATGTTTGTTTGGTGACTCTAAAGTGGTTTTTGAGTAGTTTTGTGTTAAAAATGTTCCTGGGTTTTCGTGCCTTAGAGAAAACATAAGAAGAAGATTGTGAGTGAGAGTGAAGAAGATTGTGAGTGAGAGTGTTTTGGTTTGTGCCTAAGGGCCTTGCCATTTTGAGAAGTGGTAGTATCTTCTTCGCACCCACGTACACAACTTGCCCTAGATGATACATAAATTCCGTCAAAAGCACCCTCAAGCATAGGTAGCTACGTGTCGTGATCCAAGCCTTCATCATCATGATCAAGTGATTGACTGAATACTGCATGAAAACCTGCTAAGACTTTGTACAGTGTGTTGATGTGACAAATGGTCGCGCCTGCATTAGAATCTGACATTTCAGAAATGTAAGGTTCTCCTTCAGTGTAGTATACTCTCTCTTCACTCAAGAGTCAAGAGTCAACATCAAACATGTTGATGTCAGAAATTCCAGGAGCTGAGGTGGTGCCATTCCAGTAACTGACCTGGCAACATCTCCTTCACCCAGCCATGACGGCCAGGAATGGTCCCCAGTCGACGGACCATTCAAGCCATAGGCTCTCGGCTATGTCGGTCGCCTGACCAGCTGGAATGGTCTTCCCAGCGGGGACCATTCCCTACTCCTTCTAGTCCTCGTGTGCTGGCCAACCACACTCAACTTGCCTTAGTCATCTAACCTATCTATATACCTTACACCTTGTCCAACTTAAGCACACGTGTCCTAAAGACCCTACCTTAATCTTATCCAATAAGTACCCAAAATATTTTTTATATCTTGCATTAATTAATTAATTAGCATCGTGTGAAATGTCGTGTAAAATGTCTAAGGTTGCACCATTAGAATGTAAAAATACCAAGCTTTTTATTTTAACAAAAAAATCAAGGCATGTTTTGTACGTCTTCTCGTTGGGTACATACAACGCAACTTTCTATCCATCATGGTGGGTGCATTCTTCTTCTCTTGGTTATCATGATGGGTAATTACAAGTAAAACTCCTTTTGCTTCACCTTTTGCAATTGCATTCTTTATCTATTTTCTACAATTTTGCAAAATCGTAGATTTTTGGTGTTCAGCCTGCTCCTCTCCATGTGAGCTGAAGTTGTCAAAGTAGGCCTTTGCTACGGTCCAAAGCACAACTCTTTCTCTTTGTGTCGCTGGCTTGTGTAGAAATGGGGGCTACAAGGAAAGGGAGAAGAGGCAATCTCTCTGGCTTTGCTTAGCACGAGAGCTCCTTCTCTCAAGAGGAAGAGAGGCGTGCAGCAAGAGTTTTCTATCCTTAGGAGGAGGCATGTAGGATAATCGAGTAGAGGCGATGTTATGTTGGGCGAATAAGTTTGGGACGCCTCTCTTATTTTATCTGCGATTGCAGATTACCATGCGTACACGGTGATTTTGTACATGCATATGAGTATAGGATGCATCGCCATGATATTTTTATTGTTATTGATATGGTTATTTTATATTTGTGAGTTAATGTATTTATTGACGACGTACTTGTTGTAAAGTGTAGATTGTTGATCAGGATAATAATGGAGGTGAGTTGGTCAAAGTTTGGAAATATTTATGAATCGACTATTATTTGGGTGGCCATTATTTAATTTTTGAGTGATGTGCACCACTTATTTCATTTTGGGTGGCATCTACATTTTTTAGAGCATGTGAATGCTCTCTTCTGAGTTATTATTTTTGGACACAATTGTGATACAATTGTATGGTTGTAGCTTCACTTTATTTTTGGTTGATGCTTGCACGCTCAAACAAAGCATGCTAATTTTGTTGAAGTCGACATATTTGTAAGGGAAGCTATTTTGAGCCCCACTAGTGATTTTTCTAAATATAATTAGATGCTTCTAAAGGTTGGGTTTTTCAGATTTGAGGCCTTCTATGACAACTCCTCCTTCCACAAGCCTTTCCACATGCAAGCCAATACAAAAAATGCAAAACCTCAAAATTTCTTGCCGTCCTTCTTGATGAGGATGATGTGAATGGCTTATGATAGTGAGAGAGAGAGAAAAAGGGGATTGAAGGGAAAATTAGCCTTTGCAAAGCTTTTATACCATGTCAAAATAATGGGGAGTATGCACAACGGAAGAAATAGTTGATGGCAAGATAGAGCAACATATATGAGAGAGAGCAAGAACACAAGATGTATAGAAAGCTTCTATATTACCTTCTATTTCAGCCACTCCAAAGTTGGCTTGACCTTCACCTTATGAATGTCTTGATTGTGTTACAAAATGTGAGGCCTCTTGCCCTTTATATAGGGTTCACCAAGGGCTAGGGTTGGGCTAACCCTAGATCCCTTTTTCACCCACATGCCCACTTTATTTGGGGTGTGTTCACACCTACATGACCTCTTTCTCTCACCCTTTATCACTTGTACATCATATATTTCAACAAACAAGTCAACAAAGGGAAAGACAAAGTGAAAGTGCATTTGACCCCTGTGGAACACCAGAATATCAAATCCTATATCTAAGGTCTCCCTTCCACATCTCAAGAACAACGAAAAATAACCAACCTTTCCAAGAGCTGACCACCTCATCCACTCTTTAACAACTATGAAATCAAGGAGTGGGCCCAAATGCTACAATCATTGCTCTTTGTTAAGTTATCTCAAGTCAAAGTCGCCACCAACTAGAAAATATTGGGGACATAAGAGTCAAGAGTCAAGCAGCCAAGCCACCTGTAAGATTCCTCCCTCCAGCTTTTGAGGTGTGCAGGTGTAAGAACCTCCTCTTTTGATCTTATAATTATTCCCCTCTCTGAAATAAAAGAAAGATCCCGTTTAACCCTGTTTTGGCCTAGAGAGAGAAAATGTCTAGAGGGAGGTGATTCAAAATTGAGATATTTTTTAATATAAAAATCCTCCTAGTGTCTAAAATGGTTTCCCCTAAAACAAAAATTCAAAAAGAACTTTCCAATGTGCAATTGAAATTAATTGAAAATAGGTATAAAGGACCTTAGCCTAAGGGTCCAGATTTTCAAAAAAATTTAGATTATGGTCCAATTAAGATTCCTATGGAGGACCAATAAGATTAATCCAAATGTAGGGAGGAGATAAATTGAAGAATAAAAGACTCCCTTCCAAAAAAAAAAAGAGTAAATGTTCACATAAGATGAAGAGTGGACTAAGGACCAAAGAAAACAATTAAAAAACTGAATTTTGACACCTCAGTGTGGGGATTTTCCCTCATGAAGTTCATTACTCCCAATTTTCAATCAATAAAATGAGATATTTCATCTCTCCTCTCTCCTTTTTCAAAACTAGATCCAAAAAGTAAGCTGAACTAACCCAAAAATGGTAATAAATTGACCAAACCGATCTGGAAAATTCTATAATCAATTTTCTTGGTTAGAGGCTCACTTTTTCAAATAAACAGAAGCCTCCCCCTTTGTAAAAGCTTAATGGTATTTATGCACTATTACTCTGCTCCTATCCTGAGCCATCTACATTGAATTTTTTAATAATTCAATTGTTTTTGGCCTAATCCTCTCCAAAGTGAATTGGTGGCCACTCTTGCTTCAAACAAGAGTAGAACCCTCAATCCCTCAAGCCAAAGAAGAGCTTACAAGCTCTAGGTAAGTTAATTTTCTTATTTGTTTAATTTTAAATCTATGGTTTTCTTAATTTTCATCTTTTACAGTTGATTGAATTAAATTCAAATGCTATGCCTTTGAGGAAAAGGCCACCCCCTTCTCTTCTTTACATTCCAGCCTTTCTTAATCCTAGAAAGATTAACTAAGGGATTAATTAAACTCTTCTTATTGTTTACCCTCTTGAATTTAGAAAATTCTATAGATTAGAGTTCTATAAATCTAATTTGGGTTAATTTAAGTTAAATAAAGAATAATAAAAATGAGAAATGGTCAGCCATATAAAGGAGGTTATGGCAAAATTTTCCAAAATTTTGTGGAAAAGAAAGTTTGTTTTTATGTTATTCCAAAAGAGTAATTCCCACCATTTTTGCATCTAAAAGAAATATTCTAATTACTCCATGTACATATTTACCTATGAATATGCATGGATATCACTGATATTAATTATTAAATTTGATTCCTATTAAATTTGATTTTATGCATATATAGATGCATAAAGAATTTTTATATCAAAATTAGAATTCTCTTAAATTCCATGTTTAAATTCTATGAGTATTTGATAAATGAATAAATAGTCTAAGAGAGAAATTTCTATCGTTATATAGAATTCGAGGAATTCTGGTATGAAATTCAGAATTTCGATCAAAAAGTTTTGGGGATACTGATTCAAGAAATACTCCTTGTATTCAAAAGAAAATCAAACTGAAAACTTACATAGAAACCCTGTTTTCTTAAAGGACTATCCTACGCCAGAATGCTGGAGGAATCAGATAGATGTGAATGAATGGATGACATGTAATGTGATGTGAAATGGGATGTGAATGAATGAGATGTGATGTCATGGAAATTAGGATGTAAATAAATGATATGGGATGTGAATAGATGTGAATGTGTATGTGCAAAAGGATATGGATGTGTATGTGAAGAATGGATGTGGATGTGAATGTGATGAAAATGGATGTGGATGTGAATGTGATGAAAATAGATGTGTATGTGAAAATGGATGTTCTAGTGACCTTATCTTTTATCATCTCAAGATTCTATAAGTGAAAGGACCAAGATAAGTTCTATGAGCTCTTCTCAACCCTTATGTGATCTTATGTGCTCGTAGGAAGTCTTATGGGTCTTAGGATCTCATTCAATCTCTAACAAGATTTTAAGAAATTATATTAGCTCTTACATGAATTATATGAGCTCTTACATAAATTATGAGATCTTACATTAATTGTGAGAAAAAGCTAATCTTAGACATTAAAGGGTGATCACATTGATCTAGGAAATTTCATGACCTCATATATGGTCTTATGAGATCTTAAGAGCTTCTACCATACACTATGTGGTCATAAAATCTGAGCTTAGACATTATAAGGTGATCACATTAATCTAAATTGTATACATGCAAGCAAAATCATGTTAAAGATTACCACCTCAATACGGAAAGGAAGAAGCAAAGTTTAAAGAACTCTTATGAGCATAAAGCAACTCTTGTGTTCACTTTTACTTCTCAAACGATTCCTAGTCATACAAGAAAAATCATGTTTATGACTACCGCCTTAATAAGGAAAGGAAGAAGCACAATGGCAAATGTATATTAAGTTTAAAGAACTCTTATGAGCATAAAGCAACTCTTGTGTCCACTTTTACTTCTCTTATGAGCATAAAGCAACTATTGTGTCCACTTTTATTTTGAACTATTTTAATTATTTGTGGGCCAAGCACTCATGGCATGATATCTTTACTTTAAGACTCAAGTCTTTAAATAAAATTCTATTTCCTAGCAAGTTCCTTGCTTCTCTAGCTTGTCACTTGCATATGTGTTTTTGTAAGGTTTGACTTGGGTAGCATAATAACGTTTTTTTAATTACTAAAAACTTAGTCATGGAGTCAATTGGGAGCAAAAAAAATATCACTATTAGAGCTATAGCTGCATTGGTTTTGGCAAATTAATTTATCATGGCTATAGTTATGCTAGTGTAGCGCTTGGGTTGGTGATTGGTTTAGATGACACAAGAAACATTGTATCTCCACAAAGTAGCAATCTATTAATGAGTGGGACACTGGGATCACTCTCTCAATGTTGCTCTCATAGCTAGTATACCTAAGACTAGGAGACAATCTTTTGTCTGGGTACATTCCTAGGGAACTTAGCTTTGATCATCTTAAAATTTTATAAGCACTAGGACCAGGCTAAGTTCGATGAGCCTTTCTCAACTATGGGCTAATACACTACAAGGGATCGGGCTCATACCCGCGCTCCTAGCCGCTAAAAATGACTTGTGAAAAAAAGTAGCGGGCCCGTGTATCAGCGCATGTATCATCGCGGCCACAGACATGCGTGTAAAAGCGCGTGTATAGGACCTCTCAGACGCACTTATACACGGGTGTGTAGCTGCGTTCTTTTCACAGACGCGTTGATACATGCGGCTATACATGCCTTTTTTTAATTTAGACGCGCTTATACACGGGTGTATAGCCGCGTTCTGTTCAGTTCACATGTCTCAGACGCGTTTATGCCTGCGTCTATACACGCGTTTCTTTAATTTAGATGCGGTTATACACGCGTAATTGCCAGTTTTGACGCGTTAATACACGCGTATTTTACAGAGTATCCGCGTAGATACACACGAGTTTTAACAGTTCTGACGCGTTTATACACGCGAACAGAGAGCAAAAAAAAAATCTAGAGAGTGCTATTTGGTGCCTGAATACTGTTCCAGCATTCCAGCACCCAATAGCACTCTCTGGATTTTTTTTTTTGTGCATTAGACCATCCCATTAGACCATCCATGAAGAACATATGCACGAGGGAGATTAAGACAAGAACGACATGAATGCATACATTGTCAATACACGATTCAAGACAGACATGAATGTAATACTATCGATCAATCAATTCAATATTACTATCAAAATTTCATACATGTATACAAGGGAGTCCATATCTCGAAGTAGCCCATGGCTTCAGTTTACAAAAAAATATATACAATCACATCCTCAATATGGAATGTGATACTATAAGTCTGAGTACTACTCAGACCCAGATGATGACTCGGTGCTCCCTCCATGCTCAGATGAGCTCACATCGGTCGGAATGTCCGATGAGTAGTGCTCACGTCCACTCTCTGAAGTGGCGGCCGGTGGATCATCAGCAGCTTATGCCTGTTCAAGTAATATATAGTATATAAGTATATATATATGTAATTCAATAAACCAAAATCATTCGTTTAGAATTTTCAAGTACCTGTCGACCGTATGGTCTCATGGCCATCTCAAACTGCGCGTCCGTAATACGTCCCTCGGCTCTGAAGATGGCCCACGTGTCACATCTGCTATGCCGGCGAGCATACGCAGTATCGTGGGTTGTGGGCTTCCTCCCCGTAACCCGTCGCTGTATCATAATCAACACAATTTGTAAGATTAAAACAATCATAGAATCAATGAATTAAGTAAACAATCAAATAAAGTGGCAAGATACTTACGAACTCTGCCTCCCATGACTCGACGCCGCCAGATCCGAAATGCGAAGATCCAATGGTCTCCATCTGGATCCGTCGTGCCTCCACATGCTACCTGCTCTTCACGCCACCCTCTGCTCGTTTCTTTGCCTCCTTCCACTCGCGTTTGTGCGCAGTGGCAGGTTTCTCGGCAGGATAGCCACCCGCAGCTACATTTAGCCGGTCATCGTACGCGAGTTTTTTAAGGTGAGATCTTTTATTACTTAAGATCTCCCTTATTCGCGTCCTTCCCCATACATCCGAGAATGTAGCATGTGGGGGATTGGGGTACCGACTATGTACAGCCTCTATCACCTCCCCAACTAATTGGCTATTTTGATCTTTAAATTTAATAAAACAATTTCTATATGAGTTTGATACTACCCCACGCATGTACTCCATTACCTCCCTCCCCCTCGCATCCATCACTATCCCGCCCCTATCCGTCACATCATAGCAGACCACTCTCTCCATCTCTCTCATCTCCTCCTCTTCCGAACTGTCTCCTCTAACTCTTCTCCCTCTATCTCCTCTCTCACTGCGTGCCCTACTACCTCCCCCACCTCCCCCACCTCCCCCACCAAAGCACCCGCCGCATCCTCCACTCCAACTCTTTCTACTGCTGCGGGTGGAGTCACGACTGGGGGATTGTCTACGTGACGGTGGCTGTGAGCCCTGACGTGACGGTGGCTCTGAGGGAGCACGTGATGGTGGCTGTGAGGGTGTACGTGAGTGTGTCTGGGACGAGGTATGTCTCCTCGTGGAAGAGGAGAAGCTGCATGCCGTCTCGTCAGACTCGGAGGAATAGACGGCACTGGAGTGCCCTGGATACTCGCGGTAGGGGTATAGACACCAGGCAGGGAAGGAGGGGGATGGGCATACATATACTCTGTAAGCTCAACCGGACCAGGATGGCGCCCAAAATGATTCAGCATCTCCATCAGCCAATTGCTGTACGCAAATGGATCGGATGAAGAACCTGGAATATCCATAAAGAACCTGCAACAAACATCTTCATGTACATCATGGGCTGTCTCTTGACTCACACAAATATCATCATTCAAGTCAGTTGTGTTGCCTGCAAATCATGAATTCTGAAACGCAGTCTCGTGCAGAAACGCGTGTATACACCCGTCAAAAAATGCGTGTATGCATCCGTGCAGAAACGCGTGTATATCCGCGTGAACAGACTCTGCAGACAGACTACACGCGCTTTTACACGTGTTTCTACACGCGACCTGCGAAAAAAAATTTTCAAAAGGACCGACCCCCGACAAAGACAAAGTGTCCTTATAAAAGGACCATTGTCGCCCCTGTCAGAATCATTCACCCAATCGTGTGCACAGAAGCAAAAGGACGGAGACAAACCCAAAAAGCAAAGAGCAAATAGCATAAACAAATCTGAGGAAAGAGACAAGGCACAGGACAAACTGACTCACCTCTGAAAAAGTGAGTCTTCTCTGCTCCTTCTCTGCTCCCTCCTTCTCCCGTGTGTGCTCCTTTCTCTGCTCCCTCCTTGCTGTTGGAAGAGACGAAAACAGGCGAAAACGCAAGTAGTGTTGATATGTTAGTTCAAAATCTATATTTGGGGAAGGCGGGCTATTTTTAGTTTAAACTTACCGTCGCGTTTATAAACGCGTGTATATTCGCGTGTATGATATTTTAGCTGCGTTTATACACGCGTTTTGCAGAAATTACCCGCGTTAATACACACGATTTTTAGGAAGTAGCCGCGTTAATACACGCAATTTTTAGGAAATAGCCGCGTCAATACACGCGATTTTTATACTTTCATTAAAAACATATTATGATTTTGTGTTTTCTGGTTTGTACACAGGATGTCATCAACCTCTTCAAGCAGTTCTGGGGAAGATGAGACAATGCGTCATCGTAATCGCGATGTGTGGTTGGGACAACGGATCAAATGTATGTGTAATCGATGTCAAGGATGCATTGTACGAGCACGTCGAATTACCTTGAATCACATCTCCATGTATGGAGAATGGAATCAAACAGGTTTAGAGGTGAGTAGATGTAAATTGATGGTATTCAAATGACTCATGGTATCCAAATTAAATTAATAGAGTTGTAATATATAAACTCTAATTGAAGCAGGATGCAGGACCACACCCTAACATGGTACCCTACCCGCGACGAGAGCACGTAAAGCGTCGACGAGATGATGCTGGAGCTTCGGGATCTATTATCAGAGATGAGTGGGAAAGGGATGACAATAGCCCTGCACCCCACGAAGTTGTGGAAGAGGAGGTGCTTGATGATATGGTGCGGAATCTTTTTAAGGATGATCCCAAAGGTATGGACGACGATGATATGGAACAAGAGCATCTTTATAAGGCTTCATCGACACCGGTGTTTGAAGGGTGCACATTCTCTGTTTTACGTGCTTCACTTGAACTACTTAATATACAAACAGTTTATGGATGGAGCAATGCAAGTCTTGACGCATTGTTGAAGTAAGCATTCTAACTTATAAATTTGAATTAGTGGTTTAAGGTTTAGGATTTAAGACTAATTATAATTGATGATATTGGATGCAGGCTATTATCAAACATGCTTCCAAAGGAAAATAGACTACCCACCTCAAGAGACATAGCGAGGCGCTATGTGACATCTCTTGGAGGACTGGATTATGATAAAATACATGCATGCGTCAATGATTGCATTCTCTTTCGTGGGACGCATAAGGAGGCTCTACATTGTCCCACTTGTGGTGAAGCAAGGTACAGAACAGATATGAAGAGTTTTGATGTACCTCGTAAAGTCTTGCGACACTTTCCTATAATTTCTCGCATCAAACACATGTTCAAGTGCAAATCCATAGCAGAGCTCATGTCATGGCATTCCTCACATCGATCGGATGATGGCATGTGGAGAATTCCCGTAGACACTCCTGCTTGGAAGCATATTGAAGATGAGTGGCCCAGCTTTAAAACAGAGCCCAGAAACTTGAGACTTGGCCTGGGTATGGATGGAGTGAATCCATTTGGTTTCAAAAGCACCGCATACAGCGTGTGGCCAGTTGTGTTGGTGAATTACAACCTTCCACCATCAATGGCGATCAAGAAGGGACATCTTATGTTATCCCTTCTAATTCCAGGGAAACATAAAGTCAAGCATATGGATGTTTATCTTGAACCATTGATTGATGAGTTGGAGGAACTATGGAGAGGTGTTGCGGTGGTGGACATTAGTAGGCCTCCCTCCTCTCGACACTTCGACTTAAAAGCAGTGTTGATGTGTAATGATGTATACTGTAATGTACTATGAGCTGGTTTAAAGAAAATAGTTTTTAATTTTGTAAAGGAATTCAGTTTTTCTTCAGTTTTTCTCTGCCATGCGTGTATTAATCCGTGTATAGTGGCGTGTATTACTCCGTATATAATAGCGTGTATTAATCCGTAAATATTACCGTGTATAGATGCGTGTATTACTGCGTGTATATAAACGCGTTTATACACGCGTTTATAAATGCAAATATACACGCGAACTTAAATGCTAAAATACACGCGCCCGATTCTATTCAAATACAGGCGCGACCATACACGCGTTCGTAATTTATCGCGTGTATGAAACGCGTGTATGGCAGCATTGTCTTGTAGTGATAGAGGAATTAGTCTTAGGGATCTTATGATCTCATTAGATCTCTAACAAGATTTTATGAAATTATATGAGATCTTACATAAATTATGAGATCTTAAGAAAGATTATGAACTCATGGATATGGTATTATGAGATCTTAAGAGGTTCTACAGCTACCCTTTGAAAGCTATGTACGTAGCTTCTATCAAAACACTCACTCTTTCTCACCATTCCCATGCAAAATGTCCTTTCCCATTGTTTCACAATATCAACACAAATCTTTTGTCCTATTTGTATATATTTTAACTTAGTGCAAGCTTAATATGGTTTCCTAATTTTTTTAATCAATTTGAAGTGGTGAGAGGTAACCTTAGAGCTCCTTAGAGATGAAATCTTGACATGTGGATGACTGGCGGTTCGAAGCTCTAGAGGTTTTCGTATTCTAGAGAGTTCAGAGGGAGGCTTTAAATACGTTGTGTGTAGTATTTTCTTGTTGGGCAATGACCTAGTGAAAGAGAGATAAGGGCTATTGTATACGTTGTTTTTTTTAAAATATACATTCTAAGAGACGTTTGACACAAAGTGAGAAAAAGAGATGGACATGAACACACTAAGAGGGGGAGACGTTTTCACTAAGGTGTAAAATCTTACTATAATCATTATTTACTGTTGCGACACATTAGAGAGAGATAATAATCTAAGGTTTTGGATTACGTATGAGAGAGAGAGAGAGAGAGAGAGAGAGAGAGAGAGAGAGAAAATATCTATTTGTTTGATGAGGAGAGAGAAAATCTTAGTTTCTAAGGTAGGTGGTTGTTTAGCTTGAATATGGGCATGCTAGTATTGGTAAAATAATTCTCTTACTTTTTGATGTAAGATGAGAGGACATACCTACATTTTAACATATGTTACATTGAGTTTATATATGTGTGTGTGTGTGTGTGTGTGTGTGTGAGAGAGAAAGAGAGAGAGAGAGAGAGAGAGAGAGAGAGAAGAATTTAAGTATTTCAATTTGTAATAATATTGATGATTGAATAATTAAGTATAAAAGTTCTAAAGTAAACAATTTTTTAAAAATAAGTAATTTTTTTAAATAACCATTTACTCATTTGTGGTTCAATTCTCCACATATGCAATCCATTCTCTCTATAGAAAATTGTATTATCTAGATAATAGCCTATATTTCTTATTCATTCTCTATATAGGAAATTGAATTACCTAGATATTGTGTATATAGTAAATTGAATTATCTAGATATTGGCTCATACTCTCTATATAGGAAATTTAATTATCTAGATACTGGCCCATATTTCCTACATATTCGTACATATAGAGGATTGAGTAAATGGGAAATAGGATTGTCCAAATTTCCATCAACATAACCATAACTAGGAAATCTCTCAAAATTTCCTATATATATAGTAAAGTTCACTATATAGGGAACCACCAAAAGTTCCTTGTGTGGCAGGACTAGCTATCCCAATCTAGCTCCAATCAATGCTACTGCTTGCAACTCTTCCCACTACCTGGAGAGCTTTCATCATGACTCAATCGTCCATCGCCAACCTGCAACTGTAGATGTTGGTGGCCGAAATTCTCCCAAAAGAGGTGCTGCGCACCACTTGTGGCTTAGCACTGCCACAAGTGGCCGTGGCAGTGCTAAGCCAGTCGCCATGGACGTAACTGGTTTCAAGCCATCCTGTGGAAAACGCAACTTCATGCAGAACCGTCCAAGGATGCTCAACAATTCCTCCGAGCCAGTCGCTTCCAGGTCAAGTAACAAATCCAATCCGCGGCCCTCACCACCCTTTAATGGCATGGTGACATATCACTACTGTACGCATCCAAGTCACTTAGAATACAAAGAAGAGGGGCCTTACTAAGTTATAGTCATAAATCCGAGATGTACAGTGTAGAATCAAGAACATACGAATACTGAAAATACGAGAGATATATTAACTGGAAATGAAAGCTTTATATAGAAGTAAACCATTGCTATGGTTGTTTAAACAACGAAGTTTGTTTTAACTCTAGTCTAATTAGGTTTTCTTTCTGACCTAACCAAAGAAACCTTAGTTCTAACACTATCCCCAATGCCAACAAAACAAAGAGCCAGTTGGTCTGTTTCAAGCCACTAATTTAAAAGAAGTTCAAATAATCTGTGGACATAATGCTCGATTACGTTTCTAGAGTTTTGTTGATAAGGGTACTCACGTGCATGTCCTCGATTAACGTTGTGTTGGCTTTTGCACTAGAGCTATTAATGTGATGAAGGCATGAGGTGTTGGTGGGTAGGGATGATAAGGTATCTACGCTTTATCATCTCTACACAACAAGAATCGATATATAGCTTATCATCTCTACACAGCCAGACATCCTTATCATCTCTACACAACAAGGATCGATATGTACCTTATCATCCGTATATTTCACGAAAGAAGATGAACCGATTCAAATCATCCTCCCGTCGTGATAAAACTCCACCATTAAGGAAATGTATGGAGTGCGATTATTCTTAGAGTCTGCGATATGGTGAGACGAGAGAGACACAAAACTTCCAAAACCAACAACAGCTAGCTGCATGATGCCCACATCGATATCTGAGAGAGCTGTGGAGGCTATTACACCACCAGGTAATTAACTATATTCGAGAGCCAGAACTTTGCCTGGAAGCAGCTTCGTTAGCACCTCCATTGGTACTGCGTCTAGATAGATGTATATCTTAATTATACTAATTACTATTGTTATTTTTTGGGTAGTGCATGAGTTGTGGGGCGTAGTAAGTTCGAATCGATAAGTGGGGTAACTGATTCAATGGTATCTGCGCTTCTTCTGTGATTCCAGACCAAAGGACAGATGAGGTCGACCCAGATAAAAGAGAGCGAATTCAAAATTGGATCGATGAAGCTGTACAATACAACATCTATTGGGCAGATATATTAGAAGTTCTCACAAGATCAAACCAGGAACAAGCTAGGCAATATGAAATCTATCAACGGGCAGAATCTGACATATTAGAAGTACTCACGAGATTAAGCCAGCAGGAACATGAAGCTGGTAGCAATCTGCATGATGATCATGAGGAGCAGCTGACTTCGAAAGAGCTGAAGATTGTAGGGGAATTAGATCGTGAGGAGGAGGATATTTCCACAAAGACGAAAAGAAACAGGAAAAGGAGGCAGAGGTATGCTGAGAAAATGAAGAAAGCGGCAGCCGCACAGAAGGAAATACGATATTTAGCCTGCATGGCCGAGGGAGAAGTTGCAGATGATCAGCGCCAAGAAGAAGATCATATTGAGAAATTGAAGGCCAGTACATCACCTACGTCAGTAGCCAGTACATCACCTACGTCAGCAGGAGACGTAGCTGCAGCAACAGCAGAAGAAGATCAAGAGGAGGAAGGTTTTGTAATGGCAACTAAGGAGGAAATCGAAGTTGATGAGCAAGAATTAGATATTGGGAAATCGAAGACCGCCGCCGCCGCCCCACTTATAGAAGAAGGAGAGGAGGAGGAGGAGGAGGAGGAAGAGTTAACTCCACCCAGCCTTTTAGCAGTCGAGGAGTCGAAACGGAAACGAAGAAACAAAGAAAGGAATCAGAGGTATCGAGAGAAAAAGAAGAGAGAGGCAGCGAAGAGGGAACTGTTACGTAAAGAGGAATTAGAAGGACGTCGACGAGGAGGATCAGGAGATCATATGCTTCATGCCCTAACTTCTCCAAATACGCTTCTACAAGTATGCTTTTGCATGGGCCTGCTCGTCCTACTGTGGTTTATTTCGCATGGTTTTTCACACCAACCTTAAAATGCCTTTAGAGGGGTTCAAATAAGACTAATTTGTATTGCATGAGTCTTCGTTCATGCAGAGTATGATGACTCTCCTAAAACAATTTGGCAAGTTTTCATTCACAATGTTGCCACAACCACGTTCAATTTCATGGCAATGCTTTTAATGGAGCAAACAAGACTGCATGTCTCTTTGGAAGGTGCGAGCACACTTCATCATCCGCTATGCGTGCATGAATTCCTCTCAAAATGTCAATGGCCATGGCCATGTGAAGTAGTATGCATGGATCAATTGCAATGTCCAAACCTCTATATCAAATGATATAAAGTGTGAACTTTTACCTTAGGAAGTACAAAAAGGCTTGCTAGTCCATTCTTTCTCTTCACAAAATAGTAAGGAAAATTCTATGTTATCAACAATTTTCACTAGTAGTCCCACCTATACTTACAGATCACAAACATCTTATAGCCTATAACTTGTAAGCTCCTAAGAACAAGGGATAACTTGACTGATAAAGCTTATTCATTATAATACGTTTATATAACGATGTGTTTTATGTCACTATTGTTTGTCATGTTTTCTTTCACGAGTAGTCCATTATGGGCTAAGCAAAATCACACAACTTCAAGAAAGATCTCATACTAGGAGCATACTAGTGCTTATAAGGTTGTGATATGGATGCAGACTACCATTGGTTGTGCCGGGGGTTCTCATGTGTTAGCAATGTTTGTGGAAGGGAGGAGCGAGGGTTGGATTGTCTTGTGGACCATGGAATTCCATTGATTTCAAGGCTTCCTTGTTCTTCTCATCTTTCTTGTCCTCATCCTCTCCTCATCTTTGGGTGATTATGGCTCCACACTTTCAAAAAAGATTTCAACATTTCGATAGAAAAAGTGTTATCTCATAGAATATATCAAAAGATAAGGCATTCCCCATGAGGTTGGGTAGTAGTTGTTGATATATTTTATGATACACTAGAATGGTTCCCCTTGGATGGTACATGGAGATTTTATGGTTTCACGAAATTCTAGTGTGTTGGCTTTTGCAAATCTCCACCCCAACCATTAGAAATTTTCCTCTAACGTTAGTTTAAATGATGTGATATTCTCTCTAAGCACTCTAACTAAAGCATGGCCTCATACTCATTGGTGGAATCATGGACGATTTGACACCTGGAGCTAAAATGTAAGATCATATTGGCAATATGAATATATGTACATGGCTTATATATATGATGTCTTCATATGAAAGTAGGTGTTAACTCAATGTTAACACGAACCATTGACGTGCATTAATAACACACACCTGCATCTATGATAGGCTTAATTGAAGTGTGCATGGTCTCACAAGTGGAGATGATCCATCTACAACAACGAGCTAAGAGCATGCACAAGCAGTGCATAGTCACTAAAGGATGTGCACACATAATGGAGACTACCTAAAATATCCTTGTCCAACCCTCACTTATGTGTTTGTAGCCTAAGAGGGAATTAATAACTTGTTCCAATCATTGTATTTTCTACATAACTGTACTTAAGGGATGATCGAGCCAAGTGAAAGTGTCAGCACATCCACCCAAGGTGTAGTTAGACTAGCCTAGATAAGGTTAGACAGTAAGTGGGTGCCCAATTAGTTATTTGGTGTTGACACCAAACTTATAACTCCCTTGTATATAGGTGAATTTCTCTAATGATAAAGGAACATTCCCTTGAGTGTTGATTGAGAGTGTGCCCTTTCACCTTCTGCTCTAGCTCTCTACCCTATCCTCTTGGCCTTTTGGTAGTGAGAGTGTGCTAGTGGGAGTGTGTGTGTGTGTGTGTGTGTGTGTGTGTGTGAGAGAGAGAGAGAGAGAGAGAGAGGGGGGGGGGGGCTATTATCTTTACACGATAAAGCATGGTCTTGAAACATTTGGGAGTTCCAAGGTCTATGTGGATAATTCTTGTGGTGTGATAATGGGAGGTGGGTCTTGTCAAGTGCTAGATATCATCTTTATGGTTTCTCCTAAGTTGCCTCTCATATGAGATGGCAAGTAGGAAACTTGTTTCCCAATGACACATGAAAGTTAAGCTCTCTTCACTTGGTTATCCTTGAGCTAGTCAATGTTGTGGGTTTGAGCTTTCCATTGGCACTAATTGGCAGGGAGCACGGTCGCTTTTCCTTAGTGTTTGTGTAGACTTTTGTGTAGGTTTCTTTGTTGTAATTCGGTGAAAGATCTGGTGTTGGTTTCTTTTCTTGTTGCATTTCGGCTCAATGGAAGATTGTTGGTTGGATTTAACTCATAGTAGAATAAGGTTTGGTTGGATTTGATTTACAATACTTAGATTTGGCTTTCAATACTTAGGAGAAGGTTTAAGATAAGGCTTGTGTGATGTTTGGTTGGATTTGAATACTTAGATTTGATTCGCAGTGCTTAGGATAAGGCTTGTGTGATGTTTGGTTATTTGTTGGTGTGTTTTTTGGGTTTTTAATCTTTTTTCATCATTATTTTTTTCAAGTTTAGGATTATTATTTAGTGAGTTAGTATTACTTATTACTATTAGGCTTATTGATAGTTAGTTAGTATTATTAATAATAATATTAGTTAGTGTTAGTGTTAGTGTTGGTGTTGGTGTTGGTGTTGGTGTTGGTGTTGGTGTTGGTGTTGGTGTTGGTGTTGGTGAGTGTTAGTGTTAGTGTTAGTAATCAGGATTAGTATTAGTGTTAGTGTTAGTGTTAGTGTTAGTGTTAGTGTTAGTGTTAGTGTTAGTGTTAGTGTTAGTGTTAGTGTTAGTGTTAGTGTTAGTGTTAGTGTTAGTAATAAGGATTAGTATTAGTATTAATAATTCGTTAGAGTTAATGTTAATATTTAGGGTTAGTTAGTTAGTTAGGCTTTAAACTAACTAGCTTAGTTAATTAGGATAAAGCTAGGTTAGTCTAAGTGAGGCTTGGCATAAATTAGCCTAGGGCTAGTAAAGCGATAGTAGCAGCATGGTGTGATTGTCTAGAACATCGCTTACATATGCAAGGCAACAAGAAGGTGGAGACGTTGGGGGCAAGGTGAAGACGACGTTGAAGAGCAAGGCGTTTGGCTAGCACAACACCAAAAGAAAGGAGATCACTACAAGGAAAAGCGACCATAGGCGCGTTTATAGACGCGTTTTGACAATGTGCTTTAAAATTTTACAGGTGCGTTTATAATTGCATCTAAAATCATGTCTACAGACACTCGTCTATACTGATATAAACGCGCTTATAGATGCACATATAGACGCGTAAATAGATGCATTTATAGCCTCCGTTATAGACGTGCTTATAAATGCACTCTAGAATTAAAAAAATTTCCAAAGAGGTGCTTATGTAGATATACAGCTGCATTTTCTATACATGTAGCTACATTTTCTGCACAGGTAGCTCTCTGGTTTAAGGTTTTGCTTACTTGTACATAGACGAATCAAGATCAACACAGATATCAACATAAAAACTTAAACTTGTACATAGACGAATCAAGATCAACACAGATAGATATGCACAAAAAGATTTGTGAACACACTTCGAATATTGATTAAAGAAGATGAGAATTTACATTTTATATCCAAAAATTTCTCCATACATGATCGTAGCCACATAAGGCTTGAATAAAAACATAGATACATAAAGAAGATAAAAATTTTCATCTTATATCCAAAGAATTGTCCATACATGATGGTAGCCACATGAGGCTTGAGAAAGAAACATAGTTGTATAAACCAAATTTATACATGAAGAAAAACTACAAGGAAAACTACTCGGAGGAGTCATCATTCTCCGAGTCATCTTGTCCTCTTTCTTGTCCACCTTGTGCCTACACAAAGTGAAGATATATATAAATAAAAATAGAAAGTATTATAAAGATCGAAACATGTTTTGTAAATAAAAATATAAAGTATTACCTGCATTGGTGTTCTCCTTGCTCGATTGTATTGTTTGTCGAAGATGATCCCTTTGAAGGTAATCCCATGTATCTCCTCTATTGTGGTGCAATGGTAAAGCCAGTCTCTGCTGGGGTAGGATCTCTACCCACAATTTCAAGCTACATCACAAGACAAACATTATAACACAACTCAAATAGAGAGAATACAAAGAAAAGACATGAAGTTGCACTATACATACAAACTCGGCCTCCCATGATACACGACCAGATCTGAAGTGCAACGATCCATATCGCTCCATTTGTATTCGTCGTGCTTCTCTTTGTTTTGCTGGTTCACTACTTCTAGGAGCTCCTTCTTGGCTTTCTTCCACTTGCCCCTATGAGTAGTAGATGGCTTGCCATGTCCATTTTGACCGGCATCTATTCAGGCTTTCTCCTCCTTTGCATGTCTCCTTGCTAGAGACCTCCTATTCTTAAGTATGTTTTTGATTTTGTGTAAAACCTTTGGTTGTGAGGATTAGGATACATCTTGTGGACAGCTTTAATGCAATCAACTAGGCTCTCCCTTTGCTTCTTAAAATGTATAAAGCAATCTTTATAGTGTGCAAAAACTACTTGGTGTAAGTAGTTTACCACCTCCTTCCCACGAGAGTAATCAACTATGCCGCCCACATCTGTGATATCATAATATGATATATCACTATGATGTGATGGTGACTCTGAAGAACTATCCCCACCCCCAAAGCACTGCCCTAGGCATCCTCTATTTCCTCTACCTCCACTCCCAGTGCTAGTGTGGCACAAGATACGACCACCACTATCTCCACGACTACCCTCCCTAACTACGACGATGGCTGCCATTCTCATGAGAGCCATGATGACTGTGAGGTGTAACATCTCCTGAAGGTGCAGGTGTAGAAGATGTTGTAGCACACTAACTAGGGCTGACGAATGAGGGGTGAATGTAAAGGCAGGTGAAGTGTCTAGCAAGGGTAAAGTGCCTGGCAAGGGACTCTGTTGGGTGGACCTGATGGTAAAGGAGTGCCTGCTGCCAACTGCTCGGGGATGGTAGTATAGCCAAAGATGCCCTCTACCTCCCTAGCAAACCGTTGTTGAGACTCGATGAGAGCCTCTACCTATAGGTCTGTGTGGGACAAGAGGACGAGGACCCAGGCCACATCTATACAAACAAAGAAAATATTAAAAAAATATTATGAAATGAAGACTTCCCGACTCTTTAAGTCAATTGACCCCGAGAATCATCTCATTCTTCAAAACACAAAAAATAAACAAATATTAAGAAAGAATGTAAGCTGTTATGCAAGCCGAGAATCATCTCATTCCCGACACTGCATTATGCAAGCCGTTACGCAAGCCTTGCATAAAGCATTATGCATTACGCCTTATACATAAAGCTTATGCATAAGGCCTTAAGCATGAGGCCTTATGCATAAAGAACTATGCATAAGGCCTTAAGCATAAAGCTATGCATGAGGCCTTAAGCATGAGGCTTATGCATAAAACTATGCATGAGGCCTTATGCATAAAGCACTATGCATAAGGCCTTAAGCATGAGGCCTTAAGCATAAAACTATGCATGAGACCTTATGCATAAAGCTATGCATGAGGCCTTAAGCATGAGGCCTTATGCATAAAGCACTATGCATAAGGCCTTAAGCATGAGGCCTTATGCATAAAGCACTATACATAAGGCCTTATGCATTCTTAAGCATTAAGCATAAAGCATAAAGCTTATGCATAAAGCTTAAAGCATAAGGCATAAAGCTTATGCATAAGGCTTATGCATAAAGCATAAAGCTTAAGCATAAGGCCTTAAGCATAAAGCATAAAGCTTATGCATAAGGCTTATGCATGAGGTCTTATGCATAAAGCTATGCATGAGGCCTTATGCATAAAGCTTAGCATGAGGCTTATGGATAAAGCTTAAAGCATAAGGCATAAAGCTTATGCATAAAGCATAAAGCTTAACATAAGGCCTTAAGCATAAAGTATAACGCTTATGCATAAAGCATAAAGCATAAGGATTATGCTTTATGCTTAAAGCTTAAAGCATAAAGCATAAAGCATAAGGCTTATGCATAAGGCCTTATGCATGAGAGCTTATGCATGAGGCCTTATGCATATATAAGGCTTATGCACAAACCTACAAAAAAAATCCCCAGCACCCAAGGGTGTAATAATAATAGAGGAAAGAGGGGAAAGATATGAAAGCACTTACCTCTTTTTCGTGATGTTGAAAGAGAGGATTAGAGGACCTACAAAACCAACAAAAGGGTGAGCAAAATATTAGTAATGCATATATACAAACCAAGAAAATATTAAGAAGATTAGTAATGCATATATACAAAAGATTAGTAATGAAATATTAAGAAAATATAATAAACAAACCAAGAGGCCTACCTTGGTTATTTGTGATTTTTGAGGTAAAAATGTGTAAAACAGCCAAAAAAAAAGTGAGCTATATAAACACTTTATTGTCTTTTACAAAAGAAAAATAGGGTTCAAGAAGAAGAGCAAGAGAAAGAGCAAGAGTAAGAAGAAGAACAAGAAGAAAAGGAGCAACAAGAAGAAGAAGAGAAAGAGACTCACCACAACCAAGGTATATACCAAGGTAAACTCTTACTCCACAGTCCTTTGTAAACCAGATTTATAGCCTGGTGATAAAGCTTGAGAGGGTGAGAGAGGGTTAGAAGCTTGAGAGGGTGAGAGAGGATTAGAAATAGAGCGGGATGTTTTTTGAAAGAACTGTGTTTTGCCAAAATACTGGCAAAATACTGGCAAAACACTCTCGGGTTTAATTTTTGGTCTTTTTCACCACAGTGCGCGTCTATTCTGCAGAGTAGACGCATTTATAGACGCGCTTTTAGATGCATGTACAGACGCGCTTATTTATAGACACGCAAATAAATGCGAAACAGAAAAGTTTTTACATACAGATAGAAAGATGAAAATTATTTACTCTTTTTTTAAATATGCAAGATGTCTTCATCAATCAGTTCTTCTAGTGATGATGAGTCCCTCTGTGTTCAAAATCAAGATCGTTGGTTGCAACAAAAAACAAAATGTATGTGTGATCGTTGTCGAGGATGTATACGTCGACAACGTAGATTTACGATGAATCACATTTCAATGTATGGAAAATGGGAACTGACGGGGTCAATGGTAAGTATACTTTGCTTATATTGTAAGAAGTTAATTAAGCACTAGTATTCAATGGAGATTCACATTGAAATACTCGTGTGTAGGATAATGTGCCACACCCTTCTATGTTAACTCATAGAGGCCAAGCATCGTAGAGAAATGGCAAAGGCTTCACAAAACATAAAAGTGGTGGAGGATTGGAATGATGGAGATACAAGCCCACCACCCTTTCCTCATGAGATGGTGGAGGACGAGGTTTTAGAAGATATGGTACGTGCTCTATTTGCCAATGAGGGTAGTGAAAATGAAAAAGCCATGGAAAATGATCACCTTTATAATGCGGCTTCGACCCCACTTTTTGAGGGATGTACATATTCCATTCTACGCGCTGCTCTCGAGTTGCTCAACTTGCAAACAATCTATGGATGGAGAAAAGCAAGTTTGAATGCACTTCTCAAGTGAGTTTTCTACTTGCATAAATTGTCTACTTCCATTATAGATATATAAGAAGAAATTATTTTTTATATTAATTTATTTGATTGTTTTGTCGATAGGCTTTTGTCAAAGATGCTTCCAAAGGAGAATAAATTGCCAAGTTCAAGAGACCAAGCAAGGCCCTTTGTGGCATCTCTTAGAGGCTTGGATTATACTCGCATCCATGCATGTATCAATAATTGTGTTCTCTTCCGTGGGATACATGCGACGGCTCAAGAGTGTACTGTTTGTGGCGAGCCAAGATATCAAGAGGACCTTAAAGGTCTACATGTGCCGCGTAAGGTTTCCCATCATTCCTCGCATCCAACACATGTTCAAGTGCAAATCTATTGCAGAGCTCATGTCATGGCATTTCTCTCATCGATCCAATGATGGAAAGATGAGAATTCCCACAGACACTCCTGCATGGAAGCACATTGAGGAAATGTGGCCAAGCTTCAAGGAAGAGCCTAGAAATTTGAGACTTGGATTGGGTATGGATAGTGTTAATCCTTTTGGAATCAAGAGCACCTCATATAGTATATGGCCAGTGGTAGTGGTGAATTACAACATTGCTCCATCCATGGCAATAAAGAAAGGACATGTCATGTTATCCCTTCTCATTCCTGGGAAACATAAGATAAAGAATATGGATATATATCTTGAGCCCTTGATTGATGAGCTTGAGATACTTTGGAGAGGTATCCATGTGCATGACATATGTTGGCCTCCATCTTACGAGACTTTCTCTCGAAGACCATCTTGATGTGGATGATGCACGACTTTCCTGGTTATGGCAAGTGTTCAGGTGAGTCAAATAAGTTTCTATTCATGATGATTCTTTATTATCATTGTATTGTTTTTTGACATGCTTGAATGTGTATGTTGTTTAGGTCTCTTCACATCTGGATACCATGCATGTCCTTCATTGGTGGCATCTAGGCCAGAGAGCTTGAAGAAAGTGATATATGAGAATCATCATCGATTTCTCCCTCATCATCATCCCAAATTTGTTCCTTCTTGGATGGGAGTCCCTCCATATCCACTAAGCATGGGATATTGGAAGGCATTATGGAATGGAGTGGAAAGTCCTCCTCCCCTAGCATGAATAGGTAATATATCTTTGACATAGAAATCCAATACAAGCTTTGATTTGAAAAGATAATCCTCTTAATATTTGTTGTTATTTGATAAGGTACTCTATCTTCTTTCGCCTACCATATTGGACGAGCCTCAAAATCAATCATCTTCTTGATCCAATGCACATCTTCAAGAATGTCGCCTCTAACATTTGGGAGCACTTGAGAGGGATACGGGACTCCTTGCTTGTAAGAGAGGATCTACAAAGCATAGAGAGGATGCAAAGAGCTTGGCCATGAGAGGGACCAAATGGGAAGACAATTCTACCTCAAGCACCTTGGATATTGACAAAGAAGGAGGAGAAGTTGGTGAAAGATGCCATTACTACATTCCGTACTCCAACGGGGTGCATGAGGTGTTTAAAAGGTTCCTTCACAAAGACAAAGAAGAGAGGTGTTGAGCAATTATATGGCTTGAAGTCTCACGATTGGCACAAGATGCTTCAAGTAAGTGAAACATTGAAGTTGTACATATTTCCCTTGTTCAATGATGTATCTAATCATGGTGTATAAATGTTTATAGTTTATTCTTCCTACAAGAATTTCCAATTGTGCATCCCACGAAGTGCGAGAGACGATTTAGAAGATGGGGGAGCTTGTGAGGTTTGTACCCCAAAACCTCATAGCCAATTTTCTACATGCGTTTTCCTCAAAATGATTTGTTTATTGTTTTGCATTGTAGATATGTGAGCCCAAAGGAAATTGATCCATGTACACTTGACTATGTAAGGGTCATGGCTATGGAGGTGGTTTGTTTGGTGCAGGAGACATTCCCATGGTCAATTCTCACAAGACACTACATCTTATGGTTCATTTAATTGATCAGATTGCCATATGTGGCACTGTGCATGCTCAATGGATGTTCTTTCTTGAATGTTTCATGAAGACCTTAAAGGATTTTGTAAGGTAAAATGCAAATCCATAAGGTAGTATGGCTGAGGGTTGGTTGGTATAAGAATCACTTGTTTATCTTGCCAAAGTGGATCCCTCTCTCCCTCGCCTATAAAGCAATGAAGAAGACTTGAGGATGACCTCTCATGTTCCTCAAGGAAAGGGAATGACCAAAATCATGGATAGAGAGATGCATAGTAAGCTTAATACCTTTTGTGTGCTTAATAGTGATGTGATGACAAGATGGGTGGCAAAGTATGAGGATGAAAAGGCAAGAAGACAAAGTGAAAGGTCAGAATTCCGTAAGCGCCATGGACGTAGTGTGCCATACCCCGAGCACCTACGATTACTTCCCAAGGATCTTGATGTAGATTGGCTACATGAGGAGATGGAGAGAGTGGCGCAAGATGAAAACATGCATATCACATTGGAGGAGTGGGAGTCCGAGGATGCTTCAAAAAGGTAAACAAACTTGTGTTCTCAATCATATTTTAGTATGTTAAACTTGCAAAAATTTATTTTGAGGTATTTATAAATTTTTTTGTCGTGGTATAGTGCACAATGTTTAATGCTTTATGGTCGGCAGGTTAACATTTTCGCACACAAAGGATTGATGAGAAGAGGAACACCCAAGATTGTGGGGTAATTGTAAGCTTTAAGAGAGCCAATGGAGCCATGGATGATTATTGTGGATTGATCCAAAATATCATTAAGCTTGACTTTCGAGGCTTCTTTGGATGTCAATTGTTTTAATCATGTGGTGGAAAGAGGTCCTAATGCAACAATCAAGCGTCATGCAAGTGGCTTTGTGATCATTGACTCTACAAAGTTTTGGCAAGGAAAGGATGGGACTCTAGTGCTACCACAACATTGTGAACAGGTACATATAAATATTAGTAATTACAATATATGCATTTACATATAGTAGAGATGTATTTTTTTTGTATGATGTACCTTTGTGCTTGAATAGGTTATGTATCAACCAATAATTGACAATAAGAGATAGTGGCATATAATCCCAATCTCACCACATTCAAGAGCCATTTATAGTACATTCACCCACATTGATCATATGGAGGAGCATGTCAACTCAACTATGGAGGGAGATAGCTTGGAAAACATTAATGATGACCATGCCATTGGAGATGATGATCGTGCTATTGGAGATGATGATATTGTCTCTCATAATGATGATTCTAGTAGTGGGATAGATCTCTTTGTAGATTTGGATATAGGCATGGACATTGAGATAGATACTTTAGCAAGGGTTGACCTCATTGAAGATGAGGCTAAACTCTAGTTCTTTCATTGTACTTTTATTATGGCTATGTTCTTCCTTTTGGTTGTTTGTTATTGGTGATTGATTGATTGAGATTACATGTATAGATTCACGCCTTTTTGAGATTACATGTATAGATTTATTGTGATATGTTGCTTTTCGTGTGGCATTACTTAATCGTTCACCTTTGGACTGCTTTTCATGGAGGTTCAAGATTTTTTTTAAAAGCTTCACTTTGATGAAAAGATGTGGAGGGGATTGAATCATTGTCCTTTGGATTTTTTTCATGGCATTACTTGATATACCTAAGCCTTTGCATGTATCCATCCCTTTCACCACATTACTCGATTTATACCTATTTCTTTTCTCTTTCCTTAGCATATTTTTCCTTGTAAATAATGATATATTCATTTGTATATAAATGCACTACCTAAGCCTTTGCATGTATCCATCCCTTTCACCACATTACTCGATTTATACCTATTTCTTTTCTCTTTCCTTAGCATATTTTTCCTTGCAAATGATGATATATTCATTTGTATATAAATGCATCAAAAAATCATGCATATTATCAAAATCTTGTGCATATATAGTTCAGCAAATGATATTTTTGGGGATTGAAAATTCTGTTTTTCTTTGCAAGGTCCACAATTGCAACTGCATAGGAAATTGTTGCAGACTGCGTCTATAAGCACGTCTATACTTGCATCTATAAGAGCGTCTAATTTCAAAGGAACTAGACGCGCTCGTGCGAGGTGGTCGCGTCTATAAAGAAGTGCATACGCGTACAACGCACCAAACCTCTGTAAAAGATGGATCGTGCTCACATAAACCACGTAGTGACTCCAAGAAATCATTCTTGAAGACCGTGAAACTAAGTTCATTAATCTGTGGCATGCGACTAAGTGCATCTGCCACCACATTATACTTACCTTTCTGGTAACGTATCTGAAGGTCAAACAAGCTGAGTAGTTACGCTACGCACGATCTAACTTTTTACTCTCAAATGCAATTGGGCGTTCCCTTTGCATAAGTACGGTCCCAATGGCCTCATTACTAGCATCTGTTTCCAAAACAAACGGCTCATTTGGATCGACAATAGTCAAAACAAGTGCAGCTACGGTCACCTTGAGCTTATCAAAGCTCTTCTGTTGGGCTTCCCCCCAACTAATGTTTTTAGTTTTTGACCGTACTGGTCAGTCAATGGGACTGTGATCTTCACGTAGTCCTTCACATACTGTCGGTAGAACCCCGACATGCCAAGAAAAATCTGCAATTCCTCGAGATTCTTCGGCGCTGGCCATTTAAGAATAGCCTCTACTTTTTCTGGCTCCATCCGCGTACCATCGGCGGATATAATATGGCCAAGGTAGTGAATTTCTGTTTCAAAAAATTCACATTTGCTCTTCTTTGCAAATAGTTTGTGCTCTCGCAACAACTCGAACACTAGACGCAAATGCTCTATGTGTTCTTTCTGTGTCTTACTGTAGACAAGAATATCATCTACGAAAACTACTATGAATTTTTCCAGATATGGACGTAAAATGCTATCCATCAGTGTCATAAACGTCGCTGGAGCATTGGTTAGCCCAAATGGCATAACCAAAAACTCAAAATGCCCGAAACGGGTCCTAAATGCTGTCTTCGCAACATCTTCTTGTTTAATTCTAACCTGATGATATCCTGATCTCAGGTCTATTTTTGTAAAGTATCTCGATCCATAGAGTTGATCAGCGTGGCATCGGATACTTGTTCTTAATCGGTATCTGATTAAGAGCTCTATAGTCTATGCACATCTGCATAGATCCGTCTTTCTTCTTGACCAGAAGAATAGGCGATGCCCACGGACTTGAACTAGGCCGAATAAAGCCTTTGTTCAAATATTCCGTCAATTGTTTTTCCACCTCCTGTGCCTCGAAGTGGCTTAATTTATAAGCAAGTTTGCTTATAGGTTTTGATCCTAGCATAACTTCGATGCCATGGTCTACTTCTCTAGATGGTGGTAAGCCATCTGGCAAATCATCAGGAAAAACATCCTGAAATTCCTCTAATAAATTCATTAAAGTATCTACGTACTTTTTCTTTAATGTCTCTTTCACCTTGGATTTTTTTCTTGTTTGAATCACATGCATGCCAAACAGGGTTTTCAAACAGTGGGTCTCGTCCAAGGTTATTTTGTTTTCCTTGTTTGTCTACGCAAACATCATTTACAGTTTCATCTACGGAAACAGAATTTAAAGGAGGGTAACAAGCATATACCTCTGCTATCTGGTCTCTGCGGACCGCTGTGCACAGCTCCATGGAGGAAATAAGTGGTGTGGCGGGGACAGTACGATCGCCCTACAGAGGGTAATGACTCTACCTCCATGCTCAAAACATAGCGTATTATGTAGGTAATTCCGAGCTAGACTAGGGCCCAAGCCATATAGCCACTCCCTGCCTAGATATACGTCTGCTCTGGCTAAGTGCATGACCTGAAAGTCAAGCGGAGCCTTGTAGTCCTGCATAGATAATGGGATCCCCAATACTACGGTATTCCATACCGTTTTGTCATATCCGTTGGCTAGGCCAACAGTATACTCATGATCACTCCGGGTCTCAGTCAACCCTAACTTCTTGACTAACAAGTTCAAGAAGTTGTGGCTAGCTTCATCATCAATAAAAACTGAGACTCTACGGCCACCTATGGTGCCATACATGCACACCATGTCATGCGGACCTACAGTAGGTTGCCACATCGCTGGTGTCACTGAACAAGCGTGATGCTCATCACAATGACACACTGAGACCTCTCTGAACTCTGCGAAACTGAGAGGGAGTCTCTGCACTGTATGCAACTGCCTCGAGGATTTACCATCTTTTTTGGGCTCGTTGCCACTCGTGCTGGCTTTAGGCTTTGGACACTCAGCCTTCGTGTGTCCTACATCATTGCAATTAAAGCAGCGATTTTCCTTTCGCGCTTTAATATACTGCTCTTTCTTTTGGATTTCGATGTCCCTTTTCTTCTTGGATGGTCGCGGTTTTTTAGACCAATGATCACCCTATCCTTCCTGGTCCGTCCTATCCCCTTGTTTATCACTGCGGAACCCTTTTCTTTTAAGACCTGACTTCCTCTTTTCACTACCCTCGGCCCTACTCGAACCACCACGCGCACTACGGCGCTTGATGTCATCGAATATTTGCGCATACTTAATAGCCTCTGCTAAGTCTTTAGTCTGTAAGGGCTCTACGTACTCAACGTAATCATCTTTGAGACCTCTTTTAAAGCCTGGCAATGTCTGGAATGCATCGATCCCCTTTAGCTTGAGTACTATCTCCCTATCGTCTGAGATGTATTGAGTCAGGGATTTGTTCTCCATCGAGCACTTGTCCCATAACTCCCAGCTTCTCTCCGCCTCATTAACAGGCAAAAACTCTTTTCGAAACATCATTTCAAACTCCATCCAAGTGGCAGGACGAGTTGTCAAACTCATCCACCACTTGTACGCATTGCCGGTTAATGAGAGGCTAGCCTCTACGGGCTGTATCCGACTAGGCTGCTGTCGCAGCATGTGCAAATCTGACCACTTCGCTAGAAACATATTGACCGAGTCCTTGTTTCTCTCCTTCTCCTCGCCACCAAAATTAGGCGGCTTTAAGTCTTTTAATAACGACGAAGCTGTCGCTACGGACGGCCCCGCAGGCGCATCGACCTGTACTCCTGCAACCACTGGCGAGGCTACGCTCACTCGTGTCGCAGGAGCTCGGCTACCACGAGGAGTCAGAGTACTAGCCGAGGCGGCTATCAGTGCATCTAACCGTGTGGAGATGCTCTGTAGCATCGTGACTAAGTCAGCCTGGACTTCACCCATATTGTTCAGTTTGGCATTAAGATATTTAAAAAGTCCACTAGAGAGCTCCGTCTCTGTCAGGACGTCGGCAGGGTCCAATAGGTCATAATCGTCGTCGTCATAATCCAAGAGGTCCTCCTCGGTCCCCTCGACGATGTCGGTGTTCATGTCATCTGGCTCATCGGCCAGAAAGGGGTCGTCTGCTAATGCGACCGCTGTGGGCTCGCTGGGTCCTAAGGCGGGGTCAATAGACGAGGAGGGCGCTGGCGGATCACGCGTGATCGACGAGCGCACTCCGAACCGGGCGTATACGACCTGACAATTCGATCGGGGTCAAACCCGCGACCGAGGACAAGAGACCTGAAAACCCTAGAGAAGTAGAAGGCGATGGAGACACACTACGCCTAGCAGACATCTTTAATTCTTGCACAAAAAACAATGCGAGAACTCAGAAATTACAAAAAAAAATGCTAATAAAATGAGCAGTGATGGAGAGAGAATAGTCACCCCCCTTATAGTCGCATGCGACTGTCGTCGACTGTCGATTTGTGTTGCGCTACGAGCCTCTACAAGCGTCGCAACTCCGGGATGCTCTGATCCAAGAGAAAAGTGCCTGCAACTCATAAAAAATTTTAATTTCCTTGGGATCCTGTGCCTGAACCACCTTGAATTATCCCTTTACCTCCGGGATTATCCCTCCACTGCCGGGAGAGAGATGTTCGTTTGTTTTTTTTAAATAATAATAAAAATGAAAAATGAAAAATAAAAAATAAATTAATTAAATTTTTGGCTTTCCGCCGCCAGCTGTGCTGGCTTTGGTGGCCGCCTATGGGCTGGCCGCCGTATGTGGGCGGGGCAGGCCGCCAGCTGGGCGCTGGGCTAGGCCAATCGCCCGTCTCAGGGCTAGCCGCCGGCGCGTGGCTTGGCTGGGCCTGGTGGTGGCTGGGCCTGGCTGTCGTGGCTGGCCGCCGTCGGCTGTAGGCTGGCCCGCCAGCTATGGGTGGCCGCCCGCTGGCCCTTACATACAATGGTTTTCTCCCCTTTTCACAACGTTTTTCAAACAGCAGTTCGTCGTTTGCATGGTCGCCCTCTCTGCAGCCACCAGGTTTTCTCAAGCAGGGCTGGCCGTTCGCTGCGTGGTCTGCCTGGCTGCCTGCCTAAGGACTGGCCGCAGCTGTGTGGTTGGCCATCCTCTTGCACAGCAGCATTTACGGGTGGTCTTCGCCCCCCCCTCTGCACAACGTAGGCCAGCGCCCTCCAGCACCAGGCCTACGTTCTCTCTCTTCGCATCAGACGACGTCTCTCTACGCCAAAATGAAAACGTTTTTTCGCAGACAAGCTTCAACGCCAAAAAAAAAATGAAAAATGCTTACCTACAGATTCGCTTTGGTGCGTGCTACCGAGAGTGAGAGAGAGAGAGAGAGAGAGAGAGAGAGAGAGAGAGAGAGAATTCTTCCTTTCAATTCTGGCCGCCTCCCTCCACACACTCCATTGCGTGGATAAGGATAAGTGTTTTGAATGGTTGAAAACCATTGAGTGGGCTCCGGTCCCCCGATCACGCACAGACCTGACGACCCAATCGAACCGACGCTCTGATACCAATGTTAGATCGCTGTAACACCACTACGAGCGTTACCACAGGAGGGGATGGCCTCTGGCTCACCACCCAGCCATAGAGGAAGAATGAGGATTGCCCCTCATCCCCCAGGCTATATAGTGTGTGGCCTGCCGTCCACACTAGCCTGGCCGCCCATGACTCTGCATGGGCGTCCTCTCCCACTAAACCCCGGGCGGATGGCCACGTCCTCGGTGCTCCAACCGAGGCGTTGACGCTAAAGCCCCGTCTGGCCATCCGGTCTGTCGTCGGTCATCACAGGCGTTACAGCCTACGTGACAATGAGACTCACCCACTCATTACTGGCTAAGATATGTGAGGGTGGTTAGGTTGAAAGTCGTCTATTGCACTACATAACCATTGAAAGTGCTAAGTGGCTAGTTGGTGAGGAGAGATATCAATTATTAACCTTCTATTGCTATAATTCGGGGTGCAAGTAGATGAGACTCACCCACCCACTAGTAGGGAGTTATAATTGATTAAAGTGTCATAGTGTCAGTTGATGGTGGTGCACATGCTTTCATTTGTTTCACTTCAAAACTTTAAGTAGCACTTTGTTTTATTGCATTCAAGGTTGCATGCTATCAAGGAATCTCTAGGGTGTTATGTGTGCATTTAGTTACTTAGTGTTTATCCTCATTTATGTCACACTGACATCACAACTAGCATCTGATGGTGGAAGTCTAGGTCCTATCTAGCTTCATGTGGGTCACCTCACAGCCGTGAGCCTCACGAATGTGAGCTTCATGCCTTTGTGTTGCCTTCGAGGTGTGGGTCCTCTCTCCTTGGGGACTTTTGGTTGTGAGCTTGCTTGTATTTATCCTAGCCTCCTCAGTGTCTTCCCCAGGGCACGATCCTCATGCTCCCAGATCCAAAGTGATTCTTTGGGATGATGCCCTAATAGTTCTACTTGTTAGGTGTTGTTAAGTGGGATTATGTCTTCACCTCTCAGATCCCTCAATGTGGCTCTTAAGGTGTGAGCTTCACAACCATGAGCAGGCTTGAACCTTCATAGTGTGAGCTTCACAAGTATGAGCTTCATGGGCAATAACCTTCACAGTGTGAGCTTCACAAGCGTGAGCCTCATGAGTGTGAAACTTCACAAAGTTCACCAAGTGCAATGTACATTTATAGGTGCTTCACAAACACAAATCTACCTTCATAGCACTCACTTGAGCTTCCGTCTTCACATCCATTATTGAACCCATTGACTAAACTACACATTTGTTTAGGACACAACAATGTAGTTTAGGACACAACAATGTAGTTAGAGAGACCACTCAGATTCTGAACCAACTTTAGGCCACTCCACCTTTGTGCATATTCTTGCTTTTGCTTTGTGTTTTATCTTTTCTTGCATCCATGTACTCAAACCCACCCACCATACACAAACAAGGAAGAACACCCTCCGAGCGATTGAAATCAAGCAAACGACATCTCCGACCGAGTGAAAAAAGCCTAGGGTTTGAGTTTTTCCATGATAATATTAAATCATCCATTTTCTTTATGAAAACTTAGAAGCACGAAAAAACAATACCCCAAGGTCAGCAGAACAAAACTTTCCCAACCAGCAAATATGCAAAAGATATCATATTTTTAACACCATGGGCACCCTTGATATCCCCAAGCTACAACTAGAATTAGAGAGATGTAACATAGGTTACTAAAAATCCATTTTTTTCAAACATGACAAAACAAGCCTCATCTGGCATTATTACACTCTTTACATAAGTAGTTTTGTGACACTTTCAAAGGAGGCAACAAAAGACAAACCCTCCACACCAAAAATTTACTCCCGCGCAACACCAGAGAACAAGTCTTATTTGTCCTCATTATCCTTTCTCTTGCAGACGATTTTGAGGTCCCACTCAGCATCAAGTCCTATCGTCAAGGCGCTAAATGAGACCTATGGCCTAACAGGGCGTGGAACAACTCCATCTTTGATAGAGCTGCTTGATGCATGAAAGAATGAGTTTGTGCATCCAAGTTGGGCACTTGCAAGAATACAAAGTAAATGTGTTTACATGGCACATAAGCAAGATGCTTACTCTCTCGCTTCTGAAATTCCTCACAAGTGCAATGAGGAAGCTCCAAAATCATGATCGAATAGCTCACACAGTCCCTCTGTGTGCTGACATAAAATACGTGTGATTCATAGCACAAGATGATTGCTTCAAGCATCACTTCAGTTGTGACAATTTTTCCCTTTTCTATTTTTTCATTGAACTCTTTAGTTGACTTCTACCTTCTCTATATTTAAGGTGCACACCACTAACTGACCTTTGAGAGCGGTGCAGTGATCTCTGTGATTCCTGGAGGATGAGCTTTGTGATTCTAAAACAAAGCCACTTGCACGAAGATCTACAATCTCAACATCAATGAGGCAAGCGTCGACCACACACCAAGAGTGGGGCCCGGTGGCCCTAGTTCTTGGGAAGTATCCACATCCCATGAGTGTGTATTGGCAGTGATGCAAAACCATATAAATCTCTCCATAGTGTCACTAGGGTAATGACAACGACTCCAAAAACCAAGTGCAGGGATGCGCTCTTGTGCACACTTGCCTACATGACTGATCAATTTTCCATACCTCATCTTTCTCTCAAGTAATAATCCAAAACGCATGACCATGCTATGTGGCTTAGTTCTGCAAATAGCCCACAAGGTCTTGTTGACGTTTGCCTCCACAACATCTATATTAAATCGTCTTTCTTGCACACATGGGCCCTTTTGTTGGCCAGCCTATAAAACTATCATTCTTCAGAATGACTCCGAGGGAGTTAGCTTTCTTGCACACATGGGCCCTTTTGTTGGCCAGCCTATAAAACTATCAATCGTCTTTCTTGCACACATGGGCCCTTTTGTTGGCCAGCCTATAAAACTATCATTCTTCAGAATGACTCCGAGGGAGTTAGCTAGCACGGGGCGCTTACGATATACACAACATTTCCCCCTGTGAACTCACGTCCCCAAGGTACTCCCAGGGCCTAAAGTGGACATTTTGAATACATGTAGTTGCTATCTATTGCCCAGTTGATTTGGAAATATAATGATGTGAATAAATGGATATTTGTATCTGCTTTTTAGATCCAGAACTACATCCAAGCCTTTTGCACCAACAGAACTTGCCTTTTTTTCATCCTTCACACATTTTTCATATCCCCTATTATCAAAAAGTGGAGCCACAACATCCATAAGCTCTTTAAGGTGGTTGTCGCCAAACGTAGCATTATTTGCAACCCCACCCCCAACTATTTAGCAATAGCAAAATGACTGAATTGCACATGCCCTCGCCTTCATCTCCATCAATGACTCCATCGCATCGGTTGTTTTACCCTCAACCTTCTTTTCCTAATTATGCCCATCTCCGACTCCTCCAAGAGGTAGATATTGCCTAACCCTAAACCCATTTTTTAAGAGAGAAATGGACATGGTCATGATGCTCTCTCTATGAGAGCATAAAATAGCCATTGTAGAGTAAGAAAAAAAAAGGGGGCACGTGATATAACATTGATGGTTAATGCACTTCTTTTTGCTAAACGTGAGGGAAATTGCATGTCCACGTGAGCACTGATGGTTAATGCACTTCTTTTTGCTAAACGTGAGGGAAATCGCATGTCCACTTGCTATAATTCTGATGATGCACATGATCAACATTTCCACCACTTGGTACTTGTAGCACAGCTGGTATATTGATGTTCATGAGCCCTGCAAGGGCATGCAAGGCAGAGCACATTAGTATGCGCCTTGAGATCACGTGGGAGGCTGCCTTGTAGAAATGACAGCAAGAACGTGATTTTATATAGCATCTATGGGTCGAAAGCATCGGGGTAGTCCTTGTGCATGGCCTTTGTTACCATCAGTGACACCATGACGAGCACCACGGCCGCCGGCCAGAGGGCGTAGCAGCGCAGAGAGGGCAGAGAAGACAATGCAAGGGATATCTTCTGTGTGGCCAACAAACTCCCCAGTGGTTGCACCAGCAGAGAAGAGTCCACAAGATCTAATTTGGTTGTATGCTAAGCACTACAGACACCATGGCAAAAGCGTTGTAGCCATGGCAAAAGTGCTAAGCATTGTGGCCGTCGCAAGCGTTGTAGTAGGCAGTGGTGCGCAATGTGGAGCAAAAGGCCATAGCCAAAAGCGTTGCAGAGCCAAGAGCCACACCATGGCCGTGGCAAGGCAAAGGGCACTGCAGGGAGGGAAACGATAACCAGCTGCCAGCAGCCAGTCATGGTGTGCTGGGCACGCTGAAGAACAAAGAGGGGGCCACAAGGCAAGAGGAGCCAGCAATCTCAACAACAAGCTCAAAGAGAGAGAGACAGCACTGCAGAAGGGTGAGCTTATAGCGAATGCGTAGAAGGCACCTGGGGCTGGGCAGCCAAGGCAGTACACAAGCGCACGTGCGCACGTGCATAGCATGGTATGGGTAGTTGGCTTTGCATAAACAAGCTCCACAGCGGCAAGCTCGTTGGGCGGCTCAGTGCGGCACAGCACTCGACGCAAAGCGTTGTTTGAAAGCCCGCCGTCTGGGGGCTGCTGGCGCAAGGCAAAAGCGAGCCTTGGCCATAACGCATGCAAGCAAGACAAGAAATGGAACATTCTACAAAATATGGGAGCACCGGCTCATTCCTTCCTGGACCCATGACGGCTCGCGGTGGGTTGATGGATCGCAGAGCCAACTTGGCCAAAGGATTTGCACTGTGGTTATCATTATGGTTTGCATTGATCCCATGAATCATTAGTGTATGATTGGTTACCGGAATTGACCAAAAAAAAAAATCTATCTTTGAGCATGACACCTTCTCTCATACATGGGAGTAGAGATCCTCTTTGGTTCATTTTCTAGCCACAATTGTGTTGATATTGCACAAGAATATTGGCTTCATTTTCATAACATTTAAAATGTCCACTATAGCATTGGCTTCATTGCCCTCCTGTAGTGCCATTGGCTCTCAAGACATATATATATGCATGACATGCCACAGGCTTTCAAGATGCATGCTATTCTGAACTGCGTCAAGAAAAAAAATGGGAAGCAGCCCACGTTGTGCTTCGCATTTCTTTTCATGCTCTTCAACATATCCAACAATGGGGACTACTTACCATTTTTTTCATGATGGTGGCAAGGGTCATGTTTATAAGAGCTGAGGCGTATATTTTTGTGTGTGTACACATTCGTTTATATTATGTATGAGTATGTAGGTGTAAATGTGTGCGTCTTCTTTAGGAGAGTTTTTGGGAATGTTGCTTTGGAACTTTGTTATGCTATTCTGGGTTCTTAATTTTCTCAATCACTTTGAATTATACCTCATCAGTTAATATAATCAACCTACTTGCTTGAAGCCTAAATAATTGTAGCTAACCTAATCATCAACCTACATACTTGAAGCCTTAATGATTGTAGCTAACATAATCATCAACCTACATACTTGAAGCCTTAATGACAAAAGACAAATTGCAATGGAAGCTTCTCTGCAAATTGTTCCTCATGTTTCCACCACACCTATGTGGATGAGTCAATATGTGTGAGTGGAGATAGGGATATCACCATGATCCATGGTAGCTGTAAATGAAGAGCTTGAGAATGACATAGCTTAGAGAGATGAATTGAAAACCCTTATCGGACGCATGTTTTATGTGTGGGAGGGTAACCACGGGACGATGGCATGGTAGTGAATCATAAAAGATAAGTTTTTTGACACCAAAAGGTGGCAAGTGAGAGTCTTTTGCACCTAGGAAGGTTAATGAGATTGCGTTGTTGATGGGACTTTAGAGAATGAATATGAAAGTCTTTATTTTATATATCTGCATGATTTTTTTGTGAAATTTTTGATGGGGTGGGTTGTTAATCAAATATATTTCTTTCCATATTGTTATTATTGTGTAGTCCATCCATGAATGCCCTTGTGGTGCCAACTCTTAGAGGTGAAAGTCGAGAGATTGGAATTAGCACGTGAAATCACTTGATGGAATTGAGAGGTTAGAAGCTGACGTGGAATTAGCAAGTCAAAAGCTGATGTGGAACCAGTAGGTCAAAAGTTGATGTTGCATCAACGGGTCGGATGTTGATGTGGCATTAGTAGGTTAAAAACTGACGTGGTACCACCGAGTCATAAGCTGAAATGGTAACACAGGTTAGAAGCTGGCATTCAATCAGTCGGTCGGAAGCTAATTGACCTTATATTCCCATCCTGAGGATTTGTCTAGATCTCCTGCCAACTCTTCTTTGACCCCTCTACTGACTAGAACAGAATGGATTCTGTCTCCCAATTCTGCCTCAAAACCATCTACTTTTGAAGCTTTTACAGATACAAACCTTCTCCTCTGCGTCCGCAAAATCTCCTAGGCTCTCATAACACTCTAAACTTGAAGGGATATCCTCTCATAGGCTCTCTGCTGATAGTTACAAGCCCACAACTGCCTCCAAATGACTGTCCTCTTTAAGGCTTGTTCAACTGAACCTACGGAAGTAGATTCACTCTCCTATGTGTCAGCTGGAACTTCTATATCCTCCGGACACTTAAACCACTCAAGGATCCATCACAACTAACCCTTAGCTGACAACAACTAACTCACTAGTGTCTCAGAAATACCTTCAACTCACTAGTCTTCCTTGGGTCTTCCATTCTCTTACTATTTTGATTTCATGTATCTGCTCTTTTCCTCTCGGATGCCATGTCGTTTTTACCATCTAGGTTTCACACCTCACTACCTTTTGATTTCATGTATCTGCTCTTTTCCTCTCGGATGCCATGTCGTTTTTACCATCTAGGTTTCACACCTCACTACCTTTTATACATTTCACACACCTATACATTGTGTTTATGAGGGGCTCGGGATTCCCCTTACAGCGTTGGATTACTCCAATCCAATAGGAGGGAGAATATCTATGTTAAAGGTCACCCTTTCCCCACTTAAGAGTGGGGTTGTTGCTCTTGAAGCTGAGCGTAGGATTAGACCAATGTGGCTAAGTAAAATTCATCGACGCGACAGGCCAGTTTATAGCCATTAATGGTTTTATGAAATCCTCACTTGCAGATGACAAACTATCCAAGTGAAAGTAAGGGTTTTTGAGGAGACGTGGGTTAGGAATCATTAGGAATTTTTTGATGTCATTTCGAGGGCCTTGTAAGGAAGTTTGGTCGGAATATTCCCTCCAAAAAGGGGCACCGGATAAATTTTTTGCAAACGAACTCCAAATTTGTTGGACTTCACATATTTAGATTCTATTCTTCAAAAGCTATCCATTGATATATAACACGATAGGTTTCGGAGAAGGGACAAGATAGATACCTAGAAGATTCCTTTTTGCCTTACGTGAATCTTCCCAGGGCAAAAAGGAATCTTGTTATGTGAATCTTCCCTAGGTAAAAAGGAATCTTCTAGGTATCTATCTTGTCCCTTCTCTGAACCCTTAGGGCAAAAAGGAATCTTGTTATGTGAATCTTCCCTAGGCAAAAAGGAATCTTCTAGGTATCTATCTTGTCCCTTCTCTGAACCCTATCATGTTATATATCAATGGATAGCTTTTGAAGAGTAGAATCTAAATATGTGAAGTCAGACAAATTTGGAGTTCATTTGCAAAAACTTTATCCGGTGCCCCCTTTTTGGAGAGAATATTCCGATCAAACTTCCTTACAAGGCCCTCTAAATGTTGAGCGACCATGCAGAAAGAGGTAAGGAAGAGGAATCTAAACAAGTCCCATCTCAATTCAAGAAATACAAAGTGGAAAACTGAAATGTGTGTGTTCCATCACCAAAAAGGGAAAACCCGAGGAACCAGGATTGTCCTATGATGGACCAAAAGATGCAGAACAAAACATAGCCTTTGTAGACTTGTTTGCTTCAAAAAACGAAACCCATCAAAACCTTGCTCACATCGTTCATAGATAGCAAGGAGATTAAGCTTCTTTAATGAAGCAAAACTATCCTTGGTCCATTTCAAAGAGAGTAACGCCCTCCTCCATTCATCATCCAACTTTGGATCCAAAATATTCAAGATCTATGAAGATAGCAAAAACATTCTCGAAATCAAGGGTGACAAGTGAATTTCAAGACATCGAGAAGCCATTTCCATAAGAAGTTTATTACTTTGTCCATCTATTACTTTGTCCATCTAATCAGAGTACTTCCTAGTGAGGTTCTCACTTTCTTTCTTTTCCACCTTTGCATACTCCTAATTCGAAACTCGACTTTTGATAGAACCGAGCTTCTTTTCAATGCATTTTGATATTGTACCTACATTGACATAATAAGCATGCCCATCAAGATACACAACACAATCCATCAAAAAACAATTTTGCAGTGCATATTTGAACTTACATTATACACAAGGTTCCCAAGATAGCCACGTGTCAAGGGAAACCATGGATTAACTCCCTTGGTGGTTCTCCAACAGTTGGCATCACAAGATACTGCTCATGTAAGATATACTTTATTTTGTGCATTTCTTTGCTCTATAAAATGTTTGGAAACACCAGTGATTTGTTTGGCATGCTCTTCATTGAGGACAAGCTGGATGGCACCAACTATCCCATGAGGGCATATATGATAAGGCATACACTAGTGGCAAAGAACTTGTGGGTGTGTGTATTTAGTGTTGACTTAAGGCCTACTAGGCCCACATCTGATGTCAGCACATCAAGTGGATCCAGTATCGAAACTAGTGAGTCTAATTCTAGTGGAACTATACCACCTGCACCTATTCCTCCTATAGCATAACAACTTAGATGGGATGCTAAATATGTGCAAGCGCATGCCTTAATTGCTCTCTCCTATGTAATACCTCATATCCGATCATGTACTTCTTCTAAAAGTGCATGGGATATACTTTCCTCTCCGTATCAAATCTGCAATGAAGCTTGAGTTGCCTATCTATGTAAAAAGCTTAACTTGGAGCGTCTGACTCAGGATGAATATATGGATGCATTTCTAACCCGTGGTGTCAAGTATCTGAGAGAGTAGTTGATCAATATTGATGAGGTCATACCTAACAGTTTACTTGTATCTATATTTCTCAATGGCTTGCCTGAATCCTATGAGGGATTTTCTACCACTCTCTACCTCCTGACAAAGCAAAATACAAATTTGTACACATTTGATGAGTTGGTAGTTCTCTTGTTTACAAGAAGAGCAGTCTCGTTCCAATCGGAACAACATACTTGCTTCTGATTAGGCTTTTGCTGCCTCCAACTATGGTAAAGGAAAATTAGGGGCTCCTTCTAGTGCTAAATCTAAAGTCAAAGCACAAGCCCATTCAGATCCTCCTAAGTCCAAAGAGGACAAAACTTAAAAAATAGGAAGAGATGGAATTATTGTCAGAAACCTGGTCATGTCCTTGAGGAATGTAGAAAATAGAAATAGAGTGAGCAAAAGAAGAAACAACAAGGTCTTGCTACCACCACAGCTGACAATACAAAGGAAGCCAATTTTGCACATGATGTCTATGTTGTTTGTTATTATCGGATGTTGCTTGGTACTCTGAATCACGATTGTTAGTTGGTGTTATGCTCGATCCTAGTGATGTTTCGTACTCAGCTGATTACGCTTTGTAGCACTTGTCACCTGAGTTGTCTCTATGATTGTTGCCTTTGAGGGGGGACACATGTTGTGTATTACTATTGGTGATGTCTATGGTCACTTATGCATTTGACCTCTTAGTTGTACTATGCCTTGGAGACATGCCTCTATGCAATGATATTTACTTGCTGAGAGTATTACTTTCTTTTCAAGCTCCTTGTTCAAGTTGTCTCACCTTTACGAATGCATTTTTTTGGCGAGCAATTTCCAACGAGCGAATCTTCCTTTTTGGGCGAACGCTTTTTTCCTCTCTCTCTCTACTCTCTTCATAGTATGTATCTCTCTCCCTCGCTCACATTCTCTCCTCTCCATACCCAATCCCTACACTCCCTCTCTCTATTGGCCCACTCTATCTCTCTCTCACTCCCTAATTTACACTCTCCCTCTCCCCCTCTCTCCAACAGCTCTCTATACACCACCTCTCTCTCTCTCCCCCTCACTTATTCTTCCACACCCTTAGAACAAAATGTTAGCCCACATTTTCCCATCCTTCCTAAATGCCCCAGACATTTGACCGTACTATTTTTCGGAGTCCTCCTAATTGCCCAAAAGGTTTGATGTATTGGTGCTTCCACCACACTAGTATATGTGGATTCAGTGCCCGCACTTGTCTCTTCATCTAAGAAATGAATCTTTCTAGGTCTTCCAATTGGTTTTCTATCTTGAATATGTACATTGAACTCTGGCCTATGGCTTGCATCATCCTCCGCATCAATTACTACAGAAGATTGCCTCTTATGCCTTGTTGACTCTCTCAATCACTTAAAGGAGTTGGTGCCTTGTACATGGGAGTACCTGCTATGCTGCTTTTCATAGTCCGTATGGTGGTAGAATTTTCCCTTTCAACAAGCTTCTCAAGACTAGGCCCTGCTCCAATGTGTTTGCCAAGATTGTAAGAATTCTATTTTGCACTTTGCAAGAGGGCATTGGCCATGTCTGTAACACAAGCATCATATAATGATATTCTTTGCTTGAAACCCTCCCCGCCTAGCCAACTTCCATGCTTGGATTCTGATAAGTTTGAGTGTGGTGTGCATGCTTGATCACTACTCTTCTCTACCTGCAACAATAATTACTCAGATAGGCCAGTGACAATAATTTCTCCGCAGGTTATGTTTCCAAAAACCCAAACTTAACAAGAGACAGGGGTAGTAGTCATATAAAAATCATTATATTGCCCCAATGGGAAATACAAATTTCCTACCAACTGAACCATACATCCATAGCAAGTATGTCTCGATCACTCACATTGCCACTTCACCACCATTGTCGGATGACATGAGCTTGCGCTTGTGCTACTATTTTTATCATTGCCGTTCGCCATTGCTCACACATGTTCTTGTGTACACCTTGGACTTCTTTCATGACATACTTTGTGGTATGAAGGTTGAGGCTTTGTGCCGAATTGAACAAGCATGACCATTCTTGACCCTTCATCTCTAGCCCTTCATTGTATACTTCTCTTATGGCATTTCAATTTGCTTGGGCCTCATCTGCCATGAACCCAAAAAAAAATCGGCCTTCTCAAATCCATGTGTCACCATGACATTATTCAAGTATTCCTAAAATAAGACTTGGGAGGTCTTGTCCTTCTCTTTCATTTCACATGCAGCTACTGTAAGAAGCTCCTGCAAACTACCACACAAAAACAATAAAAAAGTGATGACATGATGTACATTTAATGCTATTATAGTGTTTTCATAAATGAATTCCTTGCTACCTTGGATCATACACATGGGCATGCCATTGTCACCCAATCTAAAATGTGATGAGTGTGATCAAATTGTATCTAAGCTCTCCTTAGATCACCATTGCCAGAATGCCTCATTCTATTTACAAGATCAACACCTGATGTGCAGGTCCCTTTTTTGACATCTTGAACACAAAACATCAATCATATTCACTCCCTTCGCCTGGAAATCTACTTCCATGAAAGAAATCATAGGTACAATCCCTCTTTAATCGCAATAAATCATCATAGACAAAAGACTTGATTGGAGGACCCTTACGTGCTTGAAATACTGACCTGTGAAACGTGTAATATACAATTGGTTAAATAAGCTCAAACCACCTCTTCAAGTAATTCTCAATGCATACTTACTTATTATTTTCAACTAGAGGTCCAAGCTCCTCCAACACATTGCTGAACTCCTTTTCTCCAAGCTTCTCTGCATGGCCCCCTTCCCTTACCAACAATGATGTCATAACCGATTCTTTGGCTACACACATTTGCACCCTTCTTGGACCGGCATTCCTATCAACACTATCCACCACTTTTTCCACCATTTCTCTTGTATTGTCCAATAATTTCTTCGATGTTCCTGCCTGCACATTGTGTGAATGATTGCCCACGTGTATCATTAACCGAGTGAGGGTCTCATCATCACTAGGCATGACATAATACACATAACAACCACATGATCCCTTGCATGAAGCTAGCTTCTTGCAATAGTGACAAATGATCTTCCCATTATGTATGATTAGGAGGCCCACTATGCAATTCCTCTTCATGCATCCTTTTGAAACAACTATCATTGCTAATGCCAGTGTTTAAATAGAAGGGATAAGTTGTATTTAGGCACTCCATTATGCCGATACAATGGCTAATATTGCACACTCCTTCAAAGGAAACATTTAAAGTGGTTAGCTTTGTCCAAATATGATCATCTAACTTGTGGTCCATCCCTGCCATTGTTGAACCAGATCTCTTTATGCTTGGAAACTTGAATATCACATCTCCATCATAAAACCTTGGAAGCTCTTCCACTCGTTGAATTCGCCGCACAACAAGCTTTGTCAAAGTGTTGTCCTTCATTGTAAGCAAGAAATCCACGATACTGATCCTATATCTGAGGAACCTCTGTCCATAAGGGAACTGCATCAACAAACTATGAGGGAATTTCAAGATCCACAAACACTCGACTACACATGGGTGTATGACATTCTGAAGTGAATGTCACCTCATACAAGAGAGAAAGTGACCCCTCAAGGATATAGAGGTCATTACCCTCCATATCTTGATGTGGAATAAGGCTCACATGCTTTTCCTCGTCTTCTCTATGAATGACGACGTCTAAGGACTTGAACTCCTTGGGATAAGATTTTTTAATCAAAAAGTCCTTGCTAACAATACCTTTTCCATTGCACAATGGAACACACATGCTTGGCCTCCATGAAGAGAGAGAGAGAGAGAGAGAGAGAGAGAGAGAGAGAGAGAGAGAGAGAGGACGAGAGGGCAAGGGAGAGATAATCCAAGAAACTTAAATATTTAAATTAAAAAATTTAGGGTTAGGTTTAGGTTTAGGTTTAGGGTTAGGGTTATGTTTAGGGTTACTATTAGGTACTAAAATGTGCCTAAATATATAATTAATAAATTAATTATTGTGCAGAGTTGATAAGGCTCTACAATGTCTCTAATACAAAGCTAGAACTCATTGGTGATAGGATAAGTATGTGGAATCACACTGACTACTGGCTACTTTCTACTAGAGACTTGCCACACCCTAAAGCCTTCCAGTGAAGCTCATAGCCTAACCTCCTACCCATTCCTTCTAAGAAAAGGGCTCCCCATGTGCACTGTAAACTAAACAAGAGATGGGGTCTTCTGATGGCCACAATGGTACTTCCTCTTTGGCAAATTGTGGAATAAATATGTAGAGCCAAAGAAGGCTTTCCTAGCCTTGCTAATCATGCATAGAGCCATTTGGACTCAACAGAGAGAATTCAGCATGAATGTTGGAGATGGTAGGTGCCATAGATGCCAAGAGATGGAGGATGACATGCACATATTTATGCACTGCCCCCAAGCCAAAAGATGTGTGACTCTCTATACATACCTAGAATTGTCTCTCCTTAGGCTAGAAAAATCAATTTATGGGGGGAGAGTATTGGTTGTTCTATGTAATTATGGGCTGTGCTGAGGGATGAAATACTTTGGTGCCTATGGTTAAACAGACTAGACTTCATATATAGTAGTAGTCCTACTTGCCACATCTGGCTAGAAAAACCTTTGCTCCATGCAAGTGAAAGGTTCATCCAAAGGAGATTGAGGGACCTAGAGGCTAAGATTGCACATCTACACAGGAAAGCAAAGGAAGGGCCTAATGATACAAGCTGATCAGTTTAATCCAGGAACTAATGGTTTTGAGAGAGACAGTATTCACCAAGGATACTACTTTGGTAAAAGCTCTCTATTTAATGTGACTCTTCTCTAATTTCTTAATATAAATAGCCATTACTTTGAAAAAAAAAAGTATTCATTTAATGGCCATCACTCATGGATTATATCAATAGGACCCCCATGTTTTTTATAGAAGACAAGATCATCCTACAGCATCCAGACAACAATCTTTCTCTGATAAATTATTGTCCATGGGAATTTTTGCCATGATTTTTTTTTAAATATGGATAGTTTTGCTTTTCTGTTCAATGCAACATGTCGGAAGATAGATTTTTTAACAGATTATAGTACCAATAAATTATTATCAAATAGTGCCATTATTATAGCACATAACTTTCATATCCAATAATCAAATCATATCCAAGGCTTAAAGTGGTTTCATATCATATCTTAATAATCATAATTCATAGCACATATCCATGGCTTAAAATTTTAAATCATATCCATTGCTTGGGTGGTTTCACCAACGAGACACCCTTGTGCTTTTTTTTTTCTCTTTTTGAAACTGATTTTTTAATCTTATCTCCTATTTGGTCACTTGTCAAGCCGGAAGGTTGGCCAACCAACCAGTGCCACCTCTCAAAGTCTCCCCCCCCCTGGCCTTCTTCCTCCAGGTTCCGCCAGCACTCGTCACATCTCCAGCGCCAGCTAGCCGTCATGGGCTTCAGCGTTGACCACGTCACCTCTATGACCTCATGCCACTCCGTCGCCGCCATCTCCAAGCTCCAGTGCTAGAAGGCCTTCTCTAAGGAAGATCAAATGGAGTTTGTTGAGATGCGCTCAGGTAAAGGGTTTAGGCAGAAGGCCTTCTCTAAGGTTTAGGAAGATCAGTATTATGTCCCTTGTTAGCTATTCCGTGTACTCTTATTATGTCCCTTGTTAGCTACTCCGTGTACTCTTATTATGTCCCTTGTTAGCTACTCCGTGTACTCTGCATCTGCCTCCTCTACCATCATCAAACTTTGATTTGCCACACCTCAAAATACATCTTGAAATTCACTATATAACTATCCTCACATGTAGGGAGGCATCTTACTACACGGTCTCTGCAATGCACAATTTGCACCAAATTAAATGATAATCCAATCACATGTTTATCTAGTATTTAAAGAGCTCGGCATTTATCTTATGAACGGCCAAATTATATTGCATGTCATTTTCATCAATGCAAGATTTGGCTTGGAGTTCAATCTAGGAGGTGAAAGCCAAGTGTTGAGAATGCCTCCTATAAGTTAATGCTTTCAAAATCTCATGTCTTAGTTTATATTGTTGTGCTTCAATGCTATTTTCTTGACTACAAAAAGGTTCAAAAAGAAGAAGATCGTAAGAACCTAGTACTAGAGGAAAGCAAAAAATTAAAAGGAAAGATTTTGAGACCAAAGAGACAAGGGGATGAGGATCCTCAGTGATCCAAACAATGAGGGATCTACAGTTAACCTTAATGATAAAGAAGATAAGGATCCTCAGTGATCCAAACAATGAGGGATCTACAGTTAACCTTAATGATAAAGAAGATAAAGAAGACAAGGATGGAAAGAAGGAAGCAACACCATGAGCATGAGAAGCCCGCAAGTGAGTTAGATGATAGGGTTCTTAATCATTATTAATTTTTATTCATCCTTATTGCTTTTTACTAATTGAGATTATTATTCTTTATAAATATAGAGCAAACCCACTACAAACTACTTCATTCCATTGTAACCTCCTTTCCAAACCCTCCCCCTTGCCAGGTTCTCTCTCTCTCTCTCTCTCTCTCTCTCTCTCTCTCTCTCTCTCTCTCCTTCCTTCGTATTTATTTTTTTGATCATCATGGTGTTTTGTCTTTTAAGAGCCTAACAAGTGTTGTTGTGTGTGTTGTGCATTCAGATTAGCCTTTACATGAGGGTAGAAGATGGCTCCTAAAACTCATTCTAAGAAGTCTCATACACAACATGATGTGGATGTATCTCAACCAGAAGGATCAAAAAGCACCAAAGTGCCTCGTGTGAGTGAGAAAGCCTCTGTAGTAGTCACACCCGCAGTGGTGGATAGTCATGTTGGTGGCTCAATGACCCCCCAAAGCTCTAGGAAAAGGCTAGTTTGTGAAGACCCACCCAATAGAAGATGTGCCTTCTTTGCCAGATGAGTTTGGCTAGTTGGTGACTACAGAACTATTACAAGATTGGTTGTCCAAGCATTTTGTGGATGAAGAAAGGCTGCTTCCAAGGGTACCATTTTGTAGGCTTTTGGTGAACCTAGCCAAAAGGACCACAGATGATCATCTAAGAGAGCTCGAGGAGAGTTTTGATCAACATGGGTATGTGCCTACACAGGGTGATATTATTGTGTCAGAGAGTTTTCTAGGAGAACAACTAGTGGAATTTAACCCTCAAGAAGCAAAATGGGCTAATGGATTTTGGACAAATCAGTCCCATCGTTTCAATGTGGCGATATGCATATCTCCTTATCTTTATTTTATTGACGCTATTTTATTTTTTGGTTTTTACACATGACGATTGTGTAATGTGTTTCTGTAATTTGCAAACGATTAATTCACAGAGGTGGAAACACCTTCATAACAAGAAACTTATCGTATGGGATGGAAACCACAGGGTGGTTGCATGGACTAATGCAATATTTAAAAGTAAGTACAACTTATCTCAATGCTTTAATCTTTTGTTTCCATTACCTATGTTGGTTTGATCTTGCCTTTGATTGTAGAGTGGGATATATTCCCTGAAAGATATCCGTTAGTTCGTTGTCGTGTCACTACCTTCACCAAAGAAGAGGAAGCTGAGCTATTAATGTACCTGGCGAACCTAAACAGGTGACTTTGTGAATTGACCTAAATTTATTACATCTATTTTATAGTGTAGCATGTCTTTGACCTTGTATGAGGTACTTTAAGCAAAGTGACACACGTGCATGTGCCTCAAACAATGGCACATTATATATTTTTAATGCAAAGGTTTGGGCTTGCCAACCCAACCACCTTACTCGATAAGCTCACAGACGAGAGGAGCAAAAATGGGCTAAACTCATTATGGCACGTGATAAGCACAAGCCAAGGTCAAGATGGTACAAGGTGCCCATGACCTTGTTATGCCAATTTGTATTCCAGGTATGCTACTTTTTCTTGCCTATTTGTAGCAACTTCTTTACTTTTGAAACTTCACATCTTAATAATATATGAAGCTTTCATGCTTGAGTGCAATAGGAGGAGTTCAAAACAACATTAAACACGAGGACACATCAATTGCCTGGTGGAGGTGATCGCACAGAAGAAGAGGAGAAGCCATACCATACACATTTGAAGGATGTAGAAAAGGTCTTCACCAAAAGGGGGTATCTCTTGGAAGCCATTTCCAATGGTGCCAATGGAAAGGGATTCTTTGATGTAATTTTCAAATACCAAGATTGGAACGTGAAAGGCCAATAGTTGACCATGGAGAAGTTACAACTTTTGGGGCACTCAATCTTGCCTAAGAGAAAGTGTCCAATACATAAGGTTGAAAGAACATGCATATATCTCTCTTGCACACAACCCTTATAATTTTATTTTAATTACATCAAGAAGGCAAAGATTGTACAAGTAATTGGCGAGTGGAAAACATAAGGTTGAAAGAACATGCATATATCTCTCTTGCACACAACCCTTATAATTTTATTTTAATTACATCAAGGCAAAGATTGTACAAGTAATTGGCGAGTGGAAAACAAGCAATGATAGATGCAGGTTATGGTCATAGTGACCATACATTCCGATCTTTCTTGTGTAAATTTGTTTATTGGTATTTCCTGAAACAAAAAAAACATTGGAGATATTGCTTGGTATTGAGTGTGAGTCCACAGAGGTTCAAAAGGCTCATTAGGATGTGCAGTGGATCTTGGAGCTAAACCATTCTTGACTTACCTCAATAAGTGCGAAAATAAGCATTTTGCACATGCGTTTGGATCATGGCTTTCTATTATGAAGCCTTCTTATTCAGCAGATGCTATGCCACACGTGATGTCAACCATACAACAAGTTTTATATACGTATGAAATGAACATACATTATTATTTTGAATATGAATACATTATATTTATGCTGACATATGTTCGAATAGGTGGTGCCTAACATTTAAAGAGCAAGTTGATGTCGCTTTCCTCCACCATCCAACCAAAGAATGGGTCACTAGTGAGGTGGAAGAGACAGACATTTATCCTGAGATTTGGATTGAAGATCTCACAGGGAAAGTGGAATGGGAATTGTGCCTATGGTGTCTGGAATATGAAAACAACACATATCCACCCAAAGAGAAAGATTTGTGGACAAGTAAGTGAAGTAGTATTCATTTCTTTACAACAATGAATATTGACATCATATAATAATGATAAGTATTGGTGTAGGGCTTCATGGAAGTAAAAGCTCCAAAGATAAAGCAAAAGCACATGTACCACAAGGCAAAGGCAAAGAGCAAGCACCAGAAAATCTCCAAAAGGGTAAGAGACCTCCAACAAAAAAGGTAAAAACTCAAAAGAAGAAGCGGAAAGGACATCAAGGGGAGTCAAGCAGTGAAGAAGAGAGAGAGGAGGCTCCATCAGAATTTGGCCCATCAGAGAAGGGACATGAAGCACACTCTGAATCTAGCATTCAACAAAAAGACAATCAAGATCTTGAGCATCGCACTTGAATAGGGATGCAGCTAGTTCCACTAGTCCTCCACCTAGTAAGTCATTCTCTTTCTAAAAATATTTTAATCATTGCAAGTTTCATGCAACTCTCTTTTCTTGGGTTTTTAATATTCTATTTTGATTTAAAATAGCGTCTCAAGATATTCATCCATGACATATGGTTATAGAAGAAAGCATAGTGTATGTGGCCAACATAATTCTTAGAGGATCTAGTTCATTGTGTGAGTGTATCAATTATTCAAACAAATAGATCATTGCTTTGTGTCTTCTGAAATTGATAACAGTTGACCTTGACATTTCATGATTGTTTGGGTGAGGGCCACACATATGGCAAGGTTTATTGGGAGTCTCAACAAGTATGTGAGTATTATTCATTCGGCCTTGGCAGTTTAGGGATGCTCTTTAGTGTGGGCGGATTTCCCAACATCATTGATTGTGGATCCGGATTATCCCGTTGTGCCTAGATGGAATGCTTGGACGAAGGAGCTTGTGGTTGCAACATGTGTGTTAGACAATGAGTTTTTAAAAGATAACGGGACATTCGTCATAGCAAGCAATCCTAATCATCTTCCAACCATTGTGGAGGTCACGAAATCTCACAATCTCTTTCTCCAATGGACTTTGTATCTAGAGATGCAAGGAGCTTACCATCAAATTGATGATAATGGAACTAAGGAGGTGACCTACACAAACTATGTTTACATATAAGTATATAATAGTTTTATCAATGGTTCGAACAAAAATGTCTAACTTGTAATTGTGGGGTAGGTGCCCATTATACTTATTGGAGTGTTTGTACGTAATCCACCAAGCAGATATAGCCCAACATATATCCGAGAGAATGCTAAGGAAGAGGCTTGTAACTTTTTGTGTTCGGCATCATAAAAAGCCATTAGGATTGGATCCTCTTCCGTGCAGTATGGTATTGGATCATCTTCCATGCAATATGGTATTGTCAACTTTGTGTTGTTGAACATCATGATGACCCTATCACTAGCAAAGCACAGTGATGCTTAGGCAGCAATAGTCCATTTATGCTGCTCTAAGATCAAATCTTCTTCCAACACATACTTAACCACCAAAAACTTGCAAGTAAGGGGATTAGTTTCAATATACATTGTATGTTCAAAGTACCCCAAAGATGGCATGTTCAAAGTACCCCAAAGATGGCATGTTCAAGTCTTATGTGAATGAAATTCTATCAAGATGAGCTGTGAGTGTTGGTGGTTGACCTAATAAATCCCATAACTCGATGGTCATGAGATTGTGCTCTCATGTTGGATAAAGTTGTGCTTGAATTGTGGAAAGTTCTAATCCAACCATAATTCTTGGGATATTCTCAGTAAGATATGTTGGAAGTTCCAGCTCCTCTAAGGTCCCTTCCTCCCGTTAATAGCAATTGCACAATGCCTGCAAAAGTGTTCAAGGTGACTATTTGCACATGGATTCATCAATTGAATACAATGAATCACTTACCCAAGTTCCACCAAGGATGGCATCATACTCAATGGAATCTGGGATAACATGGAATCTAAATTCCACATTTCCACCGATTGTTTGAGTAGCATAGCTAAAGTAACCTGGAACTTCGATGTTTTGTCCATTGGCACCTCTTGTAAGACCATTGTCTTTAGGTATGATTTGAGATTGTCCCAATGACACCCAAGTGTCTATTGTCATAACGTTATGACTAGATCGAGGACTAATCAATGCGCTTTTATGCTTAACATCATTGCCCGTAGGAAATCCAACCATACCATGATAGAATCTTCAGAGAAACCATGGATGTTTCAGTTTTTGTTTCAGCTTCAGATCCTGTTTCGATCTCATATTTCCATTCACTTTCATACTCTTTTTGGCTCTCAGACTTTTCAAGAGTACCCAATGTTTACAATAGCACACTTGGTCCTCTAACAATTCTAACTGAGGTCTGTTTGGAAACTTGCAAATCCATATAGTCCTGTTCTATGTATCTCTTGATCTCTTGGTATAACTTGTGTTGTTGAGCCTTTAAAGGTGCAAGTGCTCACGCTATGCTAGCTTTGTCCACCATGAGAGATGAGTACTACAAGTTGCAGTGAAGCAACTCGCCTTGGGCAATCTTGGAATATGTGATCGATGCCACATCGTTCACATATGGGTTGCAAAGTGTTAGTGAGACTGTGGGCATGGAATTATTCCAAACTGCTACTTTGTGTGGTCCACGACAATAGAAACATTGAGTGTTTGTTGAACTATTTCTTGTGCAGTTTCGACTCGTTGGACTGTTTCTATTTGAGTCACAGATGGTTGTAGCATTTACTATAGGTGAATAAGAAGATTGAGATGTGTCATGACCCAAAGCTTTGCAATGTGACAGAATTGAAAGACAGGATTAGGGTATGCACATTAGGGATTGGGATGGTAGTGGGGTGACAAAGAACACAAGGCATTAGATCCACCACTATGAGAGGCATTAAGGATGTATTGTCTTAAGGGATCTCATCCTCTGTTGGGGGTTTTGGTTCAAGGCTTTTAAGTAAGGCTTTGTAGAATTCAGGGAATGACAATTCTGAGATCAATTTCTCTTTAGCCTTTGCTTCAATTGATTTAGAGGAGAAACATCCCATATTGTGACCATCCTCAAGCATGTTTTCATCTAAACATCTGCTTCTTTACAACTTTGATCAAATATTTTCAGATTGGATACAATGATCAAGTTATGTAAGTTGCTATTCTTTAAGTCCATCATGAAATATCTCTTCAATTAGTTTCTCCCATGGCTCACATCGTAAGTCTAAGATTTTTATCCGAAGGATAAAATCTCTAATGGTTTCGTTTTGTTTACGCTCAATTGAATAGACTTCTTTCATGCTGCACTCCACCGATCACCTTGTCTTGAAAAGTCATGGATAAAGGTTGTTTTCAAGGTCGTGAAATTTGTTTTGATCGACAACATCAATGTGATGAACCATTGACTAGCCTTTCCCACTAAGCATAGGTTCAACGCATGTACCTTGGTAGGGCAGTTTGGATTTCCAAAGGCTTCACATCGTTGTTCAAATATTTGTATAAATTGAACAGGATCAGCTGTTCCATCGTATTTGCCCATGATTTTGGAAATCTGTATGGCCATGTTTTTGTATGAGTCACTAAGGTCGCATGTAAGTGCTAATGTGGGTAGGGACTCACTTAGACCTTGGGCAACTCCCCTTCCTAGATTAGTCAATACGTCCAAGGTGTGGGTATAGAGGGCTAGCATGTCTAAAGGCTTAAAACTTGTGATAGTGCTAGGCAAGGGACCAAATCTTGAAGGGATCGATGTGACAGGGGATGTAAAACCCAATGATACAGTTATTGTAGGCATGACAAATGGAATGGGGAGATGCATTTGGGACATGGACCTCAATGGCTCGAAGATATCACCCATTGGGTTTAGTCTAGGTGTGAGCCCATGTAATCCCTCTATCGTGGCCATATCTTAACATTTTCAATAGCTTCTTAATGAGCAAGCACATTTTTTTTTACTTTTTAGGTTTTCTTACAGTCCATTACAGCCTCAGGAGGCTTGGCATACCCTTTGTTGGGTCAAATGAGTGTTTAATTGCCCTAATTAGCTTAGGTGCTACACGCACATGAACAACCTCTTAGAGATATTTTTTCGAAAAAAAGTGCATGCAAGTAGTATCCCAGATGGAAGAGAAGGTCTCAAAACCTATTTTCCATCACTATATCAAGATGAAATTTTCTCCGAAAAGATTTTTCCTATTTCACAATCCATTTTTTAATGTGTTCCAAAACGAATTTGGAAAAACTATGTATGAGAGGGTTGTAGTATTTTTGGAGTACTACAACTTCGTCTCTCTGATTTTTTTGTGATTTTGTCATTTAAGCACTCAAAAATAGCCCAAATATGGTTCGCAATTGTTTTCGAGCTATTTTGGGCAATTTTTAGTGCTTTAAAGGCCGTTTTTTACCTCGATTTTTGGGCGAATTTTGAGGCTACTGGTCGGAAGCCAAAATGATGGATTTTGCCCTCGGACGCTCAAGACCAATTTCAAAGAGCTCGATGTTGGCTTTTCAACGAACACTAGAGCACGTTCATCAGATTCTCAGTTTAGGGGATATGAGCCTCCGAACATGGTTGTTTTCTAGATAGTTTTTTTTAGGCCAAAGGACCCCCTTTCACGACGTGAACCAGTAGGGTGTAGTTCACGACATGAAGTAGACTTCATGGATTTTATCCCCAAAAAAAATTACGCAAGACCTTAAGGCATAAACATGTGAAACGTCCATTTTTTTTACTGCGCGAGGACTGTTTCACGACGTGAAATAACAGGTACGATTCAGGGTGTGAACTGAGTGGTTCGTGGATTTTATTTTATTTTGGAGTCGAGGGAAATTTAAATTTCCTTGTTTGAGGAAAATATTTTTTGAATTTTAAATTGGGGAGATATGGGCATTTTTCCAAAAAGGCAAGTGGGAATCAACAAAGTCAACACTTTTATGACACCCCCGTACACCCTTCATAAATGACCCCCCAAAATGGATAATTTGACAACTCATTGGCATCTTGTTATTCAATGCTCATTAGCCTTAATGAGTTATGGAAAAAGGTGCTTAAGAATTAATCAAAGATTAATGCTTCTACTAATCTTTTCCCTTTTGATTAATCAAAGACTCTAATCAACCACTAATCACACTAATTAATTCACAACATTGAGCACATCATTAGATAGATCATGGAACTGCTAAGCTATGTACATCAACTAATATGTAAATTAATCTATAATTAGAGATTAATTAAACTATTAATTCTAATCTCTTCTCTTTATGTAAAATTAAGCAAAAGAGAGCCAAATTCCTCCAATTGATGAAGAAATTGATGCAATTAGATGTTTTGATGCATTTAGATGCTCCCAAAACACCCAAAAACACTAATTTCGACCTCTTACATAATCAATTTTGATCCCAAAAAACACATTTTCAAATCTTTGCCTTTTGAAGTGGATTAATCACACCCCTTAATGGATAAAAACCAATCAATTAAGAAAGATTAGTCGATTTCAAGAGTTTTTTAATATTTTTAAGAAATTTTTTAAAGGATTAAGGTACTCCTAATGCTTGCTAACACTCTAATGCATATATAAGTCGATTTCAAGAGTTTTTTAATATTTTTAAGAAATTTTTTAAAGGATTAAGCTACTCCTAATGCTTGCTAACACTCTAATGCATAAAATCAAACAAAAATTAATGATTCTAGTTCTAAAGAAAGCTAAAAATCACTAAAATTTGCATTCTATTGCATTTTTTGATGCAATGGAAGCAAACAAAGCCTAAAACACCTATGTGTACATTTAACAAACACTAAAAACTAAATTTAAACTAACAAAACAACACATTTAAGCTTTAAAAATCATTCTTTCAAAAAATAACAAAGAGAGCTATTTCTCACCAAATCACCATCAAAACCACATCTTTGGGAAACCATTAATCAAGACAATGGGCAATGGGTAATGCATAGATTAGAGAAAAATGATAGAAAATCCAAGGGATGATTCCCCAGCAGTGGCACTAAATATATTATGGCTCACCCTAACCCCCCAAGAAATGACCTAGTGAACCGCAACTGTCATGAGGATCTTTCCAATGGCCAAGCTCGTAACCCTTGAGGTCTACAAGCTCTACAACTCCTTGAGAAGCAATTCCACCGTGTCTTCCCCCGCGAGCGTTGTCACACCACCGCGTTGCACTACATGTACTCGTCCCTCCTCTCACCTCACTTCACCCACACACTCACTAGCATGCATTAGAGAGAGAGAGTAGCAAGAGGATTAGCAAGAGCAAGACTCTATTGCACAATGTGAGAGTTCCTTGTATTATGAGAGATATTCACTTATATACATGGCCAAAAGTGTTTACACTCACTTAAACTATGGCCAGTCGGGCACTTTAGACTCATAAGAGACCCATTACTAGTACAATGAGTACTCTCATAATATATCCATGAAGCACATCACTTGAAACTTTACCCTAACTTACTATCACATGCTCTTAATGTGAAAATCACCAGAAGTATTCCATAGGACCATTACGGGTGCCCATCCAAGTTGTACATTTGGACACCATTGCTTCATATCTTGAATGTATAACCTTTTGGTGTATCTACCTTGACTCCTTAATATAAGATAACGGTAGTAGCTCTTTTTAACCCTAGGTATGGGTTAACAATCTGAGACAATCAAAAGATCATCTCAAGAAGAAGATGACAAGGGAGTGAGAGCCAAGATAACCTGGCTCTGACACTAATTGTTAGAGTGGAGATCAAGGTAGTAACACACATAGATGTAGCAAGCAAGGAGAGATAGATACAATCACAACACTCAAAGTAGATTTATGAGAATGAGTGAAATACAAGTGAAGTTACATGATAAGGCCATTTACACACTCTCATAAGAGTGTGTACATATGCTTGGGGAGGGGGGAACCTCCTAAAAAGGGTAAAAATGTCCCGTCCCATTATTAGCCTACTTCAACACATCACTAACATATAAATGGCTATACTCTAAACATAAATACATGTAAGATCTTGCTTCCTCAAGTTACACAAGAGGTCTTGAAATTGTACCTTATGTGCCAAGATCAATGATAATTCTTGACCAAAGCAGGATGAATGGTGGGAAGATGATGAATTTGTAGCAAAAGAAAATGCCACGTCAAAATATAGCTAATTAAATACTAGAGAAGCAATGCATTTACAAGGTATACAATGATCATCTAAGTGCACCAGACAATGTTGAAATGTTATTTTCAGAAGAAGCTATAATGGAACAAATGCCAAATAGGGAATACTTGAAGCTATAATGGAACAAATGCCAAATAGGGAATACTTGAAGGTGATCAAGGAAAGGAAACCATGGTTATAGCCTCAATTACTTGTCTGAACCCTCAACCGCTTTTAATCCAACTTGTCCTTATGGTCGCACTCTAGGAGTCCAGACACCAACTACAAAATTCATTGAAAAGAGACCATATTTAGCCTATCCACCACTAGTAGGTAATATGAAAGATTATGTGGAGAACAAGTGGAAAGCCAAGGACTTATGACTTATAGATACCTTTAGCTCAAAACACTCAATTCAAAACCTACACCTTGCATATTTATTAGATTTCATGTGGTTGCTTTTTTGTTGAAATATTTCTTTGTTGAAAGATGAAAGAGGGATCATTTAAAGGAAGACATAGGTGGATACTCTTTTCCATAGAGCTACAATGATATGAAGACAAGTGTGGATGCTCTTTTCCATAGGATGACAGGGTGAACAATGTTGCTTGAATGGAGGATGCCCTATCCAAAGGTAGAACAATATGCTGAAATGGAGGATGCCCTATCCAAAGGTAGAACATATGCTTGAATGGAGGATGCCCTATCCAAAGGTAGAAAAATATGCTTATGCATACTTCTATTCATCACCACGATAAGCCTTAGGATGAACCCATGCTACATGCCTTACTCTAGGAGATGGACCCAAAAAATGTTTGTAGAAAAGTGGGCAAGACTCCGTATTATATCTTCACCTATCCTACGAGATGGAACCAAAAAATACTTGTAAAAAAGAGGGAAAAGCACCCACATTGTATCTTCAACTATCCTAAGTTCAAGCCCTCTTCACAACAATCTAGGAAATGACACCATCATGCACAATCCTTCTAGGGTAGAAGCTTATAACAAAAATTATTTAGGTATAATTTTGGATGGGGGAAATTTGGCGAGGAGGACATCCCTAGCCCAAAGTGCAATCCATCACTTGGATTACCCTATCATATGCTTTTCTTTCATCATATTTTGTTTCTTTTATGTGAAGCATATACACCTTTCAAGCGTTTACATTAGGCACTCTTTTCTTGTTTTTACCCATATGCACATGTATTGCACTTGATATCTATAACCTCATCAGCAAGCCAACTCTCAAAACTATAACACCTTGGTAGTAGCTAACTATTAATATGTAGCACATATGGCTACATCAATGATTCATGAAGTGCTTCATCAACACTGGTGCCACCCTCTTCTACATTGATACATGAACCACCCTTTCTACCTTCGCCTTTTACTACATAGGTTCGAGGATTACATTAGGTAGGTGGAGATGTTAACCCCATTTTTAGTGGTTATTAGGCAAAGGACTCTGGTGGGCCCCATCAAAAAATATCTTGATTGTGAGATTTATGAATAAAGCGTCCGAGATTCAAGAGGAAAATTTTTGGTGCTTTGTAATAATGTCTTACCAAGGAGGTTGCTAATCACTTATTGGCACGAACAACTTTGATATGTTCCTTTAACACATTAAAACATCTCTATTCATTTGGGACACTTTCTAATTTTGCCCTCTTGAGCGGTTTTTTGTACATAATGCACATCTCATGATTTTTTCCGCTCTAAGGAGCCACACACAATGCAAACAAGAGATGTTCAAGCTTAGTGTAATGCTAACATCAAATTTCACATGTATACTAAGTGTCTAGCACACATTAAATTAGAGGTTTACACTATGGCTTTTCGTGCCTAGGTGCCTGGCCATTTAGTAAGTTTGTATAAAAGATAAGCCAACTAATGAGAATGGACACTTCCCTTGTGTTCTCTTGTGTGTGATTGAGAGCTCTTGTGTGCTTCTTCTCCTCTTCTCTTTATACTCTTCTATGAGTGAGAGTGAGTGAGTAAGTGAGAGTGAGAGTTTGCTCTTGTAGGTTTTCTATCTCCACCACCATGGCTACTTTGCTATGAGGGGTTTGTCCTTAGATTTCCTTTTACAATAGGAGCTATTAAAGAGAGCTAACTGGACACACGTAGTTGGGTGGCCTCCTTTAGGAAGCTACAAATAGATTCATCGCCATCCCCATGACATTTCTCACTAAAGCTACAAATAGATTCATCGCCATCCCCATGACATTTCTCACTAAATCTTTGTTCTACAATGTAGGAGTGCATCTCTACTATGATCCATTTTCTAACATTCTCTTTTCCCTTCCTCATGTTCCCTATTCTTTGCCCAAACGGAGAGGAACTGGAACTTGGTTCCCTACTGAAGAAGCTTTTATCATGTGCTCCTTAAGAAGGTGGGACTTTTGCTTGCACTATGTGTGCGCTTAAGCTATTGGGTGTTTTGTGGAATGCTCATTCCTAATGATACAGTAAAAGAGACATGTCCCTATTGTTACAAATGTGGTTGTCTACTTGGCCATGGTTAACTTGGGATAAACTAGCTTAAGAAATACCAAATCCTTGAAACATTATGGTGTTTATCATGGTTTTAACCACTTCCTAAGGGAGCGAACCTTAAGGTTCATGATCCTGTTGCTTCATTGGAGTTGTGCTCAAAGATAGGGTGGTTTAATGCCCTTTTTTAATGGGGTTGATGGTGTTTTTTATAGAGCTAATGGGTAAATCTAGGGGTCAAAGGAGGATCATGGCAGTTCTCATTTCCAAGAGTCTCATTGTTCCTCCATTCACATCAATATTTAAATGGCTTATCTCATCCCAAATAACCTCACTTGAGGTAGATCAGAAGGAGTTTTACCTTCTTAAGATGGGAGCACTCTATTATTACTGATCGTTGTGGTGGTTGTTTGCTAGGATTTAAGGCTGGGTGGGTTTGATGAGGAATGATTTGATGCACTACATTCATCTATATTATTATTTCTAACAATTAGTTTGGATCAAGTTTGCACAAGTGAAATAATCTCTACTATTCTAAATTCAGACACGTGTTTTTTCTTGGTTTCATAAAAGTTTTTTTTAGTTTTTTTTTACTCCTCACAAATAATGCAATCATTTGTATTTTCGTTTCAACAATTAGTCCAAATCAAGTTTTCACTCTAGTGAAACGGTCTCTACTAGTATGATTTAAGATAGGTATGTTTTTCATACTAGTGAAACAACCTTTATTAGTCTAAATTAAAACACGTATGTTTTTGCCAAGTTGCAAAAAAATAAGTTTTTTAAGTTTGAGTTTTTTTCTTTTGGTTGATTCACATCACACTTGGTTGTCTCATGTCTCTTGCCGCACATTTCATTTCTCGTGGCTCATGATTCACTCATGAGACTCACTTAAAGTTAGAGCAGCTTAGCTCACATGAAGATATGGCTCATGTTTCATGACTAGCTGGCTCACCTCTCACATATCTCATTTCATGTCTAATGTGCTAACACAACCCATAGCTCACATCTCACATGGCTAACTGGGTTCATGCCTCACATGTCACACTTTTTGTGGACTCACGTCTCACTTCTCACATGTCATGCTTTTTGTGGACTCACATCTCATGTCTCACGTCTAGTTAGACTCATAGATTTTTTTTATAAATTAGGTCTACCAAATCTTTTTCTTTTATGACATAGGCATGCTTGGGCATGGATTCCCAATAGTGTGTGTGGCCCCATGCCATAGCCAGTGTTGGTGAATTATAAAGGACATGATTTTTTCTTAGAAATTGATGCTATATAGATTGTATGTGAGAAGAAAATCTTGCTAGGACATGGGTAGGCATTGCAAGTCTTTAAGGTAGGTTTAACTGGCTGGTACAGTATTCAGTTCACCTACTCTTTGACTCATACACACATCCTGGTTGACTCATGTCTCACTTATGTTATAGTTCACCCTCTCAAATTTTTTTATCATGCATGTGTGGACTCATGTCTCCTAGTGTTGAGAGGTGGTTTGGCCTCATTTTTGGGCTTTTTGAGCTTTTTTAAACCTAATAAATGTTTGAGATACGAGTGATTAAGTGTATTTAATTTGAATTTATATGCTTCTAAGCTACCAATTCCAATAATGCATGAAAAAATATTAAATTCATCACAATTATTAAGATATTCCTTGGCTCAATATAATGAAATCTAAGCCTAGTGGGCTTTAAAATCATGCAAAAGGCCATTGAAATGAGGTTTTTCTCCTTCTAAGATATGCAACCAGAATAACCCAATGTAAACAAGCTTTAAAATAAAATAAAACACAACTAGAGGCATCGAAGACTCCAAAACCATATGTTTTTTAGAGTGTGACCTCCTAATAAACACCAGGTAATATTGAGTTATCTTAATATCTTGGAATGGACAAACAAATAGAGCTAAGCCCTAGGCTTTTTCCCATCGGTGGTGCCAAATATGTTTAAGTCATTGCAATGCAACTTCCCATGTGAGTGCACTAGCTTGTTTGTCATGTCCTCACTATATTGTCACACAAGAATGCCCCATTGCTAAGGGGGTGAAGACAGTGCTTCCCTTTGCCTAGTGGAGGCAAGAAGGCAATAATATGCTTCACGACAGTTCATTCTCACAAAATGTGGGTGGAGAAGAAGTTTATGAGAGGGAGAAGCCTACAAACAAGCCTATCTAGTAAGCATCCATCAAGCATGTAAGCGTAAAGCAAGAGTGTCGGGAGGAGAAGGAAACCTCGCAAAGTATTCTACTACAAGGGAGAGAATATCCAATGCTCAATCAATGTAAAAAATAGCTTATATACAAGTGACTAGCTTGCTCAATGTCAAAAATGACTTATATACAAGTGACTAGCTTTCACAATATCAAAAATGACTTATATACAAGTGGTTAGCTTTCATGCTAGGTTGGCCAAAGCTTAATAAGAATCATGGAGGGCCACTAATTCTAGTCAAAATTAAGTCTACATATGAAGTCAGTGAATTTCTTATTTGGCATTAAGATCATGATAAGGCCTCATTATAGCACCGTTTTTTAAAGGTGCTCGCCTACGGTGGGTTTAGCAAGTGAAACCATGATAACATGCAAAGTGGTTAACACTCGTCAACTTATTCTACTTCTTGTTGTCAGCCTCTACTTCCCAATTGCTCACTACCACCTTACCAATTTCATGGCCAAATTGGGTTGCACTCGTAATTGCTCCACATCATCTTCATCCTATAAAATATAAACATTATGAAAAAATTAAACAAGATTCGTTTATCATCGCATTCATAAATAGTTGTGTTATAGTAACAATCTATCAAACACTCTATATATTCATACACATTCCATGGCAATTTAGTGTTATCATCTAATATAATGCTTGCATCATGCACAAGGACATGGGATCCTCTCTTCTAACCATGCCACATTCCCATGTTTAGGTCCTTTATCAAATGAAGAAGTTGCTAATCAATCCATTTATATGATATTATATTCTTAAAGAAAAGCAACGAGAGAGATAGTAGAGGCAAAGAAATCCATTTACATGATAGTAGAGGCACATAGAAAATCAAGAGAGAGATAGGAAAATAAGAAACAAGTAGAGTCAGTGCATTTAGAAAATCAAGAGATAGGAAAATAAGAAACAAGTAGAGTCAGTGCACTAAGAAAAGGGTAGGAGAGGGTAAGAGATGTTAGCCATAAGAGGGTAAGAGATGACAGGTAAGAGAGGGTAAGAGAGGAGAGATAAGAGAGCGTAAGAGAGGAAAGGTATAAGATGGTATGAGAGGAGAGGTATGACAAGGAGGGTTTAGGGTTCGAGTAAGTATTTAGTAGAAATAACATTTCAATAAATTTATGGCATTAATTATTATGATAATATGTCCTTTCTTACTCGGCTTTTAGGGCCTTCAAGCACTCTTTGCTGGTAAGCTTTTTTTAAAGATCTTATTCTTTATCTTATAGTGCCATTATCGAGTGCCTTAACCTTTTGTATACTTCTTTAGATCTTTTGTAAGCTTTATGTATGGACCTTATGCATGCATAAACATATGCATTAGTCTATATGGATTGGCTTATATATAGATATTTGCATTGGTTTAGACCTACACATTTATGCTTGTATTTGCTCTTTTCATAAGGTGCTGTATGCATGGACCTTATGCATGCATAAACATATGCATCGGCCTATTGTATTTGCTATATTCATAAGGCTCTATGCATATGCCAAGGTTATGCATGCATGTATTTACTATATTCATGCATGCATGTATTTGCTATATTCATGAATGAGGCTCTACATGAATGAGGCTCTATATGCCAAGCTTATGCATGCATGCATAGAGCCTAATGTATAGTGATTTTTTAATGGAAGGGAGAGGCTACTGTGTAGTTTTTTTAAGGAAGCCAACTCAAAGTTTAAGGAAGCCAACTCAAAGTTTATCCAAGCCACTATCAACTATGGAAATGTGTATCTAAATCTTCACAAAAGGAGTTGGCGATATGATCTCCTCTTCATTTGCAAACAAAGGTGGAATCTTTCAAAAATTGCTACATTCAAGCTCTAGAGGAATCGTCTTTCAAATAAGCAAAAAATTACGGCAAAACCATGATACTAAACTAGAATCCAAATCATAATGTGATCCGGATATAATAATAATCGATATAATAACGTTACACCAGTTGGCAGTGATACAAATCATCAAATGCCACACTACAGTTATCACAAGCTTTTCTATATGATCAATCCATTGTAATCGGTGATAAGTGTAGTATGCAATACATTATATCACCTTTTTTACAAATACGTAGTTGGTTATACATATTCGGTTAATTGTAGTTGGTTAATACATATTCGGTTAATTGTAGTTGGTTAATACATATTTGGGGTTGGTAAATACCAATATTGTTGGAAAGCATTGTCCTAAAAGTCCCTTATTAAATTGTGTGCCTTATATAGGCTCAAGTTGCCCCAAGCTTCCTTGTGCAAATTTCCATTACAACAAATGCCATTGTGTGCAACATTTATATGGATATGGAAGATTAATATAGGACCCATAGTTGGATTCCTAATTTTCCTTAGCCCGTATGACGCCCTTGCCTTTTCTTTACCTAAAATAATTTCTATGCTTTACTAGGGCCACAAAAACAATTGTTATATGTTTTACCACCTTTAAAAATAATGTTTGTTTTGGCTCTACCCCATGGCGCTCCACCTTAATAATGTGCCCACATGAAAGCAAGTCTTCAACAACCTTACAACCTTCATGGATACATACTATAATAGTGACCATGTGGACACACTAACACAAAAACGATAAACACTCTTCCATGATGATAGTACATTGCAACTTTAGTAAATGGTGGAAAACTTAATCTTTTATAAAAAAAATAGAGATCATATTGAAATTAATCAAGGTAAAAAATAATTCTAGAAGCATAGCGCACTATCTCATCAACTCACTCAATGAATATAATCAGGACCATCATAGTTGAGGTTGAAGAACGCACTTCTACATAAAATACAAGAGTTAGCACATGCAATTGCTTCTAGAAAAATGTGCACACTGCACACTCTTCCAAAAAGCAAATACTATTAAATTTTTGATTCACAACTATCACACTCATTAAAAACTACATATTTTGTTTGATTCATAATTAATCATACTCATTAAAATTTACCTATTTTGTTTTGCATCTTGCATAATATATATGAAGATGAAGATTTATAGCATTCACAAAAACTAGATTCCTTATAAAACACAAATCATCCAAACCTAGTTTGTTAAGAGAAACTTCTCTCATCATAGATTCTTCCTTTGAAATGCATAAACCATCACAATTTCACACAAGTAAACTATCCATGCTATAAAAATCTTCAAATAAAAAATATTTTTGTTCTATAAATATTTTTTAAATTTTAATAAAAAAATGTATAGTCTAAAAGATGTAAAGGGGGTGTCACTTGCCTTTATCGTTATAGAGGACACCTTATCTCTCTACGGGCTTTGTAACACCCTTTTACACTCTTTCCTTGGTTACATGTGGAGGTTCTAGTGGATAGCTGGGTTATCACTCCACAACTTAGCATAGCTTCAGCCACTCTTGGCATGTGAGAGGTCATAACAAATTTTATTTGTAAAAGGCTCCTTACATTGGAGCTTCCTCCACGTCTACAATATCCCTTTTAAACATGACAAACAAGTATTCATAAGAAGGTTGCATATGATTAAACTCCAACACTAATACTCACACATGTGTCCAAAAGTTATAATGGACGTGTAGACACAAGTACACATATAAATACAAAAGCACTATGTCCTCAACAAACTTCAAATGGTGACATGCACTTGTCTATTTGTTATCCAAAAGCAACTCACGCTTTCTTTTTTATAGGATTATAGTTGTGCATGTAATTGAAGGCCACATCACCCCATTTAGAAAAAACCATATGACTTTTTTCATCTTTTAAAACTCCACTGGATTCATGTGAGAGCAAAATAAAGTATTGATTTTACTCTCTCCCAACTTATTAATATAATAAAGATTAATCCCCTTGAGCACCTTAAATAATACCAACCTAAATAATATCACCTTAAATAATATCAACCTAACAAAAACATTGTACAGTATTAATTTTTCATGCTAGTGAGAACCATCATTCTTTCTTCTAAGGCATCTCTTTTCAAGTGGTCCATGGAACTTGTTTCATAATAGCTATGATGAGATGTACATTTCCAATATTTGGCTCTATAATTATTTTGATCTATAACACTATGTACTAAAGCCAAAACTATAAGCCATGGCCAACAAGATGAATCATGTACATAGCTTTACACTAAAACTCAAGCTGGGTGTTCCATGGAATCACCATTCTCCAATACAAAAGGGTGAGAAAATGTATATGTTTAGTTCTATATATCATTTTTAGCAAAGCTTAATGTTTTGCTTTTTTTCCTTCTTGCTTCAACATAGCTGAATGCTTCAATTTTTATAACACTTTGATTTGGAGCTTTTTGATATTGAAAATAAAAAACAAACATGCAAAAAAATGATGGGGGATCTATACATACATTTTTGGTAAAGTAAATTTTGTTTATTGTGTACTTGTAAGGAAACATAGTAGCAAAAGAAATATCGTCACAGTACAAAGCATTGAATTGCATAAAAAGAAGTAGAGAGTAAACAATATTACTGCTTGCAAACTTTGATTGCAAAGTGACGGTGGCTATCTACCCACATGTATGCCCCAAGTAAGGAGCTTTGATGGTGGTCTAGATAGACTTTGGATAGTGGATGTCTTGCTTAAAAATGTTCTTGAACACAATGAACTCAAAGGCTATTAAAACTAGTCTATATATAGTGCCGAGGGTTAGCATGGATGTAGGTTAGCCATGGCCACAGCAAAGCTTAATGTTTTGCTTTTTTTCCTTCTTGCTTCAACACAGCTCAATGCTTCAATTTTTATAACACTTTAATTTTTGAAGCTTTTTGATATTGAAAATAAAAACAAACGTGCAAGAAAATGATGGGGGATCGATACATACATTTTTGGTAAAGTAAATTTTATTTATTGTGTAACAATATTACTACTTGCAAACTTTGATCATCACAAAGTGACGGTGGCTATCTACCCACCTGTATGCCCCAATTAAGGAGCTTTGATGGTGATCTAGACAGACTTTGGATAGAGGATGTCTTGCTTACAAAAGTTCTTGAACACAATAAGCTCAAAGGCTATTAACTAGTCTATATATAGTGCCGAGGGTCAACATGGATGTAGGTTAGCCATGTTGGCCACCCCACCAAGACTTGGTTAAAAATTACCAACCAACCATATCATCCAACTGGAACCATATTAGACTACAATAAAGGTCTGCCAAGGATGTAGCCATGTTGGCCACCCCACCAAGACTTGGTTAAAAATTACCAACCAACCATATCATCCGACTGGGACCATATTAGACTACAATAAAGGTCTGCTAAGGATAATGCGTAGCTCCCATGGTCATGTCTGCTTCTGCTGAGACCGTCTGGGGACCATGAAACAAGCCGACCCGCAACACAAGAACAATGTTTCCTTGGTTTGCTGTGTCGTGCACTCATGCGACTATGGTCGTGTCTGCTTCTACTGAGACCGTCTAGGGACCATGAAACAAGCCAACCCGCAACACAAGAACAATGTTTCCTTGGTTTGCTGTGTCGTGCACTCATGTGACTATGGTCACATAGCTTACATAAGCATGCATCCTACTTATTATCACAATGCCAAGTCTACATAAAACGTGGGAACTACCGGGTGCTCACCATAACGGCTCCTACTCATATAGGGGGGGCTTACAAATAGAGCATATCCATCCCCCATATAGTAACAGCAGAAGGTGGAGCATTAAGAAAATGCTTTCCCAATGCCCCCACAATTTCCACCTATAGGTGAACTATGTCTTCAATCCAATACCGAGTCAATGAAGATGGTGCTCCAATGAATCTCTCCGAGTCTTCGTGAAAATATCTATATAATTCTATGTCATTAGGTAGTAGTAGACAAGATCCACCTCTCCATCCATGATAAACTCATGCACATAATGATACTCTATCTTAATGTGCTTTGTGCGAGCACTCAGTTCTTGGCAATCGCCATGCAACTCTAGTTGTCATATAGCAACACTATCGCTCCCTTTTAAGAAACAACCATGTCTCCTAAAATCCTTCTCAACCAAGTTTCTTCACATAAAGCAAAGCATGTTGCCTTGTACTCAATAGAAAGTGCCACTGAAGGCTGCTTCTTACTCATCTAGGGATGTAATTCCAACCTAATAAGAAAATAGTAACCAAAAACAAATTTTTTGCTCGATGTGTAATGATACAAATGGTACCTTTGATGTATTCTAACACCCACATGACTTTAATGTGTATTGCATAGAAAGATCAAACTCCCCACTACCTTCATGTGCTCCTTCATATCCATAAGTGGAGAAGCATCTTCCATAGCCTAGGCTTCACATCAACCTCCATGGGTGTAGCCAAGACTCCATCCAACTTTTGCCTGATCTCAATCCCCAATGCAAAAGCCCAAGGTCTACTATTATTTCAAACTCTGAACTTAACATCTTCTGTGTGTCGGACCTTCTCTTCATGATTCCCCATCATAATGAGGTTATCACATATAGGCCAATAATCATGTACCTACCCTGCTCAAAGAAAATATACAATTTTGCATCTGAGAGGCATTTAGAAAGAAAAATTCTTACAAAGAAAGCACCTACTCGTGTTGTTGCCATGCCTAAGGGGCCATTTTGAGCACATACAATGCCTTCTAAAATTTGTACACTTTGTTTTTTGAACTAAGTATCTCAAACCCGGTTGGCTATGCCACAAAAACCTCCTCCTTGAGATGCTCATTCAGAAATGTTGAATTTGCATCCATTTGCAATACTGGCCATTTACCATAAGCATCTAAGTTTAGTACTATAGGAATGGTGGGTCAATCTAGTTGTGGGGGTGAATGTTTCCTCAAACTCGAGCCCTTCGACCCATGCAAAAACCTTTGCCACCATGAGCCTTGCCTTCTACTTATTATTGAATGTGCCATCAAACATGTACTTGGCCTTCCAAACCCATGTTTGGTGTCAATAAGCTTCCATTTCAAAGGAAGATCCCACAAAATCTGAAGTGTGGTTTCTCATAATTGATTCATTCTCTAACTTCAAGGCCCCCCTTTAATTTTGATCTAGTAATGCTTTATCCACACTAGTTGGCTCCTATACTTTTATTATCTCAGCCATTCAAGGCCCTATTGACAATGTGAGTGGAGTCCCACTTATGCTCCTCTATTCTCTTGTATCTATGAACAACTGGTGGCTCTTCTATGATTTTTGGTGAAGCTTTCCCATCTAAGAGCTGCTTTACCCATTTAGGATCTAGCCCCTTATGTGGTGCTGCAAGCTTTCTCTTCTTCATCATTTAATGAGTCCACCACTTATGGAGTTGCTACTATTACTTGGTTGTGTCTCTGGGAAACTTCTTCGTTTGAAGGGATAGTGTGGATGGAGCCTTCTCGTCCACCTATTAAGACTATTCCATAAACACCACATCATGATTGAGAATTATCTTAATTTGCCTCCAGGTTGTATAGTCGATAACCCTTTGACTTCATACTATACCCCAAGAAGATACACTTCTTGCTCTTCGAATCCCATTTGGTTTTGGATAAGTCTAGAACATGCATAAAATAGTCACAACCAAAAGTCATGAAATATGCAACCAAAGGTTTCTTACCAAAACGAGCCTCTTGAGGTATTATCCCCCTACTAGTAGCTACATTTGTGTAGCTCCTATAAAGGGTATGCTTTCCAATGTTAAACTCAGCCCAAAAAAATTCTAAATTTATTTCCCTTTGAGCATACTCCATGCCATCTCCACAACACTATGCGATTCTTGTGCTCTGCAACACCATTTTGTTGTGGAGTATGAGCAACTGCCAAATATCTCTTAATCCCATGCTCTTTGCAATAGGCATCGAATTTAGTAATAAGAAATAGGAAGAACCACCCAATGCAATGGTTGGCATTTTACCACAAAGATTTGCATATACAAGCTTTAGAGGAGCCTTTGCATGATTCTTGCTTTCTTGTGGAAATACTTGCCGATGCTACTTGCCTATTATACAAGCTTCACATACACTTGATATCTCCAAAAAATGTTGGTAGATGTGCCACAATCCTATACCTATGCATCTCTTTTAAGACTATAAATAAAGCTTAAGTACCCAGATCTTTCATGTCATAGCTTGCTTATCCCAACATCGGCTCGGATTATAAAACTCAATAACTCATACAAGTTGTTACACTGGATTCCTCTCACCTATGACATTGTCGCTGCTGGCATATGTGATGATTGCACCAGCCTTATTGAAAATAACCTTCAAGTCACGATTAGCTATGGCTGCAAACTGATAGCAGGCTCCTTTCTTGATGTCCTGGCACATAAAGAACATGGGATAGCTTTTTAGTATCACAATTGCTAGAAACAAAAGAAATGGTACTTGATCCCATGGTTGAGCTTTTGGCATCATTTTGCGACCGTGAATCGCCAACTTGCTTGAGGGAGCTATACCATCCCTTTGGCTAGTTATATGTTGGAATGCTTTAAGTCAATGATCCATGAGCCATCAGATGCTGAGGAATGTTCAACTTTGCATATATTTTTTAATTTTCCACAAACAGCTCTAATAATTAGCTCCGATTTCGCTTTAGCACTATTCGTGGACTCCTTCAAAGGCTTCAAGGTGCCATTCTTCTCAGATGCTTCCTTTAGTCCACATGATTTGACCATATGACTAGGCTTGTCTCGTAGAGTAGAAACACTTTGCCTTTGATTTCTTCTTTTTCTCAAAAGCATTGGGTTTACTGGAGCCCTAGCTTTTTTGCATTTTATGGAGAATTCAGTGTGTCTAGCCTTAAAGCACATTTCCTCCTCCACTAACGTTACTCTGAACTCCTCAAAAGTAAGAGGCAAGGTCGCGCACCTACATGTTTAGTGAGGTCACCAAACTCTCATACTTACAGGGTAAAACTTGGATGCATCTATGTGCCAGTTCTTCACTGGGCTTGGTGATCCCCATTGCCACCATCTAATCTTGTAGATTTGTTATGCACAATATGAACTGCAATGTTGTTATGAGAATGTATTTTAAGATCTCTTTAAAGTATTATTCTACCCTCATAGATAATTCGAGAACGCTTGGATTATCTTTGTGTCATGCCAAATGATATTAATATCATGGTGATGCCATTATGTTTGGTGTACATTGATGTATGATTAGGGCCTCCAATGTTTGCTTTTATTCTACCCTCATAGTTAATTCGGGAACGCTTGGATTATCTTTGTGTCATGCCAAATGATATTAATATCATGGTGATGCCATTACGTTTGGTGTACATTGATGTATGATTAGGGCCTCCAATGTTTGCTACAATTGGTTTGCATGGAAGGGTGACTCCTGGGCTACTTACACCTTGCAAACATGTGTGGTGATGGTTTGTATACTTACGGAATATTTTTTTACCAATTTATTGTTGGTTTTTTTATAGGTGAAGAGGATTTAGAAAATTGAGGAGGATGTGCATAATATTATTTATTGGCACACATTTTTGTAAACAAGCTTTATATATAAATGTTCTAGCTTGTGCACATTTTGATTTATTTTGAAAGCTTAGATTTATCAACCTTAGACTTAAACTTTAATATTTTTGTAAAGTGTGATATGCTTTAACCCTAGCCTCAATTTATAGACACTCTATTTTGAGCATAAGAGAGTGCCATGCAAGTAAAAGAACCTTTTTGTCTCATAAAAGCTTTATTTCAGCAAAACCCTTCAAAAGCTACCAAAAAAAAAAAGAGAGCTCTACATAAGAAAAATTCTAGCTTGCAATAATTGCAGGGAAATTTCAAAAAGAGTTTGTGTCCTCTTTTTGAAAACTGAAGAGCCTCTTGTAAGCAAAATTTTGGGCATTACTAAAGTGGATCAACAACTTTTTTTTTGAGGTGTTTTTCAATGCCAATTTTGTTCAAGCTTCTGACATGATTTTTGGATACTCAATCAATTCAAAGTGGCTTTAAAAATCTTGCCAAAGTCGACTGAAACTCAAGACTCTTGACCACGCTCAGGATTCATTTGGAATTAGAGTAAAGGAGGATGCTAAGATCAACCTTTTGAAAATTTTAAACCCAAATTTAAGAGCTAAGTTTCTCGTCTTTATTGATTTTCTTGCATCATAAATTACATTTTCTTTATTTATTTATTTACAATGGCCAATTTATCTACACAACCCACTATGCAAGAGAAAATGTTTGCACTTTAAGAGCAAATTGCAAGTGAGTATAAACTTAACGCAAGTTAGAGCGACATATGAAGCATTCTAAGTGCAAGCATAACTCTTCCAATTCTGACGAGGAAGAAAGTGATCATGTTAGGCGCACTGTTAAATCTACTTTGCGTGCCTAGAGTTCGTGGAAAGATTTATAAATTAGCTGAAAAGCATTTACTTTCCAAAACTATGATAGCAAGAAAGATGCACAAGTACTTATTACATGGCTCAGTTAATTGGATGACTATTTTTCAGGCAAAAAAATCTTTAAAAAGGATAAAATTAACTGTGCTTATAACCATTTGATTGAAAGTGCTGCTTTATGGTGGAATGTGATCAAGCACGTTAAACATCAACCTATGACATGGAAAGAGTTCCAGAAAATTTTAAAGAAACATTTTCTTCCTTCTCAATAGAAAGCTAAAGCTCGTTAACGATGAGATACTTTATGCCAGGTCGAGGAAGAGAATGTCCAAGCTTACATCGATAAATTATGGGATATTCTCATTGAAGGCTCAAGTGATCAAAAAGCTCAAAGAAAAAGAGGAAAGAATAAAATTCATTGCCAGTCTCTCAAGCCTACTATTAGAGCTAATATTAATATGTTTCATCCTCACAGTCTTAGTTTTGCTATGAATCTTGCTCTAAATTTTAAACACAAAACTTCTATTTCTAGAGATTCCAAAATGTAGGAAAAGTCTTTTACAAAGTCTTCTAAACCATCTTTTCCTTCGAGCAATTTTGATAAATCCAGGATGTATAAGGGGATGTTTGGAAAGACAATAACAACAAACCCTCAAACGATCAACATAAGAATCATACCACCAGGTGTTTCAAATGTCACAAGGAAGGCCACCTTGCACCAAATTGTCCAAAGAAGAAAATAACTCCACACCTGCGGCTCGTCTCAAAGGACGACGAGATGTGTGTCGATTATCATGATTTAAACAAGATTACTGTTAAGAATCGATATCCAATACCATGAGTGTGCTCCAGTTCTCGTCGTTAAAAAGAAGAATGGTCGAATGTGTATCGATTATCATGCTTTAAACAAGATTGAAAAGAACCGATATCTAATACCATGAGTGGATGACTTGCTAAACAAGCTCAAGGGAGCATAAGTTTTTAGCAAAATTGACCTAAAGTTCCACAACAAAGAATGGTCATTGAAAATCTGGTACTATAAGAACTGGTGCACGAGTCAATGCTTTCTTAAGCCTAAAGAAGGAATGATCTTATATACTAGTCCAATCAAAATGTCTAGATTACGAGTTTGGTTAAAGGATGTTCAATATATGCAAAATGTCTAACGAACTTCCTATAGTAGCTACACAATCCAAGAAAAGATCGGAGTTCGTGAATATCACGCGGTTTAGGCCAGTTATTAATGCTTTCGGTCTTTTTGAGGTCTACTCGAATACCATCAACAGAAATAATATATCCTAAGCATTCAATTTTATCTTGAAAGAATTTGCTCTTATCGGAGGTAACATAGAGTTGATTCTCTCGAAGAAGTGAGAACACTTTTTATAAATGTTGTTCGTGGTCTTGACGATTCTGATTGAAAACTAAGATATCATCAAAAAACACTACAATGAAAATTTGATATTTCAAGAATGCTATATTCAAATCATTCTATTGAAAGTAGCCGGAGCATTAATAAAACCAAATGGACATGGTTTTGGTGTTGTTTTCATGCAAGATGGACATCCCGAAAGTGGTGAGCTTAAACCAACAGAAAGAAATTATAGTATATATGACAAGGAATTAAGTTGTTGTTGTTCATGCTTTAAGACTTTAGAAACATTATTTAATGGAATCTAAATTTTTAATCAAGATTGACCAATAGAGCCTCAGCAGAGCATTCAATCATTTTTTAACCCAACCCTTGATTTCTGACTAACATATTAAATGGACTTCATTTCCAGAGTTTCCAACCCATGATTCAATATCAACTAGGCAAAGAAAATGTTATGGCAAATGCATTAGGTAGACATCCTAGTGTCCACAACATTTCTGTCATTTAGAGTGAACCTTTGAGTCCTATGAGAGAGTCTTATAATACTAACCCAAATTTTTCTAAGGTTTGGACTAAGCTTAGAGACAATAATTAGAACCCTATTGGTGATTACTCATGCCATGATGGTTACCTTTTCTTCCATAAGAAATTTTTCTAAGGTTCGAACTAAGCTTAGAGACAATAATTGGAACCCTATTTGTGATTACTCATGCCATGATGGTTACCTTTTACTCCAGAGGAGATTGTGTATTACACAACCTTTTAGAGAATTTATATTGGAGGAAATGCATCAACCGCCATACAAGGGTCATCATAGTGTTTTAGCTACTTTACAATTAGTCTCTAGAGAATTCTTTTGACCTTATCTTAAACAAGATGTAGCGAAATTTGTGGTTGAATGTTCTATTTGTCAAAAAATTAAAAGCTACAAAGGTGAGACCCAAGGACTTCTTACATTCCTAATGATACTTGGGAACAAATATCATAGGTTTACCTACTACATCTGGTCATACTAACATGATTTGGACTATAGTGGACCATTTGAGTAAGCAAGCTTATTTCTTACTACAGTGGACCATTTAAGTAAGCAACCTTATTTCTTACTATAGTGTAACGTTTAAGTAAGCAAGCTTATTTCTTACCTTGTAAGAAAACACTGACTTCTCAGCAAGCTGTGCGACTATGTTTATCAAGCAAATCTTTGTACATCATGAATTGCCAAAATTCATTGTTTCTGACAGAGACTCTAGATTCTACATTAATTTTTGGATAACCCTTTTCTCCAACTTAGGCACTAAGATAGAGATTTTCCACGGTTTTCCATCCAGAAACGAATGGACAAACTAAGGTTACTACTAATAGCACTATCTTCGATCTACTCATACCCTATGTTGCCCAATAATCTAATTCATGGGATAAGTACATTCATCTTCTCTAGTTTGCTTACAATAATACTCCTTATTTGGCTATTGGTCGAGCACCTTTCGAAATTGTGTATGGAAAACCTTTTCTTATTCCGGCTACTAGACTTTCCCACTAAGATAGATTTTTCCACGGTTTTCCATCCAGAAACGAATGGACAAACTAAGGTTACTAATACCACTATCTTCGATCTACTCATACCCTATGTTGCCCAATAATCTAATTCATTGGATAAGTACATTCATCTTCTCTACGTTGCTTACAATAATACTCCTCATTTGGCTATTGGTCGAGCACCTTTCGAAATTGTGTATGGAAAACCTTTTCTTATTCCGACTACTAGACTTTCCCACAAAATCAAAGCAGCTGATCAATTCACTATCAATTTTAGTAGCATTTTTTTATGAATGATGTAAAACGTTATATTGCACATGATCAAAAGCAATATGCTAAGAAAGCAAAACGTAAATGTAAAGCTATCTCTTTTGAAATTGGACATTATGTACTTTTAAGAATTGAGAAATGCAGACTTAAGAGTGTTGAAAAAATTCCTAGCTATTAAGCTCACCCCAAGATTTTATGGACCTTTTAAGGTGATTCACAAAATTAATGATGTTGCTTACAAACTTGAATTACCTTCTCATTGGCAAATTCATAACTCTCATCTGAGTTTATTAAAACCTTTTAGGGGATCACTTCCCACTCATTTTGTGTATGAGAAGCCGCCTCTTATTGAGATCGAGGAAGAAGTTTTGATTCCAGATATTATCACTAACCAACAGATTACATCGACTTGTACTGGAAATCAATATATCAAATACTTGGTGACTTTTCAAAATTATCCTCATGAGTGCCTCAAAAATATTTTCTTGCCTTCCCTGATATCCTCTGTACTTTTCAACAAACCTGCAATTGAGGGCAATTTCAAACTCAAGCAAAAGGGAATGTTATGAGAATGTATTTTAAGGTCTCTTAAAAATATTATTCTATTCTCTTAGATAATTTGGGGATGCTTGGATTATCTTTGCATCATACCAAATCATGTTAATATCATGGGTGATGCCATTATAAATATTAATACGTTTGGTGTACATTGATGTATGATTGGGGCCTCAAATGTTTGCTACAGTTGGTTTGTATGAAAGGGTGATTCCTGGGTTACTTACACTTGGTAAACATGCGTGTGGTGATGGTCTTTATACTTATGGAATATCTTTTTACCAATTTATTGTTGGTTATTTTATAGGTGAAGAGGATTCAGAAGATTGAGGAGGATATGCACAATATTATTTGATGATACACATTTTTGTAAACAAGCTTGGTATATACATGTACTAGCTTGTGCACATTTTGATTTATTTTAAAAAATGAGACTCAAACTTTAATATTTTATAGTGTGATATGCTTTAATCCTACCCTTAATTTATGGACACTCTATTTTGAGTATAAGAGAGTGTTGTGCAAGTAAAAGCACAACACTCTATTTTGAGTATAAGAGAGTGTTGTGCAAGTAAAAGCACCTTTTTGTATCTTTGGAGGCTATGGCCTATTTTAGGAATGGAAAATTACATAAATACTCATGTATGGGAGAGGCCACACACATGAGGGGGGAAGATTACACCCAATGTTGAGTCGTTTTCATGAGCTAAGTATTTTACATGTTATTTATTCAATTCTTGACTTACGGTTTTTGATGAGTTGATTGGATTGAATGATATATTTTCTTGCAAGTCTCTATTTTCCTAGAAGTGGATTCGTGTCATCTGTTGCTTCTTCTTCAAAATGCTATAAGAAAATTCTAAAGATTTTGAATCCTTATCTAATTCCTTGTGTCATACTAGTTCTTAAGAACTTGCCATGCTTAAAAGCTATGGTAGTATGCCGAGTTAGGGTCACTAAATCAGTGACATTGGTGACGATAGCATACAGCATATCTGCATTCCTTCACCTCCATTCCAAAGCGAGAGCAGGATCTAGTAGTATGTTCTATAATGGATCTGTTGGATTTAGAGTAGGACCCAACTTTACATCAACCCCTTGCGATTTTCAACAACTCATTTGAATCAAGAATATGCCTAATCTTGAACTTCAAGAGAGTGTTATTTGTCCCATCTAAATTTCCATCACCAAATGGTGGAAGACGGCGGGCACAAAAATGACTGGGTTATTTTTAGGTTGGGCCATCTCCCCAAATCTACCTTCAAATAACAAATTGCAAAAACAAGCTTTACCTAGAGCTTAAGCCCTGATACCATGTAAGAAAACACAATAGTGAAAGTAAGATCTTCAAAATATAAAGCATTGAATTGTAGAAAAAAGTGAAGGATGGGCACAAGTGACTAGGTTATTTCAGGTTGGGCCATTTCTCCAAATCTACCTTCAAATAACAAACTGTAAAAAACAAGCTTTACTTAGAGCCTAAACTTTAATACCATGTAAGAAAACATAAATGGTGGAGGACGACACGAGTGAATCGGTTATTTTTCAGGTTAGGCTATCTCTATAAATCTACCTTCAAATAGCTGATTGCTAAAACAAGCTTTGCCTAGAGCTTAAGCTCTGATACCATCTAAGAAAACATAATACCGAAAGCAAGACAAAGCACTGAATTATAAAAACAAATGGAGAGTAAGCGATATTGCTACTTGCAAACTTTGATTTACAAAGTGATACGACTGTCCACCCACCCCTATGCCCAGGTAAGGAGCTTTAATGACGATTACGATAGACTCTAGACAGAGAATGTTTTGCTTACAAGAGTCGTTGAGCATAATGAAGTCGATGATTAACAAAGGCTATTGAACAAGTCTATATATAGTGCCCAGGGTCAGCATAAATGGTGGGTTGACCAGGTCGGCCAACCCACCATGAATTGGTTCAACCAACAAACCATATCATTCGATTGGGACCATACTAAATTAAAATAACATTCCATGTAGCTCCCATGATCGTCTGAGACCATATGCGAGCTACCCCGCAACTCTTCTTTGCTTTATTGTCTAACATCACGCATGATTGTGATTGCATCCTATTTGACAGAGTGCCAAGTCCATATAAGCCACATTTGGCCATCCAATGTCTAAACTGGGAACTACCCGGTACCTGGGTGCTCTCATCATAACCATTACTCCTCATGTAGGGCCCGACCCTTATAAAGTAGAGCACATCCATTGCCTACATCCATCACTCGCAAATAACAACAAGAGGGTGGAACATTGAGCAAATGCTTTTCCAACAGTACATGCCTTGTGGTAGAAGGGTCTAAAAATTTCTATTGCCCTTTTACTAAATATTTACTTTAAATTGTTTCTTTTGTTCATTAAAGAGGGGCCTTCACTAGCATTGCTTTTGGGGGTTGCCTTCTTACTAGCATGTTTACATTCCTAGTAGCTAGAAGCATGTTTACCCTACATTCCTAGCTAGAAGCATGTTTAAATTACTAAATAACCTTTTCTTTTTATTAGTCTAATCGCATATGTGACTTTTCCACCCCCTTTGTGTGGGATTTGTCATGCTTTGGCCTCTCTATTACAGCTGTGACCTTCTTGTCCTTCTCCACTTCAATCCCTTTATAACATGACTATTGTCTCTTTTCTTGCTTTTCTCTCTTTCTTATTCCTCTTTCTCCTCTTCCATCTTTTTACCTTCCCTTCTCTTCTTTTCATATATTGTTTGTAATTTTAATTTATCGTTTTTCAAAACCTCATGGTTTTTTGGGCTAATGGACCGAACTTTTGTATTCTTGTAATTGTGGCTAGAATGGTGGGGTGTGGTGTGTGTGTGGGGGGGGGAGAGGGGGCGGGGAGAGGGGTGCAAAAAGCTCCTCTAGCTTTACACTACATCCATTGTAGATGTAGATTAGAGAAGATTTTTGTAATTTGGCTATGTATTTGAATTGCAAGGTTGACATTAAAAAATGCCTTGCACTCTTTCCATTGCAGACTCATATTAAATAAAATGTGGATAATCAACTCATGCATTTGCATTGCAATGTTAAAATGTAAACACTAAAAAAGTACAAGTGTCTATTGATGGACTATGAATTTAATATCAACTTCTTCTTCGCACCTTTATTCCAATGCACCAATCGTAACTTTTTTTCAAAGTTAGAGAAAGATAAATATTGACTTATGTGAAGAGTGCTATAAGGCATTAATTCCACATCATTTAAAGTGTGAAGCTTTTTATTCACATCACTTTAAGTGATGTGAAGCTTCCCAAGCTTGCTAAAAAACAAAAGATTTACACGTAAATGAGTGAAATACTATTTTTACTATGTATATGCTACGGGCTTGTGATGACAACGTTAAGGGAGCATGCTCATTTTCTTTACTTGTGCATTAACATTTACTTTGTATTGGGTAATACTTTAGATGATTAAATATAAAGAAGTCATCTTCCCTATTCCAATTCATGGCTAATGGATCCAGAGATGGATAGGAATAAATCATGTGTAGTAGTAGTTGTTGGTTTGAGTGACCCAATCAACTTGGAGTAGTTCTTTCAGTAATAATTGGGTTGTGTGTTTTCTATTTAGTGTGAAATTAATTAATTCTTTGCATTTTGTAGCTTTAGCTACATGTTCTTTTGGGCACAAATTAAGGGCAAAATGGCCAAAGCGTGGCATTTGCAAAAAAAAAAGGTGCTTGATCAAAGGTGGGAGGTTTGGGTCTTACTTGTGCACAAGGAGAGAGAGAGAGAGAGAGAGAGAGAGAGAGAGAGAGAGAGAGACCCGTTATTTAGGAGCATGCGAGATAGCAATTAAGAGAGATGATGATGCAACGAGGTATGTCTGGACGCTTAAAGAGCACTTTTCTCTGCCTTTGTTTTTGATGAGATCTGTGTTTGTTATACCATATGTATGCTTATTGATTGATCGATTGTGTCAATGCATCTCTTTGTTGTTGCATGTGCATGTGTGTTGCTACATTTATGCACTCGTTTTTGAGAGCACAATTCTATGTTGTACACTACACACACACACACACATTCTCTCTCTCTCTCTCTCTGTCTCTCAAACAGCTACGCAATGATGATGATAAAAGCTAAAGCGCTTGTAAGTGAGTACATGTTGTGAAAAGGTTGGCTCCTCTGTGCGTTGAAATTGGACTAGGTCGGTGGTAGCTCTGATTGTTGGAATTTTTATAGGCTATAGGAGAGAGAGAGAGAGAGAGAGAGAGAGAGATTAAAGAGAGAGAAAGCACATGGTGGACGGTCAAAACATTTATTCTCTTTTTTATTATGTTGTTTGGTTGGCTAAAAGAAGCATAGGAGCTTTTTTATTTCTTTGAGCCTGCCACCACTGTATATCTAGCACACCGCCCACCTTGGCTACTTTTAGTACTCGTCATTGACCCCCGACCCGAGTCCCGACCCTTTTTATATTCGCCGGTTCACGCACGCGCACCCCACACACACGCGAATTCCCTCCGATACCCCCTGCACTCCTCATTCCGCTTGTCCTCGTGAACCCTACCCCCCTTACCCTTTCGCCTGCGGACTCGACGAGTTTGATCCACCTCGCTGATTTTGCTTCATCCCATGGAAGCAGGTTTGATCCGCCTCGCCCTGAGCGGACCCTGTCGTTACATTGTTGATTTTCTTGCTTGTGCTTCCATTGTTGATTTTGCATTCATTATTATGATTGCCCTGGCTCACAGTTTCGTGCCTTTCTTTAATCTGGTTTTTGCTGCTTTCATCAGGTCTCTTCACACCTCTTTTCCTTATGTTTGCCCAACCCAGACACCTGGGTTGGCTTGAGACGGGTGGGGTTTGAATGGAGAGGATCTTAGCCTCCTCTCTTAACAAAACCTTTTGCTACTTTGAAGTAGCTTGACCCCCGGGAGAGGAGTCTTTGCTTTAAAGGCGACGCTTACAAGCCGAGAGAAAGGAGTGAAGCGAGGTCAGATAGAAACAGACGGGAACCATTGATAATGCCCACATCGTAGGATTCATAATAACTTCACTTTGGCCATCTGCTCATGATATCACCCCTTTGTGTTTGCAGGGAATGATTACATCCTTTCATGCTAGCACCTCTGGGGGCATCCTCAGCCCTTCGTGTTTGCAAGGGGCATAATCGCTGCAACGATCTTGCTCTCTAGTCTATGCCATCCTTCATCACATGCGAGACATGTCTGAAGTGCATATCTGTAATAGAAGTCATGTGCCGGCCAGATCAAGGTTTTGTCTGTCTGTCTCCGGCATATTCTTCTTTTATGTGTATCTTCAAGAGTTGACCCTGAACTCTTCATTTGTGTATTTATCCACTTCATATTTGCCAGTGAGAGGGCACCCCCACTGGCTTGGCCTCTTGTTCATTTGGAAGTCTAGGCAAATTGCCTTGCCTAACACCTTATTTTGCGATATGTTTTGTAAGCAAAAGCTCTTCCCTCCTCACAGGTAACTTGATGAGAACGGAAAATTTGAATAATCCGATGCATAGTATGAAGTTATCAAAGTGTAATTGGTTTTTGTAAGTGTACTTATAGATTCTCCCTTTTGACATTACTCTCCAATCACAACATTTTATACGTCTCCATGCAAAAGTTAAAGGCAGTTTTGGATGACTTCTGCATTTTTGTGGGAGGTTGGAAACTATAACGTGGTGGTAGGCTGAAAGCGAACTGTAAATGAGCAGCCTTGTTTTACTGCCCAGGAAGCCAAAGGAGAAAACTGTGAACAAAAATGAGCAGCCTTGTTTTAATGCTCAGAAGATCCAACAGAGCCACATTTTATTGCTTGCAAGATCCAACAGAGAGTTTAAACACCTAGCACGATTTCCTTCATAATTGAGCAAATCATTGTACTAATCAGGGAGCACTAAACTTAAAAATGAAGTCCCCAACAGAAGAGCGAGACAGGAGCATCACATTTTTGACAAGTGCTCTTGTCCTTCTCGTGCTTTGAGTAGGCATGCCCATCACATCCTCCTATGAATCATCATTTTTGCCTTGTTAGCTAGTGTCAAGTTGTTAGTCCACCAATTGACAGAGTGCCTTAAAACCCTTTCTCCCAAGTGTATTTCCTTTCCCAGACATTATGTAACCATCATAGAGCAGTTTGCCTTTCAATGTTTTATGAGTTTTCCTAGGCCCCATACAAAAGACCTAGGCCCCTGGAGGAGCACCAACGTCAATGTAAATGGTAGTGAGGAGTCTCCTCCACCATTTGTCACTCAATTTTTATGGTGCCATTTGCAAAGCTGCCTGTTAACACGGCATCGATGACATTGTTTTAACAGTCAATGCCCTTCATGTAGAAAAGTTGATCTTTTTTTGGCTTCTTTTTTGGGTCAGATCTAAAGGTAGAGAAATCTCCCAACTCACGCCTTGATAATAGACATCAGATCATGATGAATTAACATACTTTGCTGTGTGGAAACAAGTGCTGCCAGGCAAGCTGCATTCACTTTTTGTTATCAGATAGATGCTGGCATATATGGGCTTGGATGCTAATGCTGATACATGGGTGCCAGAAGAAATCCATTGCAAACATCATCTTAAAAAAATTTGAAGGCTGTCGGTATCAAATCCCTTACTTGCCCTTGTAATGGCATTTGCATTATACTACAGCAAATGCTTTTGCTGTTTTTGCAGTTTCCATGGTAACACGAGTTGTGCTTAAAGATGTAGAATATTACAGGGGTAACATTGAACATTTGCCTGGTCAATACACTATATGGAAGCATGTACAGTCCTGACTATTTTGCAGGGACCAAGCATTGATAAAAAATGGGAAGGTATTGCTGTTTCTCCATTACGCTAGTGGATGTAGAGCAGCAAGTGTGCCAGAGTCCAGACCAAGGAGCAGGGTTTAGATATTGCAGCCAAGTTTCCAAAGAGAAGGTCAGGTTTGAATGATGGGATGCAGTCTGAGAGGGTGCTTTTTGTGATTCGCTCAAATTCCCCTCCTCGATCTTGCTTAGAGTAAATTGCTTCTAAATGCTTGAAGGCTTGTTTCTACTGGTAATTCCTCACTCATGGAATTGTCTCTTTTCACTTCTCAAGATTAGCCGCTACTTGTTTTGAAGGTGCCTTGCAGTAAAGGAGGTAGTAATTCAGCGAAGAGCATTACAGAAGCGGCTCAAGATGTGGGATTGTTTGTGTGGTAAATTTGAAGCTCACAGAAGGAATTTCTGTGCAAACAAGAGAGAACCTTCAATCGTAACTGCAAACTTGCTGATGCTTTTGTTCTTCTAAGCTCTCAAAACTGGGTTCCATTGTGCAGATAAGGTTGTATAGAGTAATGCTTGAAGCTCCTCCAAAGTGAGCATCTCCCAATCGTTTAGACGCATATGCCTTTCCAGCAGCCTGTATACATGACTGCATGGAAAACACAGAAAACTTCCAGGAATCACAGATGGGTGATTTACCAGTAGTGGGTTCTCCAGCATTTGTCTAGGAGGGACACTATGGTAGAGGGTGTGACAGGATGTAACCAGCATGATCCAAGACCATTTCTATGTTGGGACACTATGGTAGAGGGTGTGACCAGCATGATCCAAGACCATTTGTCTAGGAGGGACACTATGGTAGAGGGTGTGACAGGATGTGACCAGCATGATCCAAGACCATTTCTATGTTGCGTATGTGGCTGTGGTTTGGTTATTGGATGTTCAAGCTTTTACCTTTGATGACATTGACCGGTTGTATAGAGTAATGCTTGAAGCTCCTCCAAAGTGAGCATCTCCCAATTGTTTAGACGCATATGCCTTTCCAGCAGCCTGTATACATGACTGCATGGAAAACACAGAAAACTTCCAGGAATCACAGATGGGTGATTTACCAGTAGTGGGTTCTCCAGCATTTGTCTAGGAGGGACACTATGGTAGAGGGTGTGACAGGATGTAACCAGCATGATCCAAGACCATTTCTATGTTGGGACACTATGGTAGAGGGTGTGACCAGCATGATCCAAGACCATTTGTCTAGGAGGGACACTATGTTAGAGGGTGTGACAGGATGTGACCAGCATGATCCAAGACCATTTCTATGTTGCGTATGTGGCTGTGGTTTGGTTATTGGATGTTCAAGCTTTTACCTTTGATGACATTGACCTCTTTATCACTTGTGGTGGACACAGGCAGGGTGCGGGAGAGAATGTCAATATCTATAATCTAAAAGAAAAGCATGGAAAGTATTCTGAAAGCAAAGTGTGGTAAATATTCTGAAAGCAAAGCATGGTCACTTTCATTTGCTATTGATAGACCCTGTAGCTGCAATTCAGTGATGGTATCAAGCAACAAAGCAAAAGTAAGTTCTGGATGTGCAGGTGTAAGGTTGGGAGTACCCAACTAAAAAGCGTTTGGTGAGAAAACTTGTAGGTGAATTGCTGTATTTCTTTGTGTACCATTGTGATATGCTTTTACATGTCTACGATGCTGATTGCTCGTGAGTAGTCGCCCTTTGGCAGGTGAGGGATGCCTTTACTGATGAGAAAATGCTGGATTTTGACAATGCTCACCTTGCAGCTTGCTTAATTTGAGTGCTTGGGTGGCTATGGTTGGGGTTGGTATGCCAGTGTGTTGGCAGGTCATTTTTAGAGGAAGGTTTGTAAGCCAACAGGTGGCTTGTGACTCCGGGAGGGGAGGTCCTGAGTTCAAATACCTGCAGGTCCTTGTTGGTATTGTGGCCGTTTTGCGACCACAAGTAGTAAAGTTGTTGGGTGGGAACACCAAGCGACCTCTGTGCAGGTACCTTGTGACTACAGAAGGATCTATATTTGTAGAAAAAGAAGGAGGAGGTTTGTAATGCTCCCTCAACCATCTTGAGGGGGTGCAAAGTTCATATTGGGCAGTTTGCTTCAAAAAAATAAAAATCTATGCATGCATAAAACTTTGCACTTACAAGCACTCGTGGACAGCACACACTGTTTTTACATAAACACGTGTGTATGTCTGTGCACAATGCTTTTTGACGGCCTATGTAGGCTGAGTACATGAGCCATGGTTGCTCTATCACATGCCCAGACCACCGTTTTTGTGGTATATGTCATGGGATGTTCAAAAATTCAATTTTCTTTTAGATGAGAGTTCCCGGAGTATGAGATATACAGTCAGTTCATTATTCCATAGGGTTAAAAAAAGCCTACTGGAGCCTGTATTGATCAGGATCTTTGTTCTTCTTTAGCAAAGGTGAATCCCACTGAGGTGATTGATTCGTGTAAAGACAATTGAATCGGGTTGCTGGGTTAGATGTTGAGGGCCTAATCTTAAGTACATTTTTTTCTTGACTTCTCAAAGGGCATCTTATTCCATAAGTCAAAGAATTCATGGTAACCTCTGTGGAATCTTTGCACTAGTTAAACCAACCCAAGAGTTCTATGAGGAAGGTTTTCCAGATGTTTGGTCATAAAAAGTTATGGGGTTGTGCTCCTGCTTTGTTTATATTTCTAATAAATCTATATGTTCTCTAACTTGGCTCTCAAGAGTAGAGGCCGACCCTAGACGCAGTGTGTGGGTTCAGATGCACTTTGAGCTTGCAGCTTACAGTGTTTGTGTTACCCAAGTGCGATTTGGGAGGCCTGCCGGGTTTGAGTGAAACTCGTCGGGTTTGAGTGATGAGTTTCACAGAAAGGTATTCACACAATGTTATGAAATTTAGTGCTAGAGTTACTTTATGTGCTTCACTTAACATTGCATTCCACAACCCTGCAACTTTCCTTTTATATGATACAGAAAGTCTTGATACCGGCCCCGTTCTCTTTGTGAGGTTGCCCTGGTTTCCAAAATTTTTTGGACTCCCATTTTCGCAGACACCATTCTAGGGAAGAAAGCCAGTGAGAAGCCTTGGACAGCTGAGGACGGTGAGAATGGTGATGTTGGTGATGAGGTGTTAAATCTGTTGCTAAGCTATATGATTTGGGTTGAAAATCAAGGCCTGAGGTACATAAACTTACTATTGAAGCTAAATAAATAAGCATCCAGGAAAGTGCCATTACTTTTTGTAGGTGTGGAGCTTACAAATTATGTTGATTAGTTTTATGGATGTAATGGTGTTGTGCTATGTAAAGGGAAAGTGAAATTTTGAAACATAGTTATACAAAAGTTGTTGGAGATTTCTGAAAGGATTTGGCAGGGTGCTTTGAGGCGCTCGGCTTCTCACGAAAAACTCAGTGACAAGGGAGCCTGACAGGTGTCCCATTATGTTTAAAGCTCCTTGAGTGCACTTGAAGTTGGGCCTCAATTTGCTTAAAAGCAGTAGCAACATCTCAAAACACATGGCGACATACTGAAATATTTAGAAGAGAATGGGGCTAAAGCTTGAAAAATGCACATGGAGTAGTTTGGTGCTTACAAAATTTATACAGTGAAGTTACATATAATACATATAATCATTAGTTCCTAAAACTTCGAAGGCATGGCATCTCTTTGGCTATTCAAATACTTGTCCTCTGATGGCTATAATATCATGTATGCCATCATTGTATCTTTATCATTATTTCAGCTAGGAAGTTTACATCTTGCCACTTAACATCGCTAAATGTTAATGTCACACAGCTTGTGAAATTGGGGTAGGTTTTTGCATGGACGACGCCCCGACCTTATGAGGTGGATATCTTAGCCGCTCAAGGGAAAATGTTCATGTTTACATCGACTGAGTCAGGGAGATGAAACTGACAGAGCTCAAAAATATATAAGGTTTTTGCTTTTTTCTCTTGAGGAGGACAGGAGACGGAGAAGGTAAGGTAACTAAATGTCCCAGGTAGGGCATGATTTGAGGTGGCAGAGACTTCAAAATATCATTTAGGAACTTGCTAATAAATTTTCACTAGCGTGAATATCACTTAGAAATGCAAAGGAGGTTGAAGCCTCTTTAAGCCAATCTTTCAACATTCCTTACCTCCTTGCATGTTATGTAAGATGATTCACAGTTGTAACTTTGAATCGTAGGTAACTTTTATAGTAATAAAATCATTACCCATATAGCAGCTATGTCTTATCTTGTTTATTTTTTCACAGTTCTACAGATGTGTAAATTGTGTTTGCAGCCTACGAGGTTTGAAGGTTCAAAACAGGTGGTATCAGCTTTGATCCCAATGATTTGTAAGTGATGAGAGTTAAAAAGGTACATGGATTCATGGCCAAAATTTTGTGGAGGTCACAGGAGTAATTAATCAGCTCACTAAGTTACCCTCTAGATCACACATTGGATTTATCAAATTTGGGATTTAATCTGGTCCAGGAGGATCCAGGAGGATAGTATCAGAAATTTTTGAGCTTTAATTTTTTATCATGGATTTGAAAATATAATGATTGTGATTTCAATTTTAATCCAGAGAAGTAAGGTGTCTTTGCATTGAATGTTGTCCACACACGTCAAAGTGTGGCTTGAGTTTTCAATGGAGGAGTATGAAACTCTTGGAAATCAGAGATTTTCCTTAGAGTGCATTTTCTTACGATTTTCTTCAGGATTGACTTCTGGTCTAGCATAGGTAAGGTCTAAAGCTTTTATCATAAATCAATCATAGGAGACAGAGAGACACGGAGAGGAGCTATGGCCATAAGGCCATTGTGAACTTGCTGCTGCTGGAGTAAGTAAGAGGAAGGACACGGGTTTTTGGTTATGAATCTATGCTGGCTCCTCTTTTTATTTGTTGCTTTGCTTTATCATGTTTGCAGATGGTGGTACATGAAGCAATTAGCTAAAGTTTTTGGGACCTCGGCATGTGTCTGAGTATACATGTTGTGTGATTGTAAATTTGACTTGTAGAACCCTATGTGAGTGACTTACCATCAGGCAGCGTCTCAAAGGTCTTAATAACTTTTTTTTTTTGGAGAAAAGAGGAAAACTATAGAAATGGCATACAATGCTTTACTCTGTATAGAGTCAATCATTCATAAGACTTTTAGCTTGACGGAAAAAGGAGCTTACTAGACCCAAAAAAAGGTTACAGTATCAAGACTATCTACCAAAAGGAGACGAGCTCGCCGCATTCATGTGACTGCATCTTTAGACCTGGCCAGAAGTGTTGAGCACGTGTGAGAGTAGTTACTAGTAATGTGGTGGAGAAGATACTTTTCCTTAGTAGATCCTTCTGTAGTAGCAACTTGAGTGCCCACCTGAAGGCGGCTTGGTCTCCCACCTGAAGGTGGTACAATTATGGCTGCAAACAGCCCAGATGCCACCAGGGAGTCTGCGGGGATTTGATTTGGGACCTTCCTGTTCCCGATCAGAAATCCATACTACTAGGCTACACACCCATTGGTGTAATGAGAAGATCCTGCTGCTGTTGAAGCTTATGCACTTTGCTGGCTGCATCCTCTTGCATCTGCTGTTCAACTGCTCCATTGGCTAGGAAATGAAAAGTTCCTCAAGTGTTTGCTTCCAAAGCTGCTTTGAGCTGCTTCTGATTGGCTTGCTGGCTTTGTAGCTTTTGGTGATCTGAAATAGACATAGGAGAATGAATCCAATGCATAGTAACAAAAAAACCTGTTTCTAGCTTTCGAAACCTTGAAACTTCGAAACGGTTTTTAAAAACCTCGAAACCTCTCCAAAATGGCAGTTTCGCCCAAATTTCAGGTTTCGTCCCCTCCCCTCCCCCCTCCCCCCCCCTCCGATTTTTCCCCCCCTTTCCGATTTTTTTGGGATTTTTGTTTTGTTTTGTTTTTTTTTTGGTTTTGTTTTTCTTCCATATCCTCATCACCTTCCTACCCTCTTCTTCTCTTGCCTCCCTCCTTCCCTTTTCCATCTTCTGCTACTTCTTTCACCTCTACTCCTCCTTCCTTCATTCTCTTCTTCTCTCCTATTCTTCTTCCTATCTCTTCTTCTCCTCTCTTCTTTCCCCTTTTTCTTCATACACCATCTTTCAATGTCTTAAATCTTTCCCAATTTCTACCTTCTCTTCTTCAATTTCTTAAGAGTCCTTGATTGAACCACTTGTGGCATCTAATCAACCAAAATTGCCATAATGCCTCACCAAAATAAGGATAATTCCCCGAGATGTGTGAGAAGACAACATTTTTTCATCATTACACTATGTTTTTAGATGGCTACCATAAGTTCTTTAAGTATTTATACTTTATGAAATTATTGATTTTTCAAAACCTTCTTAGCCGAGAGATGAAACCTTTTGAAACAAAACCTGAATAACCTCGAAATGAAAAAGACCTCGAAACGTTTATTGTGACTGTGATCCAATGGATTGGAATGAAAACCTTGAAAAACAACAGCATGAAAACCTTGAAAAACAACAGCATTTCTTGAGAACCAAATAGACCATAAAGCTTCATCTTTGATAACAGTCCGGGTTTTTGATAACACGCCATGCACTTTCTTAAAAGAAATTCTTTCCATGTAGGTGTAGAATTATGAACTGGCAGAATGCATTTAAAAAGAAACTCCCGCAAATCTTTATTGGAGTTGCCAGGTTAAGAATTGATGGTGGATGGTTTCAATTTCCTTGTTACATCTTCTACATATATCATCTAAGACAAAGCCCTTGGACCTGTCCACAGTGCTTGTTGAAGAATCAACCATAGAAGACAACTTTTCTTCTTTGTTATGATCCTGATCCAACTCCAATGTTTGGGGTCCAGCAGCTGCTTCACATGGAGTTCAATTTTATATGAAGTCCCTAAGTGTTGGAGGTGCAGGGGTCCGTAGGAGCTTCTTTTGGTTGATCCAACTCAAATCCTTTGGGGAGAAGGGGTCCCTTTTATAGAGAGAGGAGGAAAATTCAATACACTTATTCATCCTACATTCTAGATGGCAGATCTTGACATTTTCCAATATGAAAGGGGTCTGGTGGACTCCAAGATGTCGAAATATTTGGAAAGTACAATGGGGGGTTATTTGATCACATTGCTAGAATTTAGGAGAGTCACTTTTTTGGACAACCCTGAATGGAAATTCCGTTCGCATCATTACGTTCGTAAGCTAGGCAAATAGGGGGACTTGTCACCTCAGCTCTACACTTGTCATTATAGCTTTTACTTGCCATTTTGGCTCATGGGAGGCCCAAATCTATGAATTGGAGCCCTCTCTCTTCATTTAGAGGAGGCCCTCTTGTTGCAAACTAGCATTTTCCATGTTGGCTGCTCATACACTGTAATCAATGCTGTTTTTGTGCTGCAGCCACCTCTCCCTCACTATTGGCACCCTTTATGATTGGCTGTACTTGTACCGGCCGTACCGGATGTCCTAATTGCTGTACCAACCCATGTACTTGTACCGGCTGATTTGAGGACTGTACCAGCTATACCAGCCCATGTATGTGGTGTACCAGATTATGTATGTGATGTACCAGCTCTATTGGTGCTGTCGGACCTGTTTTGGCTGCCTGTGGTGCTACCCGACGTGTTGTAGCCGCCTGTGGTGCTGCCCGACTTGTTCATGGTGCACGAGGTGGTGTCTAAAGCTGCCCGGAATGCTTCTACACCAGTTTTACGGCTGCCCGAGCTTGCGTTTCACTTGTATTTTGGATATATTGTATATGTGGAAGTGTTAATTACTTCAGCTGAGTTTTTCTATCACATATGTCATCTTGAAGATCTGAGGTGATGGGGAAAATTAGTACCCTCACAAGAAGTGAAGGTTTATGCACATGCGTGGTTTATTTTGGAGTTTTTGGTGATAGTCTGTGTAATTCGGCAATTGGCAATTGTGTATGGATAATCCGGAAAGAACCCCTGTTATGGGTGAGCCCTCAAAGCTTGTACATGATATTTCCTTGGGTAATAAAATACTCCAAGCGAGCCTCTATGCAGTGTCAGCGTGCTGAGCACATCTCTCTTTTACAGTTTTGTGGATTAAGTGGTATACGTTTAAGGCTGTGGCCAATTTCTGCATTAATGATCAAGTGTTTTGCGAACCCCCGGGCCCTCCGAAAGTTGCAGCACCTTTGAGAGTCTGCCCTTTCTTGTTGAATTTGTCAAGGAGGCTTTCCACCATGTTAAAGTCCCCTGCTAGGCTGCTGTCTTTATTAAGGTTAGCAAAAGAGCACCAAAGCTGGGCTCTGCAGCTCTGAAGGCCAGAGGCATACTCCTCTAGGAGTGGAGATAGTGATTTTTTACTTAAAAGTGGTTAGTGTAGGACCAGATGTAGTTAGTGTTGTTTGTGGTGCAGCCTAGAGCCACCCACTTTCAATTCTTGAAGGGCAATAAAGTCTGGAGACAAGTTGATTTGAGAGATTTTAGGTTTAGCTGGTTTAGGTTTTCTTCAGGGCTTCTGATTTTGAGGCAGGGGGTGGTCCACTTAGTGGTGCTCCCTGGAGCCCTTCTCCTTGCATATTGGGCAAGGGGCTGTTGACTGAAACCGTTGCCGAGAAGGGGCTTGGCAAGGGCAGAATTGGGCTAGGGTGAAGGGGCGGAGTTCCATTCCAAAGGGGTTGGAGGAGACAGTGCAGGAGGGAAAGTGACGGTCTCTGACAAAGGAGGAAAATGGTGGTTGAAAATGACAGGGTAGAAGGAAGAAGAGGACAAGGGAGGAAAGGGAACATTGGGTGATAAGAAACAATAATCATGTCGAGGCAAGGTGAACACGGGTTTGACGTTTGGCACAGAGGCCGCACCACCACACTTGGTGTTAATGATATTTTTGATGTCATGGAGGAGGAGATTGTTTTCTCTGCAGATGATAAGATATGGAGTAAGGATTTTGTGCTTTATATTGAAAGGATCTTTTAGCATTCAGATACCCATATTGTGAGAGAAGTATGCCACTTCTTTGTATCGGTGGTGAGTAGTTTTTGGGCTTAGGAAATCAGTCAAAGGAGATAATACTAATTTCCATATGTAAAAACGGCTATGAATGCCCATAAATAAGTGTTCGTGGTGAGGTGCAGGATGGAGCTAATTGGTGGCCAAGACTACTGTTTGCTTGAGCCCCATGAGGATCGGCCAGTGGACCTTCTATTCTATGAAATAGTAGCAGAATTGGGTGCAATGAGAATGTTGGAGACAAAGGGATGGGAATGGCGGAAAGGACAGCTGCCATAGAATCAGAAAACATGGTATTATATCAGCAACAAAATCTTAACTAAATAAGTATGTCTTTAATCTTAGGTTAAATTCGAGGAGGAATAAGACCAGAAGGGTTAGCTGGAGGAGCACAAACAGGACGTAGCATTTTGCAGACTGACATGTCAGATCATTTTCTTATTGGATTCTCCACCTCTCAATGAAAGGATTATTTTGTATAACATTGAGGGCTGTCTGGGAGTTGACTTGAGCAGCAGTTAGTCTAATTGGGAACTGCTGTTGGTGGCATAGTTAGAGGCTGGAGGATATAGGGTCTCCTCTTCTTACTTATAAAGGTACATTTAATCTGAAGAGGAGTTGTGAGTTCTGGATTAAAAAACTCACAAGGCTAGACCCATCGATGACCTGTTGGATAGAGTGTTTTAAGTTCTTGCCTGCATGCACCTGTTGAAAAGTATCCTTGTCCTTGCATCACATTTGGCTACTGATACCATGACCCATGCCTTGGAAATAACATACACATGGTTTGTTAAGCCTGAGAAAACCCTTCAGTGTGCACCATGAGCTACACACACATTGCATTAGCTATCCCAACTTCTTAGTGGCACTGTTGCTGTACCAAGGATAAGCCAAACATGCTCTGTCGTCTTTGCTGCTACATGAATTGATTGTACCATGTGAGGAAAATCTGCACAATATATCTGCTTTGCAAATTTAAGAGCCAAAATCAGCAAGCTATTTCTACTTGCTGCAACTTGTGGTCAAAACTGGGTAAGAATCCGAGCTTAGAAAAATAGCCTAGTATCCAAAAGTATGCATGCATTTGTAAGAACACCCTGCTCGTATAACCATAAAGAGATGCACTGTCATGACAACCCATAAGGGGGAAGAATTACAGAGGTTTGAATGTCTGAGCACTTGCAACAAGCCTTAGAGCAACAGAAATATGTGCGATAACATGAGTTTGCCGTGTTGAAAGGAGCAAGGGAGGTGGTGTTAGTTACAACAAGGAATCAAGATGAAAGTTTTTTCCACACAATTAGGCATGGTGAGGACTCTGTACATCGGGATCAAAGTCAAAGGAAAAGAGGGGTTGTACTAGTCAAATAGGTTGGCTAAAATGCTGGTATGCCCCCTGCTGACTGTGAGAGAAAAGAGTTGTGTTTGCTATCAGACCTTTTAAGAAGGCTTTCTGCTGCTTTTACCATACATTCTGGTGTCGCCGGCTTTTTATACAGAAGAATGTATTGGTTTTCATGTGCTTCTAGCAGGAGGACTTCAAAGTTCAAACTTGTGTATTAAAGGCAAGGGAAATTAGATTAAATTTTGCGGATTTCTTTTCTCCTCAACTAGACTTTTTGTGGATTTCTTTTTGTGCATGATTACTTTTTCTCCTGAGTCTTTGCAAGACACTGGATGGTTGGTCACTCCCGACATATTTGTTATGCTGAACAGGTGAGCAAGGTTTTGGTTCTGAAGGTCTCGAATTTCAAGCAAGTACTAGGCAGGGTCTTTGTCCAGTCAACATGCTGATCAATACTGAAGAACAGGAGGTTTGGAATGGCTCGGGATTTTTTGGAAATGATTGTCGCAGAAGAACATTAGTGGGCGGATCTTCCCAAATGGCAGTGATGCAGAGTGTACAAAGAATAAAACGACAAAACTGTGGAAACACTGTACAAGGGCACCACAATTTGATCTTTGGAAGAAAGGACCAGGTAGGGTCGGGGTCCAACGTAACATATGTGGAAGCTACAGGAAACCCAAGCCTCTTTCCTGGACCAATGTTCGCTGGGTTCCATGGCGTGACGGATCAAGACAACAGGAAGCTCAGTGTCAGAAATTTTCAAACTGAATCTGAGGAAGCTGGAAGCAACAGTTCCTCTGGGTTTCCATCCAACGATGGAAGTGCTCCAACAGAAAATTATTGGAGTGCAATGTTACAAGGTTCTGAAGGGGACACTGCACAATTTTCAGTCAGTGGTTCTATGGGGAGTTTCATGAGCAACCCTCACCCACATTTAGGTAATGGAAGCAGGAGCTCCTGTAAAAGGAAAAGCTCTATGGATGGTGTCACAAGGTCCGTGGGGTCATTAGCTTTTAGAACTGCAGCTGGTCAAAGAGAGAGTGATTTTGCCAGGTCTACTGAAGGAGCTGGGATGAGCAGGTCTGACACTGCAAATCCGATGTCTTTTGATTCTATTTCTGCTTCTATGATTCCTGTCTGGATTGAACCACGTTATCCCAGGGACAGCAATGTTGTGTATCAATCATTGAGGGCCAATTCCGTGCATTATGCACAAAGTGGAAGCTCCAACAGGTACCATGGCAGGCATTTACTTGAGCCACAGGAATTTTTTCAGTCTCCCTCCATCATACAGAATAGCAGAGTATCATCAGCTACTTTGCCATCTCAGACATGGATGCCTAGAAGAATGCTGACAAATGAGCACATGGCAGAATCAGCAGGGAACATTGATATTGGTCTACCTGAGACCTCATCATTTACTCAAAGCAATGGTTCTGCTGCTGCTGTCACTTGGTGTGAAAACAATACCTTTCTAGGAGAGAGCACCAATCATCCAAGTTTTGTTGGAAGATCTAGGGATTTTAATTCTGGTACTTATGTGGGGAATCATCCAGGACATTACTCAAATGGAGCTTCAAATTGGATTGGAATTCCACCTGCTGACTGTAGGATGCAAAACACATTTGAAACCCCAAGCAGGGCCATATCTGGCATGAGGAGTAGATCTGTCCCATTTAGAGAGAGTGCTTCACATGCACTCAACCCATATGAGTATCCAGGCTTAGTTGCCTCACGGTCATCTGCACATCCCCCAGCTGCACCATCAAGCAGGCGTAATAGTTTCCACTCTGAAGGAGGCCTACCCCCATTTCCTCCTGCATCATGTGGCACTGCAAGCAATACGATTCTTGGGCCTCAAGCAGCATTTGGAGATATTTATCCATCATTTGCATCCAGGCATGGGCCAGCAATGGCACCTTTCTTTCCAGAATTGGGTGAAGTTGCCCGAGCATCACCAATGCAAAATCTTCGTCGCATGCCTTTCCAAAGACAACAAGTTACGCCAGCTGAGGGAGTAAACCGTCAACGATCTGCATCTCATGTAAGTAGTCTTTCTCACGCTAAAAGTAGTAGGTGCTGCCTAGTTATTATTGAAGGCCTGAATTTAGTAGTTTCCTGTAAGTAGTCTTCCTCGCACTGAAATTAGCAGGTGTTGCCTGGTTATTATTGAAGGCCTCTTCCAAAATTGCTCTTCTATTCTAGTGATTGATTCTTTGGGGCTTGTTCTCTCCAGGAATTGTTGGATCAGTCACTGGTGTACAATGGGGTTGATATTCATGATCGGCACAGTAACTTGCGGCTGGATGTCGATAGCATGTCATATGAGGTGCTGTATATTCAAGTCAAGTTGTGGCAAGTGAAAAAATTAAATGGGTGGGGCATCTGTCTGTAAAGACCCTAAATGCACAGCAATAGGCCTGAATACTGAAATGTATTGTTACTTTGTCCAGGAGCTGCTTGCTTTGGAAGAAGCAATAGGTAATGTAAACACAGGGCTGTCCGAGGACAACATACAAAAGTGCTTGAAGATCAGCAAACACTCCTCTTTTGATATGACTTTAGCAGTCATCTCTCAGGAGAGTGAAATAAAATGCAGTATCTGCCAGGTTAGATTTTTTAAATCTAGTGTACATTTTCCGATTTAAGTATATGTAATTCACACTTGCTGCTGGGACTGTGATGCATGCAGGAGGAGTACATGGAAGATGATGATCTTGGTCAACTTGACTGTGGTCACAGTTACCACACTGCTTGCATTAAGCAGTGGTTAGTGCTGAAGAATCAGTGCCCCATTTGCAAGGCTGCAGCCTATTCAGTGTCTTAGGTTTTACTGCATTCAATGAGCATGCTTATTCTGTATCTTGTTCTCCACCATTTCAACAAACAGTACATAATTCCGTGGATGCTTTATCATCTGCTCTTTACCGAGAGAAAACTGGTGATTAATGTGCTTTGTAAATTCTGCCAAATGTTAATTGATTCCTATTTGTATCACTTGTGTCTTTTCAAATTAAATATTTCAAGTTCCAGAAAGTTAGGTGCTGCTGATGGTGGCTATCACTAGTACTAATGATCTTGGGTTGAAAAGATCCTTACTGCCACATTGCAGCCTCATACCGTGTTTCAACAGGGAGACAATGAGAGGATAAATTTAAATTAGGAAAGCCATATTAGTTGTGAAAAATGAAACCTACCTTGCTTTGTGTTTCTTCCCTGATATGATGGAGTATGAAGGCTTCACTGCCATGCCTACTAGCTGTCACCTTGTAAGAAGTCACCTGTTTGAGGGCAGCGCCCCCCCCCCCCCCCCCCCCCCCCCCCCCGCGGGCCCGGGGAGAGCTGAGTTCATGCGCTCCAATAGGTATCATTCATACCCTCTGCGGCCACTGGGGGAAGCTTTAGGGTGGATCAGATCGCCTTGCATGCGTAGGCGGCGAGAGGCTTTTCTGCGCATATGGTGCTCAGGTCCCTTTCTCGCTGAAGGATGGCGAGATCATTACAAGCCTCCTGTCTCTCCCTCCCCCCCCACGCCGCAAAAAAAAGGCTTCACTGCCACGCCTACTAGCTGTAACCTTGTAAGAAGTCACCTGTTTGAGGGCAGTGCCCAACCCCCTCTCCCCTTTATTGAGGTAGTTTTCCTCAGAGAGGCCAGCTATGGAGGGAACCACCTCCCCAGTTTTTCTCTTCGCCTCTTTTTGAGGGTTCTGAGCATGTACATTTTGCCTGTGGCTGCTTGATTTTTAACTAATCAAAAATTGTTTTGCATGGAAGGAACTGTTTGGCACCATAATGTGGTATGTACATTGCTCTCAGTATCTATGAAATATGTGGGACGTAAAGGTGTGCATGTAACGCATACGAGGTGGTGCATGGACACACATCTGCTTCATGTGCCCTCACCAGAACACCCCCTCCATGCACCACATCTGCTTCATGTGCCTTCACCAGAACACCCCCCTAGAACGTTGGGATTTGACATATGAATCCAATCCATTCAAAATGTTTTTAAAAGTGATCTTGAGACTTGTTAAGTTTTGCAGTCCCAACCATTGATATGAGAAGAGAGATTTTGTTGGATTTAGTGTGCTCGGATGTGTGACGGACATCTCTATGTTGGGAGTTGTTCCGGAGATGGTTTAATATCTTGCTTGTTTGCTTGACTAGGTTGTTACCATGTCAAAAAATAGACGCCATGAATCTATTGTTGGTTACAAAGATTTCTCACCTCCTCACAATGTGCCTTAAATGAGACTCTCATGGACCCAAAGACCCTATTTATAGTGGTTTAGGTAACCAACCCTAGCTAACCAATGCCAGCTGGACCAAATCAAGTCCGTGTCCACCACCCACTGACCTGTCGAAGTCCCCCAAAAATTGGTTCTATACACATATACAAGCTTTTGTGTCCACATTCCCAAGCTTTGTGATACAGGTCCGACAGATTTCCATTGTGTTGCGTTCGATGCCTCTAGGTTCTCTTCTTTTTGTGTTAGGTTGATGGATTTAGGTTCTCTTCTTTTTGCGTTAGGTCTTGTTTGACCGATTGAAGCCTTGCACAGTGAGTAGTAGTCAAGAAGAGGTGGTTTGACGATTTCCTGACGATTTCCTTCTGGAAGAGCTACAAGGAGGTGAGGAAAGGCTACATGAAAGGCTTGTGTTTTTTGTTACATCTTGGTTGTTTGCAGCCTTAGAGGCTTGAAGAGACGTATGCTTGGTCCAAGATGCAAGCGGCTATTTGCTGGGCTGATCGTCGTAGTGCTGGTTAGCTTGGACTTCAAGGCAGCAGACGTGGTAGGCTTGTTTGCATTGGATTCTATCAGTCGTGGTGGAGCCACATGGATTGTATGGAGGGGCGACGAGCATGTTGGATCATATGTTGTCATTACTAGGTGCTGAGATCGAAAGGGGATTGGAGAGATTTGAAAAGGATCTTGTTTTATGATTTCTTTACTTGCAAATTGGGGATGCATACCAATGGCTTTATCCCTTCTTCTACAAGTTCCATTGATGGCTAAGAGTAGGTGTTGATTGAGGTATTGCGGAAGATCGTACTTGAGGAGCACACGGAGTTGGTCTCATTGGAAGGTTTGAGAGATCCTCTAGACATACTAGAGAGATCACAAGGAGCATTGACATCGACATGTCTACATCGACTTCACAATCTTGAGATGATGAGAGGGGGTGTTGGATTCAATGTGCTTAGATGGTTTGGCGATAGTCTAATATCTTGCATGTTTGCTTGACTAGGGGTTGTGGTCTTGTATATTAGCAAAGCTTGGGCAAGTGGACACAAGCTTGTATATGTGTCGAACCAATTTTTGTGGGACTTGGGTAGGACGGTGGCCCGGGCATGGACGTGATTTGACAAAGTTGGGAGTAGTTGGCTAGGTGTTCAAGTCCTTGGCCTTACCAAATCAAGTGTCGTTGGGTCTTGCCTTTGAGCCACAAATGCGACTCCTTGATGTGGGTGTGTTAGCTTATCAATCGCATTCTCACTCTGTTGTGACATTGAAATCCTCCATGGATATAGGGGGTGAAGAAAGATCTCTTTATGCTTACATAGAGAATGGCCTTTACGGTGGTTTCTCTCTCACAAAAGGTATATGCAGAAGAAGCTAATAAGAGGGAGCAACTTACAAGCAAACCTATCCATGCAGGCAATCCATCTAGCTTCAAGAATTCTATAGAATACAAGCAAGAAAGAGTAGAGAAGAGAAAAGCTCACAAGTATTCTATTGCAAGGGAATGAATGTGTATTGCTTATTGTCAAAATTGACTTATACACAAGTGACTAGTGTTCACACTAGGTTGGTTAAAACTTAAATATGGCCCGACCACTATTACTAGTCTTAAGCAAGTATGTACATCGAAGTTTTTAGACTCTCTATTAAGCTCATGGTAAGGCCACTTTATATGTCCCTATGCCGTCTTACAAAAGATAGGTGCTCGTTTGTGCAGGTAAGATGACAAAGCTTGTTCGTCGTGTCTTTGACTCCATTTTCACACTAGAGTGCTCCTTTGCTAAGGGGGTGAAGGTAGACCTCTCTATGAATAGTGAATGCAAAAAGAGAATGTTCTTCGTAGTGGTTGTCTCTCACCAAAGGCAGATGAAGTAGAAGCTAATGAAAAATGGTCCAATCCCTATTACTAGTCTTAGCAAGTATATATACAAGTTCTTAGACTTTCCCTATTTGACTTTAAACTCAAGGTAAGGTCACTTTATATGTTCAATGTCGTCCTACAAAAGATAGGTGTCCATTTGAGTGGGTAGGATGGCAAATCACCTTACGGTAGGTCGAGCGGGTGAAACCATTCTAACTTACGAAGTGGTTAATACCATTTTTAAAAACTACTTCACTAAGTGGGTTGAGGCCAAAGCTATGCAGAATGACATCAGATCTACCACCAACTTCCTTTATGAGAATATAATTACTTGTTTCAGTTGCCCGCTCTAGAGATAGTGAGGGATCACAATACACATTTTATGAGTGGAGTTCTTACGGAATTCCTTGTGGTTCACAGAAAGTCTGACACCTTACTACCCACAGGAGAACGGCCAAGACAAGAGCACAAACAAGTCTTTGTGCACCATTCTCACTAAGACAGTAGAGGCATCGAGAAGCGGTTGGGAGCACAAGTTGCACTTTGCTCTATGGGCCTACCACACTGCCTATTTCCAAAGATTGCATTCGAGCCGGACGTAGTCATGCACACTTAGTTCCAAGCCTTCAAATTGGAGCAAAATATTACCTCAAGGAAAACCTTAGAGTAACTAAGCGAGCAAAGATTGAGAAACGAGGATGCAAGCAATGGTTTGACGAGACCAACTTAAGGACAAATGCATGAAAGTAGGAGATATGGTGCTCATGTATAACACCAAATGGAAAATCAAGTATCGAGGCCAAAGTCCCTTCCAAATCATAGAAATTTCTTCTCAAGGCACAAAAAAATAGAGACCCTGGATGGGGTTGAGATGGAAGGCTAGTTCAATGGTAGCAAGCTGAAATGTTATCACACAGGATATGCTCTATCAAATACTATACACAGGATATGCTCTATCAAATTCACAAGAAAAAGGAGGAGAAATAAGATTGCGTTGTGAAGAAGAACTACAACGCTCAAGCTTCCCCACGGAATGGTTCCATACCATTGGTAGACAAGGACACTAGAACCCTTCAACATCAGTGTCCAATCACAGGCGATCACCTCAAGTAAGCCCTAGTACTCAACATGCCTCTTGCCTCGATGCATCATTGGCTACCCCCTCAAACCATTTTAATGGAGATCCAATAGAGATGAAGATCACTCCGGACGTTAACCTCAATTGATCTTCAAGGAGGTAAGTAAGAAGGGGCGAGTACCCAAGAGTACTCGAGCTACCCAAGGCAAGTATAATGTCAAAGCAAAGACTTAGCACCCACCCTTTGGCTAGAAGCCTACCTTTGAGCATAAACTTCCAATAAACAAAGGTGTTTTATCCTCAACCTGAGCTTCGTTGGATACCAATCAAGGTGTTAGAAGCTCAAGGCTTCTACGAGGGAAACCCTACCAAAAACCTTGTTGTCTGTAGCACAGTCCCCTAATCCAAAGAGAGTGAAGCGATGGCCTCAACAACCATTTCCACACCAATAGTCAACAACACTTTGATGGATCCCAACAAAGCCGAAGGCTTCAATGAAGGGAACCCCAACATTTGGGTTCCAAGGCCAAATAAACCTATGCCCTAGACCTTTGCAAATGCACCATCAAACATCAAATCTAAGATAGAGTGAAGACCTAAAGCCATGCCTCTGATACCACCCTCAAAATTTAAGTAGGAGCGGAGAGCAGTGGTGCCACCTCAACTCACATGTCGACACCACCAACAACGTAGTTGGAAGTGCCCATGGATGTTTCACCAAGTCCATGTGCGATGGTGGTGGCTACACTCCTATCAATTTAAATTAAAAAATATCTCCCTACAATGCCAAACCCTTCACCAGTGACCTCAAGACTTAAAAGGGATCACCACAATCCCACAACACCGTTGTGCGTTACACCACAACCAACTTGCCAGTTGGAAGACCAAAGTTTAAACAAAGCGTGCGTGTGAAGTTGATGACGGGTCTAAGCTTTTTTCATGGATGGGCAAGAAATTCTATACTTTCACTCATTAAGGTCACATGGTAAGTTGTAAACCTTAAACCCTAGTTTTACATATGTAACATAGCACCTCCTATCAATTATACATACAAAACTTAAAAGCCAAAACAAAACTAAAAAAAACATATGCACACATAACAACACGTCTACATGCACGTGCATAATTATAAAAAACACAGTTGTAGGCGCACACACTCTACACACATGCACATACATGCACATGCATATCAAGCACCCACATATGCCCACACATGCATGCACATGCACAGACATGCGTGCACATGCACATACATATAAACCACACACACATGCACATACATATGTGCACGTTATTGGATCAGTTTAAACTAGGTTATCTAGACTGAACCCACCTTCCATCTTGGATCTATCGGGGGTGTGATGGTTCTTTCTGGTGTGTGGTCCATGCTTGTTTCCTATGGGGATGAGGTTCTTCTAATTGCATGTTTCTTGGGATAAAACTCCTTAGTCTTGAGGTAAGACTCCCTTTGTGAATGTGCAGGGGATCCTGGTGCTTACTCTTGGACGAAGGTCTATCCATGCAATGGGTGCTCAATCTACATTTGTGGCCCTAATGTGGTCGGCCCCTCCATGTGTCCAGCCTTAGTGGATGGGCCCCATAAAGTGGCCCCAGTCGTAAATTATTTTATTTTTTCCACTAATTTTTAGGGTAAAAAGAAATTTAGGGGGGTTGGGGGAATAAATTAAAATACAATCTAAATTAAAAGGAAAATTGGCATAGGGGGAGGAGAATTTTTAAATAGGGGGATTTTTTTCTTTTGGGGGGGGGGGGGGGGGGGGGGAGGGAGTGGGATGGGGATAGGGATAGGGGAATAGGGGTTTCCAAAAGCGTAAGAATGTGTGTGGAGAGGGGGTGGGCACGTGCATGTGTTTGTGTGGGCACGTGCATGTGTTTGTGTGTGCAAATGTGTTGTATATTCAGAGAGTGTGCACAGTGGTGTTTAGTGTGTGTGCACATGCATTTTGTGTGCACAGTGGTGTTTAGTGTGTGCACATGCATTTTGTGTGTGTTGAGGGTGTTGTGTGCAAATATAGAGGGGGTGATGTGTGTGTGGATAGAAGGTGTGTGCGCAAGATTGTGTGTGTTGAGGGTGTTTTGTGTGCAAATATAGAGGGGGTGATGTGTGTTGAGGGTGTTTTGTGTGCAAATATAGAGGGGGTGATGTGTGTGTGGATAGAAGGTGTGTGCGCAAGATTGTGTGTGTTGAGGGTGCTGTTGCAAATATAGTTGCTCTAATTTCAACATGGTATCAGAGCCATGCCTAGAATCCATTAGGTTTATGAGCTCATTATCCAATTAATTAGGATTAGTAGATAATTAGAAATTAATCAAATTTTTAGTTATTTTTCAACTCACCTCTGTACCCCCAGCCAGTGGAGGAGCTCCCTCTCCTTGCACACATCAAATTAGCCCAAACCCTTCTAGCCCAACATAGCTATCTCATTGCTACTCAAGCTCATCAAATTAGCGCAGCAAACCGCCGACGGGTTCAGGAGAAATCGCGAATTTAGCATGCGCCTGTTTCTGGGAAAAAAACTCAGATCTCTTCTTCATCAATTCAAATGGGTCTAATTCCTCTTAGCCCCAAGTGTTTTCAAGCATGCTCTACAAGCTGGTGAAGTCAAAATTCAATTTCATCAAGTCTATAGTGAGATCCAAGCTCTTCATCAAATCTGCAGGTGACTTTGGTAAAACAGAGATTAAGCATTCAATATTTGGTCAAATCTTGTGTCTATTAGCTTAATCCTCTACTAGACTCATTGCTATTGATGGCCTTGAAAGCATTTGAGCTCATTTGAAGTCCAAGGCCCCAGATTTGGACTCCCCGCATACTCTATTTTCTACACACAAAACAATGGATTAATTTGCTAATCAATGATTAATCAATGCTAATCATTGTATTTTGGTGCAATTGAGGGTTCAAATTAACCATTAGGTATTTGATACAGATTCCTATAACTTCAGATTGCAATTCGGAGTTGGTTTGATACTCCAACCATCCCCGTACAAATTGGTTACCCTTGTTTAATGTAATTTCTGGTGATTTTATGCTGATATAAATTTGTTGTAATCATCTCTTAAACACCAGATTGAGTTGTAAAAGGGTAGACATTGCCCTTGAATCTTGAAATTGGATCAAGAGGTAAGACCCCCTTCACATCATCATGAGTACAGCACAAGAAATAGCCAAATTTAATGGGGAGCAATTTTATACATGGCAGACAAAAACCATGTATTTGCTCATGAGGAAAAATCTGTGGGGGCTAGTTGAGGGAAGAGATGAATGCCCAGAGGCGAGAGGGAAAAATAGGTGGAAGAGCAGGAATGAAAAAGCATTGGGACTTATTGCACTCAGTTTAAATGATGAAATCATTCATCACGTCACAGGGATACAATGGGCAAAAGATGCATGGGATGAACTCAATAAATTATTTGGCACACAAGCGAAAAATTCAAAGATAAATCTGTTAATGCAATTCTACAAATTGGACATGAAGGAAAGTGAACCTTTAATCACACACTTGAACAGATATAAAAGCATTAAGCAACAACTGGCAGCTATTGGCAAAAAGGTAGAAGATGATGAGGCACTAGCAGTGCTTCTGAAGAGTGTGGACAAAGGTGAATATGAAAATATTGTAGCAACACTAAAGAATGTACCTGAATTGAAGCTACACGAGATAGAAGCAGCTCTACTAGAGCAAGAGAGCAGAGGCAAAGAGAAGAAATGGCTCGACTCAATAGCAGGAGAAGAAAAAGCATTCTTCACCCGAGGAGGATTATCTCGAGGAAGAGGCAGAGTAGGAGGAAGGACCTTCACTTGCCACAACTGTGGAAAGCCAGGACACATGGCAAGAGACTGCTATAGCAAACCCAGTGGAGAAGGAACGACATCGGTAAACTTCATGGAGGCTCCAAAGGAAGTGGAGTCGGATCATCTTTTTTTGAGAGAGAGAGAGAGAGAGAGACCCCACAACCCAATGTAACTTGCCCCAACAAAGTAAAACCACCTCTAAGCCACGGATGATGTAGGCCACGTGGTAGATGTATGTGTGAGCACTTTAGTCAAGGTCGGGGGCACTTGTAGTAAGCCTTAGACACATAGAGAGAGAGAGAGTGTCAAGGACTATGAGATTAGGGACTTGAGGCACTGGTCACCGGCTATCAAGTAAGAGAGAAACTTCGTAGGGTCCAGGTGTGCTAGGAGTATTCACTTGAGGGGAGGTGTTGAAATATACAAGTGAATAGGGTGTGTGCGGGAACAAGCCCTTGGTTAGAGGCTGTAAAAGAGAATGTGTAAATGTGAAAGAACCTGTGAAAAGGTGAGAAGAATCTACTAGGAGAGAATAAAGGGTAGCATGAGAAGATTTAGGAAGTGTGGAGATATTCTGGGAAAAGTGAAGAGGTGGAGAGAATCAAGCAAAAGAGGTGGAGATATTCTGGGAGAGGTGGAGTGAATCAAGGAGAAATCAGTGGGATTTGATGCTTGGATGTAAACTCTATAAATTGAGGCATTGGCCTAATGAGAATTTGCTGGTTTTTGATTATCCATGCCTACATTAAGCTATTTACTAATTACTCACTAATTACATCTTAATTATTCTCATTGACCTAATGAGAATTTGTTGGTTTTTGATTATCCATGCCTACATTAAGCTATTTACTAATTACATCTTAATTATTTACTAATCACTTTTTAATGATGTTGATTCTAGTATTTGATTATCCATGCCTACATTAAGCTATTTACTAATTACATCTTAATTATTTGCTAATCACTTTTTTAATGATGTCGATTCTAGTATTTGATCCACCATAGCTCATCACATTGCTCTAATTTCAACAGGGCACACCTCCTTTGCATAGTGTTGCAGAAGTTCCATGGACTTGGAAGACAATTTCAAGGGAAACCATTCCCGATAATTGCATACAAGTACTTCTAAATCTTCCTTTAAAGCCACAAGCATGAAACGTGATAGAAAAGGGAAGGAACCCCCTTCAGGGCAACAGGTAGAGTAGTTAGCAACTGCATTGATGCAACAAATGACCCAAGAATAGAGAATAGGTCAGGTTGTGACCAGGCTGGCTAACCTCATCTTTACCCAACAAGAGAACTAGTGTGGTGCGTGATTTGTTAATCAAACCACACTAGTATAAAATGTCCACATTTGAGACCTAGGCCAACTATCTACTGCACTTAGATGGGGAAACGATGACATCAAACTCCTATCACCAAAGAGCTTCTCAAGCCTTTACCCCAAGCCTTATTGCCTAATCGTAGGCAATCGCTGGCCTTACAAGTGCTGCTCAACTTGGCCATGAAGTGGCCCAAAGAGGTAATCTAAGGGTACCTGATGAAAGATCCCTGTCCCCTCCGTGCAACAAATTCAGGGATGCTAGCAGTGAAAGTAGCACTTCTTGTGCGGGGCAGGGTCCCTCACTTGGGGCCTCGCCCCACGGATATCTAGACAAGAGACTAATCCATCGATTCTTTGAAAACCGAACTTGGAAAAACTTCCCTCGTCCGAAAAGCACGGGCGATTCCTCCAGGATATTTTTACTCTAACGTAGTCAAGAGTCTTAACTAACTGAACTGATCTGACCGAACCCGTAAGTTCCCATAGTTAGATCAAGGAAAAGACTTGCACTTGGATCATAGAGACCAACGCTTTTTTCCTCATTGAGAGGCACAACCGTTGATTCTTTTCCATAGAACAAATTTTATCTGAGATTTACTTCATCTATCGTACTATAACAGAATTGAGTCTCATATTAGGGATCCATCAGTCCAGCCTGAGTCTCATATTAGGGATCCATCCAGTCCCGTGGGTTAGCACACCGCCCAACCACTCTGGTGATGGGATCCATTTAAGAATTTGGTTAGGTTTTGTCCCGGGTACCAGGGAAAAGAGTTCCCAGGCCCCCTAGTCGGATATTCATGCAAACTTAAAACTAGTCACACCACTTATACACCCAATATGAAATTGCCTTTCTCACACATTCAGCTGTCTCTAAAACAATCTTTTAATGAAACTATAGTATCACTGATCATAATCCTCCAAAATTAATCCGGTTGAATCCTAATTTCCAATTTTTCCTTCATCGGTTTACTTATGGTATCATTGGCAGAACGCTCACCACCTGTCCACTCAGCTCATAGTACCCGGCAATATATTCACTTATAAAAATCAAAATGGAATCTCCGTCGGCAAGATCAACCAACAGATCCATATAAAAGAGCCATGGACTCATCCGTTGAGGACCAGCAAGGTCAATCAACCAGATCCATGCCCGAATTCAGAAAAACAACTCTTACTCCTTGTTCCAATATCTTCCACGACGTACATGTGGGTATCTTCGACGACTCAGAGCCCGAGCACCGTATGGTCAGCACCCTCTAGGATCTTTCACAGGTCACTTAGCGCTTTACTCATAGGCCGCTTCCTTAGTCCCTCATTCACCGTACCGGAAGCTCACCATTTAAATCGAACCGAGGTTGGTCAAGACCTCGAACGACCTTGCTACGCGAGACGTCCTCCGTTGACTCTCCGTCAGTTGTTGCAACTTTAACACATTAGGTCTCCACACGACCTCATTCACAAGATGGTCAAAATGCCTCTTTAGCATTTTTGACATAAAACAGTCATTTAAATAGGTCATAAATACAGTTTCTATAACGAACTCTCGTCTTTCTACATTGTTCCACATCAATCCTCATTTATTTCATATGTATTCCCATTCTCATCACATCATTTTTCATCTCATCACATCTTTTCTCATTTATCTGCATATCAGATCTCATCCACTCGCATCTACCCATATCCACATCTCATCGCATCATATTCATTCACATCACATATCACATCTATCCCAATTTACATCACATCTCATTCACTCAGATCCCGATTCACATGACATCACATCTCATTTATTCACATCCCGATTCACATCACATCACAGCTATTCACGTCCATCACATTCATTTACATCACATCCATTTACATCCATCACATCACATTCATTCATATCCATCACATTCACTCAGATTCCGATTCACATGACATCACATCTCATATATTCACATCCCGATTCACATCACATCACAGCTATTCACGTCCATCACATTCATTTACATCACATCCATTTATATCCATCACATCACATTCATTCATATCCATCACATTCATTCATTTCCACCACATTCATTCTCATAACCATCTCATCACATACATTCTATCCACATTATATCACATCACTTCTATCCACATCATATCTCATTCATACACATCTCATCTCATTCATCCACATCCATCCAAACGTTCACATGTACGACTACTCACATCTATCCATACCTTCATATCTATCACTTCACATCCACATATATTCATGTCACATCACATCTCTTTACATCACATCACATTCTTTCACATACACATCCACATCCATTCTTTCACATACATCCACATCCATTCTTTCACATACTCATTCACATCCATTCTTCACATACACATTCACATCCATTTTTCACATACACATTCACATCCATTCTTCACATACACATCCATATCCATTCTTCATATACACACCCATATCTATTCTTCACATACACATTCACATCCATTTTCACATACACATTCACATCCATTCTTCACATACACATCCATATCCATTCTTCACATACACATTCACATCCATTTTCATCACATACACATCCACATCCATTCTTCACATACAGATTCACATCCATTTTCATCACATACACATCCACATCCACATCCATCCATTCTTTCATATCTATCTGATTCACATCACATCTCATCACATCTATTCACATTACATCTCATCACATCTATTCACATCTCATCTCATCACATCTATTCACATCACATTACATCCATCCATTCATTCACATCTATCTGATTCACATCGCATCTCATCACATATATTTACATCACATCTCATTTCTATGTAAGTTTTCAGTTTGATTTTCGTTTGAATACAAGGAGTATTTCTTGAATCAGTATCCCCAAAACTTCTTGATCGGAATTCTGAATTTCATACCAGAATTCCTCGAATTCTATAACCTTGATCCACAGAGCAATTCGAAGGGTCTCAAACTTAGTTTCAGATTTGGCGAGAGTTTTGAGTGTATTTTTCTAAACTGGTCACACCCTCTTTCCTCAAAACTGACGAAAGAGTTTGGTCCTAGTCATAGTCTGATTCAAGGTTCGAGTCGAATAAGATTTTTCCTGATTTATCTTTCTCGAAAAGGTTTGATAATTCAGTTACTATTTTACTGAATTTCTTTCTTTGAATATTCACTTAACTGATTTCTAAATTAGTTACGAGTTCCAATGAGGAATAGATTAATCATTTATGTGAATTTTTTGAACTCCATAGATTTTGTGAATTCTCTTTTTACAAGCCGTGTGAATATAAAACGATAGAATTTTCTCTCTTAAGTATTTAATTATTCATTTATCAAATACTCATAGAATTTAAACATAGAATTTAAGAGAATTCTAATTTTGATATAAAAATTCTTTATGCATCTATTTATGCATAAAAATCAACTTTAGTGAGAATAACACTTTTATAAAAAAAATCCTTTTATGCATAAAATCAATTTTAATAGGAATAACACTTTTAAAATAAAAAGAATTTCATTATGCATCTATTTATGCATAAAAATTAATTTTTATAAGAATAATGCTTTTATAATAAAACAAATTCCTTTATGCATCTTTCTATGCATAAAAATCAAATTTAATAACAATAACACTTCTGTAATAAAAAAATTCCTTTATGCATCTTTCTATGCATAAAAATCAAATTTAATGAGAATAACACTTTTGTAATAAAAAAAATTCCTTTATGCATCTTTCTATGAATAAAAATCAAATTTAATGAGAATAACACTTGTAATTAAAAAAATTCCTTTATGCATCCTTCTATGCATAAAAATGAAATTTAATGAGAATAACACTTTTGTAAAAAAAAAATCCTTTATGCATCTTTCTATGCATAAAAATGAATTTTAATGAGAATAACACTTTTGTAATAAAAAAAATTCCTTTATGCATCTTTCTATGCATAAAAATCAAATTTAATGAGAATAACACTTTTGTAATAAAAAAATTCCTTTATGCATCTTTCTATGCATAAAAATCAAATTTAATGAGAATAACACTTTTGTAATAAAAAAATTCCTTTATGCATCTTTCTATGCATAAAAATCAAATTTAATGTGAATAACACTTTTGTAATAAAAAAATTACTTTATGCATCTTTCTATGCATAAAAATCAAATTTAGTGAGAATAACACTGTTGTAATAAAAAAAATTCCTTTATGCATCTTTCTATGCATAGAAATCAATTTTAATAATTAATATGAGTGATATCCATGCATATTCATAGGTGAATATGTAGATGGAGTAATTATAATATTTCTTTTAGATGCAAAAATGGTGGAAATTACTCTTTTGGAATAACATAAAAACAAACTCTCTTTTCTACAAAATTCTGGAAAATTTTGCCATAACCTCCTTGTATGACTGACCATTTCTCATTTTTATCATTCTTTATTTAACTTAAATTAACCCAAATTAGATTTATAGAACTCTAATCTACATAAATTTCTAAACTCAAGAGAGTAAACAATAAGAAGAGTTTAATTAATCCTTTAGTTAATCTTTCTAGGATTGAGAAAGGTTGGAATGTAAAGAGGAGAAGGGGGTGGCCATTTGAATTTAATTCAACTTATGCAAAACATAAAAATTAAGAAAACCATAGATTCTTCATTAAACAAGTAAGAAAATTAGCTTACATGGAGCTTGTAATCTCTCCTTTGGCTTGAGGGATTGAGGGTTCTACTCTTGTTTGAAGAAAGAGTGGCCACCAATTCACTTTGGAGAGGATTAGGCCAAAAACAATTGAATTATTAAAAAATTCAATGTAGATGGCTCAGGACACAGGAGCAGAGTAACAGTGCATAAACACCATTAAGCGTTTACAAAGGGGGAGGCTTCTACTTATAGGAAAATTGAGCCTCTAACCAAGCAAACTGATTCTAGAATTTCCCAGATTAGTTTGGTCAAATTTTGACCATTTTTGGGTTAGTTCAGCTTAATTTTTGGATCTAGTTTTGAAATAGGAGAGATGAAAATATCTCATTTCATTGATTGAAAATTGGGGGTAATGATGAGAAAAATGCACCTACTTCATGAGGGGAGATCCCCACACTGAGGTGTCAAAATTCAGTTTTTTAATTGTTTTCTTTGGTCCTTAGTCCACTCTTCATCTTATGTGAGCATTTACTCATTTTTGGGGGGTTTTTCTTTTATTCTTCAATTTATCTCCTCTCACATTTGGATTAATCTTATTGGTCCATAGGAACCTTAATTGGACCATAATCCAAAAATTTCTAAAAATCTGGACCCTATACCTAAGGTCCTTTATACCTATTTTCAATTAATTCCAATTGCACATTGGAAAGTTCTTTTTGAATTTCTGCTTTTGAGGGGAACCATTTTAGACACTAGGAGGATTTTTATATCAAAAAAATATCTCAATTTTGAATTACTTCCCTCTAGATATTTTCTCTCTCCAGGCCAAAACAGGGTAAAACACGATCTTTCTTTTATTTCAGAGGGGAATAATTATAAGATCAGAAGGGGAGGTTCTTACACCTGCACACCTCAAAAGCTGGAGGGAGGAATCTTACATCCTACCCCACTTAAAAAATGCGATCCTCGCAAACTAGAGGACAACTCTTTCCCTTAAGTTCAACTGATTCAGGGGTTCCTTATAGTCTGGTAAACCCAACAGAATCCTTGGATAAAGATCCCTTGCATAGAACTCATCATCAGATAACAATTCTTTCAGATCATATCATTCATATCCTTAACACAATAATGGTCCATTAGACTGATTTTTCCATCTAAACATTCCTCCATGGGAATTTCAATTATACAAGTTTTTAATTTGTCAACCCTTAACTTGATCCACTGGGTCAAGTGTTAACAGTAGCAATCTGTTAGCACAATCCACTAATCTCATAGTGATTTGGCTGAAGTCATTATTGTCATTCCAAGTTATGAACATCATCACAGGGACTCGTCCCGTTCATCCTCATTGTGGTTTTGCTCAGCTTATCGCTTTTCAACCACGCTTTTCAACCAAAATTCAGGAATCATCATTTTTTCAATTTGAATCCAATTCAACTCATCAGTTCTCAACCAGAATTTTAAAATCATATCAACCACATTCGAATTCATCATCTGGATAGCATTTTTTCGTATAATTTCAAGGTCTTAGATTTACTCGTATATACTACCAGTAAAGGGCTGCAGTTATATCCTCGGTATATACGGGTAGTCACGGTCCTTTGAATTTTAAGGTAATACCATCATGTCTAGGCCTCAAGCACGTCAGGGATTCTATACGATTGCGGTACTTCCTTTTGAAGACCCTATTACCTATTTATGAATCTTCATTCTGAATATCAATTTATATGAATTTTATCACACAATTACAACCTTTTACTGCTACCTCATAAATTTTTGACATTTCTAGTTTCTTGGTTGATCCACCTTAGCCAATTTGCTCTGATACTAGCTGAAAGATCCCTGTCTCCTCCTCGCAACGAATTCAGGGGTGCTAGCAGCAGCGAAAGTAGCACTTCTTATGCCGGGCAGGGTTCCTCACTCGAGGCCTCGCCCACGGATACCCGGACAAGAAACTAATCCATCGATTCTTCCAAAACCGAACCCAGAAAAACTTTCCTCGCCCGGAAAGCACGGGCGATTTCTCCAGGATATTTTTACTCTAACGTAGTCAAGAGTCTTAATTAACTGAACCGATTTGACTGAACGCGTAAGTTTCCATAGTCAGATCAAGGAAAAGACTTGCACTTGGATCACAGAGACCAATGCTTTTTTCCTCATTGAGAGGCACAGCCGTTGATTCTTTTCCATAGAACAATTTTTATCCGGGATTTACTTTATCTATCGTACCATAACAGAATTGAGTCTCATATTAGGGATCCATTAGTCCAGCCTACTTGTGGGTTAGCCAACTACCCAACCACTGTAGTGATGGGATCCATTTAAGAATTTGGTTAGGTTTTGTCGTCGCGGGTACTAGGGAAAAGAGTTCCTAGGCCCCCTAGCTGGATATTCATGCAAGCTTAAAACTAGTCACATCACTTACACACCCAATATGAAATTGCCTTTCTCATAGATTCAGCCGTCTTTGAAACAATCTTTTAATGAAACTATAGTATCACTGATCATAATCCTCCAAAATTCATTCAGTTGAATCCTAATTTCCAATCATTCCTTCATCGGTGTACTTATGGAATCATTGGCAACCAGAATGCTCACCACCTGTCCACTCAGGGGCCTTTTCAATAGTTCCTAGCTCATAGTACCCGACAATATATTCACTTATGGCATCATTGGCAACCAGAATGCTCACCACCTATCCACTCAGGGGCCTTTTCAATAGTTCCTAGGTCATAGTACCCGGCAATATATTCACTTATAAAAATCAAAGATCAGCAAGATCAACCAACATATCCATATAAAAGAGCCATGGACTCATCCATTGAGGACCAGCAAGGTCAATCAACAAGATCCATGCCCGAATTCAGAAAACAACTCTTACTCCTTGTTCCAATATCTTCCACGACGTACATGTTGGTATCTTCAGTGACTTAGAGCCCGAGCACCCTATGGTCAGCACCCTCTAGGATCCTTCGCAGGTCACCTAGCGCTTCACTCATAGGCCGCTTCCTTAGTCCCTCATCCACTGTAGCGGAAGCTTACCATTTAAATTGAACCGAGGCTGGTCAAGACCTTGGTCGACCTTGTTACGTGAGACATCCTCCGTTGACTCTCCCTCCCAGAGCTGTTGCAACTTTAACAGATTAGGTCTCCACGATCTCATTCACAAGACGGTCAAAATGCTTCCCCAACATTTTTGACATAAAGCAGTCATTTAAAAACAGGTCATAAATACACTTTTTATAACCAACTCTCGTCTTTCCACATTGTTCCACATAAATCCTCATTTATTTCATATGTTTTCCCATTCTCATCACATCATTTTACATCTCATCACATCTTTCCTCATTTATCCGCATATCAGATCGCATCCACTCGCATCTACCCATATCCACATCTCATCACATCATATTCATTCACATCACATTTCACATCTAACCCAATTTACATCACATCGCATTCACTCACATCCCGATTCACATGACATCACATCTCATTCATTCACATCCCAATTCACATCACATCACATCTAATCACGTCCATCACATTCATTTACATCATATCCATTTACATCCATCACATCACATTCATTCATATCCATCACATTCATTCATTCATATATCCACCAAATTCATTCTCGTAACCATCCCATTACATGCATTCTATCCACATTATCTCACATCACTTCTATCCACATCATATCTCATTCATACACATCTCATCTCATTCATCCACATCCATCCAATTGTTCACATGTACGACTACTCACATCTATCCATACCTTCATATTTATCACTTCACATCCACATATATTCATGTCACATCACATCTCTTTACATCACATCACATTCTTTAACATACACATCCACATCCATTCTTTCATTTAATAATTAATATCAGTGATATCCATGCATATTCATAGGTAAATATGTAGATGGAGTAATTAGAATATTTCTTTTAGATGCAAAAATGGTGGGAATTATTCTTTTGGAATAAAATAAAAAAAACTCTCTTTGCTACAAAATTCTAGAAAATTTTGCCATAACCTCCTTTGTATGGCTGACCATTTCTCATTTTTATCATTCTTTATTTAACTTAAATTAACCCAAATTAGATTTATAGAATTCTAATCTACACAATTTTCTAAATTAAAGAGAGTAAACAATACGAAGAGTAATTAATCCTTTAGTTAATCGTTCTAGGATTGAGAAAGGTTGGAATGTAAAGAGGAGAAGGAGGTGGCCTTTTTATCAAAGGCATAGCATTTGAATTTAATTCAACATCTGCAAAACATAAAAATTAAGAAAACCATAGATTCTTCATTAAACAAGTAAGAAAATTAGCTGACATGGAGCTTGTAAGCTCTCCTTTGGCTTGAGGGACTGAGGGTTCTACTCTTGTTTCGAAGCAAGAGTGGCCACCAATTCACATTGGAGAGGATTAGGCCAAAAACAATTGAATTATTAAAAAATTCAATGTAGATGGCTCAAGATAGGAGCAGAGTAACAATGCATAAACACCATTAAGCTTTTACAAAGGAGAAGGCTTCTATTTATAGGAAAAAGTGAGCCTCTAACCAAGCAAACTGATTCTAGAATTTTCCAGATCAGTTTGGTCAAGTTTTGATCATTTTTAGGTCAGTTCAGCTTACTTTTTGGATCTAGTTTTGAAATAGGAGAGAGGAGAGATGAAAATATCTCATTTTATTGATTGAAAATTGGGGGTAATGATGAGAAAAAGGCACCTACTTCATGAGGGGAGATCCCCACACTGAGGTGTCAAAATTTAGTTTTTTAATTGTTTTCTTTGGTCTGGTCCTTAGTCCACTCTTCATCTTATGTGAGCATTTACTCATTTTTGGGGGGTTTCTCTTTTATTCTTCAATTTATCTCCTCCCTACATTTGGATTAATCTTATTGGTCCATAGGAACCTTAATTGGACCATAATCCAAAAATTTTCAAAAATTTGGACCCTTAGGCTAAGGTCCTTTATACCTATTTTCAATTAATTCCAATTGCACATTGGAAAGTTCTTTTTGAATTTCTGCTTCAGGGGAAACCATTTTAGACACTAGGAGGATTTTTATATCCAAAAAATCTAAATGAATTACCTCCCTCTAGACATTTTCTTCTCTCCAGGTCAAAACAGGGTAAAACAGGATTTTTCTTTTATTTCAGAGAGGGGAATAATTATAAGATCAGAAGGGGAGGTCCTTACACCTGCACACCTCAAAAGCTGGAGGGAGGAATCTTACATCCTACCTCACTTAAAAAATGCGATCCTCGTAAACTAGAGGACAACTCTTTCCCTTAAGATCCAACTGATTCTGGGATTCCTTATAGTCTGGTAAACCCAACAGAATCCTGGGATAAAGATCCCTTATATAGAACTCATCATGCTTACAACGCTTCTTATCATTGAAGCATTGGGATGAGTCCTTTCAAAGCTTTGTATGGACAAGATTGCCTTATACCATTGACTTGGTCCGACCCATTGATCAGAGTCGAGATGTCCAGACAAATGCTTGATGACATGGACCAGCAAATGCAATCAATCCGTAAAGATATAAAGGCAGCCCAAGATAGGCAAAAGCAGTATGTAGATAAAAAGAGATCAGAGAAAGAGAGAGTTTGAAGAATCCGATATGGTCTTCATTCCAGTACGAATATTCGAGCAACATCAGAAGCTTTGAAGGTCTTCTTTGCTGGTATAAGGTGAGCTACTTTGGTAAGTAAGTCCACTACTACCAGAATGGAGTCATATCCTCCTAGAACAATGGGGAGACTTGTGCTTGTGACAAAATCCATACTAATACACTCCCAATTTCTCAACCCTTAACTTGATCCACTGGGTCAAGTGTTAACGGTAGCAATCTGTCTCAGCACAATCCACTAATCTCATAGTGATTTGCTGAAGTCATTATCATCATTCCAGTTACGAACATCATCACAGGGACTCGTCCCATTCATCCTCATTGTGGTTTTGCTCAGCTTATCGCTTTTCAACCAAAATTCAGGAATCATCATTTTTTCAATCAGAATCCAATTCAACTCATCAGTTCTCAACCATAATTTTAAAATCATATCAACTACATTCGAATTCATCATCTGGATAGCATTTTTGCTTATAATTTCAAGGTCTTAGATTTACTTGTATATACTGCCGAGTAAAGAGCTGCAGTTATACCCTCGGTATATACGGGTAGTCACGTTCCTTGGAATTTGAAGGTAAATACCATCATGTCTAGGCCTCAAGCAAGTCAAGGATTCTATACAATTGCGGTACTTCCTTTTGAAGACCCAATTACCTATTTATGAATCTTCATTCTGAATATCAATTTGTATGAATTTCATCACACAATTATAACCTTTTACTACTACTTCGTAAATTTTTGACATTTTTGGTTTCTCGGTTGATTCACTTTAGCCAATTTGCTTTGAAAGATCCATGTCCCCTCTGCGCAACGAATTCAGGGGTGCTAGCAGCGGAAGTAGCACTTCTTGCGGGGGGCAGGGTCCCTCACTCGTTGGGGCCTCGCCCACGGATACCCGGACAAGAGACTAATCCTTTGGTTCTTCCAAAACCGAACTCAGAAAAACTTCCCTCGCCCGGAAAGCACGGGCGATTCCTCCAAGATATTAGAAAAACTTCCCTCGCCCGGAAAGCACGGGCGATTCCTCCAAGATATTTTTACTCTAACGTAGTCAAGAGTCTTAACTAACTGAATTGATCTGACCGAACCCTTAAGTTCCCATAGTCAGATCAAGGGAAAGACTTGCACTTGGATCATAGAGATTAACGCTTTTTTTCTCATTAAGAGGCACAGCCGTTGATTCTTTTCCATAGAAAGATTTTTTTTCGAGATTTAAGCAGCCCGAGCACTGTATGGTCAGCACCCTCTAGGATCCTTTGCAGCAGGTCACCTAGCACTTCACTCATAGGCCACTTCCTTAGTCCCTCATCCACCGTACCGGAAGCTCACCATTTAAATTGAACTGAGGCTGGTCAAGACCTCGGCCGACCTTGTTACGCGAGACGTCCTCCGTTGACTCTCCGTCTCAGCTGTTGCAACTTTAACAGATTAGGTCTCCACGACCTTATTCACAAGATGGTCAAAATGCTTCCCCAACATTTTTGACATAAAACAGTCATTTAAAAACAGGTCATAAATACACTTTCTATAACCAACTCTTGTCTTACCACATTGATCCACATCAATCCTCATTTATTTCATATGTATTCCCATTCTCATCACATCATTTTCCATCTCATCACATCTTTCCTCATTTATCCGTGTATAAGATCTCATCCACCCATATCCACATCTCATCACATCATATTCATTCACATCACATATCACATCTATCCCAATTTACATCACATCTCATTCTTTCACATCTCGATTCACATGACATCACATCTCATTCATTCACATCCTGATTCACATCACATCACATCTCTTCACGTCCTCATCACATTCATTTACATCACATCCATTTACATCCATCACATCACATTCATTCATATCCATCACATTCATTTATTCATATCCACCACATTCATTCTCATAACCATCCCATCACATACATTCTATCCACATTATATCACATCACTTCTATGCACATCATATAACATTCATACACATCGCATCTCATTCATCCACATCCATCCAGTCGTTCACATGTACGACTACTCTCATCTATCCATACCTTCATATCTATCACTTCACATCCACATATATTCATGTCACATCACATCTCTTTACATCACATCACATTCTTTCACATACACATCCACATCCATTCTTTCACATACATCCACATCCATTCTTTCACATACTCATTCACATCCATTCTTCACATACACACTCACATCCATTCTTCACATACACATCCATATCCATTCTTCACATACACCTTTGTATACACACCCATATCCATTCTTCACATACACATTCACATCCATTTTCATATACACATTCACGTCCATTCTTCACAACCACATATATATCCATTCTTCCATACACATTCACATCCATTTTCATCACATACACATCCACATCCATTCATCACATACACATCCACATCCATTCTTCACATACACATTCACATCCATTCTTCACATACACATTCACATCCATTTTCATCACATACACATCCACATCCATCCATTCTTTTACATCTATCTGATTCACATCACATCTCATCACATCTATTCATATCTTATCTCATCACATCTATTCACATCACATTACATCCATCCATTCATTCACATTTATCTGATTCACATCGCATCTCATCACATCTATTCACATCACATCTCATTTGTATGCAAGTTTTCAGTTTGATTTTCTTTTGAATACAAGGAGTATTTTTTGAATCAGTATCCCCAAAACTTCTTGATCGGAATTCTGAATTTCATACCAGAATTCCTCGAATTCTATAACCTTGATCCACAGATCAATTCGAAGGGTCTCAAACTTAGTTTCAGATTTGGCGGGAGTTTTGAGTGTATTTTTCTAAACTGGTCACACCTTCTTTCCTCAAAACTGACGAAAGAGTTTGGTCTTGGTTATAGTCTGATTCAAGGTTCGAGTCGGATAAGATTTTTCCTAGTTTATCTTTCTCGAAAAGGTTTGATAATTCAGTTACTATTTTACTGAATTTCTTTCTTTGAATATTCACTTAACTAATTTCTAAATTAGTACGAATTCCAATGAGGAACAGATTAATCATTTATCTGAATATTTCAAACTCAATAGATTTCTTGAATTCTCTTTTCACAATCCGTGTGAACATAAAACGATAGAATTTTCTCTCTTAGAGTATTTAATTATTCATTTATCAAATACTCATAGAATTTAAACATAGAATTTAAGAGAATTCTAATTTCGATATAAAAATTCTTTATGCATCTATTTATGCATAAAAATCAACTTCAGTGGGTATAACACTTTTATAAAGAAAATCCTTTTATGCATAAAATCAATTTTAATAGGAATAACACTTTTAAAATAAAAATATTTTTTTATAAAAATCAATTTTTATAAAAGTAACGCTTTTATAATAAAAAAATTCCTTTATGCATCTTTCTATGCATAAAAATCAAATTTAATAAGAATAACACTTCTGCAATAAAAAAATTCATTTATGCATCTTTCTATGCATAAAAACCAAATTTAATGAGAATAACACTTTTGTAATAAAAAGAATTCTTTTATGCATCTTTCTATGCATAAAAATCAAATTTAATGAGAATAACACTTTTGTAATAAAAAAATTCCTTTATGCATCTTTCTATGCATAAAAATCAAATTTAATGTGAATAACACTTTTGTAATAAAAAAAATTCCTTTACGCATCTTTCTATGCATAAAAATTAATTTTAATGATAATTACACTTTTGTAGTAAAAAATTTCCTTTATGCATCTTTCTATGCATAAAAATCAAATTTAATGAGAATAACACTTTTGTTAAACAAAAAATTATTTATGTATCTTTCTATGCATAAAAATCAAATTTAATGAGAATAACACTTTTGTAATAAAAAAATTACTTTATGCATCTTTCTATGCATAAAAATCAAATTTAATGAGAATAACACTTTTGTAATAAAACAAATTCCTTTATGCATCTTTCTATGCATAAAAATCAAATTTAATGAGAATAACATTGTTGTAATAAGAAAAAATTTCTTTATGCATCTTTCGATGCATAGAAATCAATTTTAATAATTAATATCAGTGATATCCTTGCATATTCATAAGTGAATATGTACGTGGAGTAATTAGAATATTTCTTTTAGATGCAAAAATCGTGGGAATTACTCTTTTGGAATAAAATAAAAATAAACTCTCTTTTCTACAAAATTCTGGAAAATTTACCATAACCTCCTTTGTATGGTTGACCATTTCTCATTTTTATCATTCTTTATCTAACTTAAATTAATCCAAATTAGATTTATAGAACTCTAATCTACATAATTTTCTAAATTCAAGATAGTAAACAATAAGAAGAGTTCATCCTTTAGTTAATCTTTCTATTATTGAGAAAGGTTGGAATGTAAAGAGGAGAAGGGGGTTGCCTTTTTATCAAAGGCATAGCATTTGAATTTAACTCAACATCTGCAAAACATAAAATTTAAGAAAACCATAGATTCTTCATTAAACAAGTAAGAAAATTAGCTTACATGGAGCTTGTAAGCTCTCCTTTGGCTTGAGGGATTGAGGGTTCTACTCTTGTTTGAAGCAAGAGTGGCCACCAATTCACTTTGGAGAGGATTAGGCCAAAAATAATTGAATTATTAAGAAATTCAATGTAGATGACTCAAGACGACAGGAATAGAGTAACAGTGCATAAACACCATTAAGGTTTTACAAAGGGGGAGGCTTCTATTTATAGAAAAAAGTGAGCCTCTAACCAAGCAAACTGATTCTAGAATTTTCCAGATCAGTTTGGTCAATTTTTGACCATGTTTGGGCCAGTTCAGCTTACTTTTTGATCTAGTTTTGAAATAGGAGAGAGGAGAGATGAAAATATCTCATCTTATTGATTAAAAATTGGGGTTAATGATGAGAGAAAGGCGCCTACTTCATGAGGGGAGATCCCCACACTGAGGTGTCGAAATTCAGTTTTTTAATTGTTTTCTTTGGTCCTTAGTCCACTCTTCATCTTATGTAACCATTTACTCATTTTTGAGGGGTTTTTCTTTTATTCTTCAATTTATCTCCTCCCTACATTTGGATTAATCTTATTGGTCCATAGGAACCTTATTTGGACCATAATCCAAAAATTTCCAAAAATCTGGACCCTTAGGCTAAGGTCCTTTATACCTATTTTCAATTAATTCCAATGCACATTGGAAAGTTCTTTTTGAATTTTTGCTTCAGGGGAAACCATTTTAGACACTAGGAGGATTTTTACATCCAAAAATATCTCAATTTTGAATTACCTCCCTCTAGACATTTTCTCTCTCCAGGCCAAAACAGGGTAAAACATGATCTTTCTTTTATTTCAGAGAGGGGAATAAATATAAGATTAGAAGGGGAGGTTCTTACACCTGCACACCTCAAAATCTGGAGGGAGGAATCTTACATCCTACCCCACTTAAAAAACGCGAGATGTCCTCATCTCACAAACTAGAGGACAACTCTTTGCCTTAAGATCCAACTGATTATGGGGTTCCTTATAGTCTGGTAAACCAAACAGAATCCTGGGATAAAGATCACTTATATAGAACTCATCATTAGATAATAATTCTCTCAAATCATATCATTCATATCCTTAACACAATAACGGTCCATTGGACCGAATTTTCCATCTGAACATTCCTCCATGGGAATTTCAATTATACAGGTTTTTAATTTGTCAACCCTTAACTTGATCCATTGGGTCAAGTGTTAACAGTAGCAATTTGTCAAGCACAATCTACTAATCTCATAGTGATTTGCTGAAGTCATTATTGTCATTCCAGTTATACGAACATCATCACAGGGACTCGTCCCATTCATCCTCATTGTGGTTTTGCTTAGCTTATCGCTTTTCAACCAAAATTCAGGAATCATTATTTATTCAAACAGAATCCAATTCAACTCATCAGTTCTCAACCAGAAGTTTAAAATCACATCAACCACATTCGAATTCATCATCTGAATAGCATTTTAGCTTATAATTTCAAGGTCTTAGATTTACTTGTATATATTGCCAGTAAAGAGCTGCAGTTATACCCTCGCTATATACGGGTAGTCACGGTCCTTGGAATTTTAAGGTAAATACCATCATGTCTAGGCCTCAAGCAAGTAAGGGATTCTATATAAGTGCGGTACTTCCTTTTGAAGACCCAATTACCTATTTATGAATCTTCATTTTGAATATCATTTTGTATGAATTTCATCACACAATTACAACCTTTTACTGCTACATAAATTTTTGACATTTCTCGTTTCTAAGTTGATCCACTTTAGCCAATTTGCTTTGATACCAGCTGAGAGATCCCTGTCCTCTCTGCGCAACGAATTCAGGGGTGCTAGCAGCGGAAGTAGCACTTCTTGTGCGGGGCAGGGTCCCTTACTCGGGGCCTCATCTCCACGGATACCCGGACAAGAGACTAATCCATCGATTATTCCAAAACCAAACCCGGAAAAACTTCCCTTGTCCGGAAAGCACGGGCGATTCCTCTAGGATATATTTACTCTAACGTAGTCAAGAGTCTTAACTAACTGAACTGATCTGACCGAACCCGTAAGTTCCCATAGTCAGATCAAGGAAAAGACTTGCACTTGGATTATAGAGACCAACGCTTTTTTCCTCATTGAGAGGCACAGCCATTGATTCTTTTTCATAGAACAATTTTTATCTGGGATTTAGTTCATCTATCGTACCATAATAGAATTGAGTCTCATATTAGGGATCCATCAGTCCCGTGGGTTAGCCAACCGCCCAACCACTATAGTGATGGGATCCATTTAAGAATTTGGTTAAGCTTTGTCCCGGTGGGGTACCAGGGAAAAGAGTTCCTAGGCGCCCTAGCCGGATATTCATGCAAAATGTACTTTTTGAGCTAACCCAAGAAAAAAATCAAAATGGAATTTCCGTCGAAGATCAGCAAGATCAACCAACAGATCCATATAAAAGAGCCATGGACTCATCCGTTGAGGACCAGCAAGGTTAATCAACCAGATCCATGCCCGAATTCAGAAAATAACTCTTACTCCTTGTTCCAATATCTTCCATGACGTACATGTGGGTATCTTCGGCGACTCAGAGCCCAAGCACCGTATGGTCAGCACCCTCTAGGATCCTTCGCACGTCACCTAGCGCTTCACTCATAGGCTGCTTCCTTAGTCCCTCATCCACCATACTGGAAGCTCACCATTTAAATCGAACCGAGGCTGGTCAAGACCTTGGCCCGGAACTTGTTACGCGAGACGTCCTCCGTTGACTCTATGTCTCAGCACAGCTGTTGTAACTTTAACATATTAGGTCTTCAGGACCATTCACAAGACGGTCAAAATGCTTCCCCAACATTTTTGACATAAAAGAGTCATTTAAAAGTAGGTCATAAATACAATTTCTATAACGAACTCTCGTCTTTCCACATTGTTCCCCATCAATCCTCATTTATTTCATATGTATTCCCATTCTCATCACATCATTTTCCATCTCATCACATCTTTCCTCATTTATGCGTATATCAGATCTCATCCACTCGCATCTACCCATATCCACATCTCATCACATCATATTCATTTACATCACGTATCACATCTATCCCAATTTATATCACATCTCATTCACTCACATCCCAATTCACATGACATCACGTCTCATTCATTCACATCCCGATTCACATCACATCACATCTATTTATGTCCATCACATTCATTTACATCACATCCATTTACATCCATCACATTACATTCATCACATTCATTTATTCATATCCACCACATTCATTCTCATAACCATCCCATCACATACATTCTATCCACATTATATCACATCACTTCTATGCACATCATATCTCATTCATACACATCTCATCTCATTCATCCACATCCATCCAATCGTTCACATGTACAACTACTCACATCTATCCATACCTTCATATCGATCCCTTCACATCCACATATATTCATGTCACATCACATCTCTTTACATCACATCACATTCTTTCACATACATTCTTTCACATACATACACATTCACATCCATTCTTCACATACACATCCATATCCATTCTTCACATACACACCCATATCCATTCTTCACATACACATTCACATCCATTTTCACATACACATTCACATCCATTTTCATCACATACACATCCACATCCATTCTTCACATACACATTCACATCCATTCTTCACATACACATTCACATCCATTTTCATCACATACACATACACATCCACATCCATTCATTCTTTCACATCTATCTGATTCACATCACATCTCATCACATCTATTCACATCACATCTCATCACATCTGTTCACATCACATTACATCCATCCATTCATGCACATCTATCTGATTCACATCGCATTATCTCATTACATCTATTCACATCACATCTCATTTCTATACAAGTTTTCAGTTTGATTTTCTTTTGAATACAAGGAGTATTTCTTGAATTAGTATCCCCAAAACTTCTTGATTGGAATTCTGAATTTCATACCAGAATTCCTCGAATTCTATATTCTTGATCCACAAATCAATTCGAAGGGTCGTCTCAAACTTAGTTTTAGATTTGGCGGGAGCGGGAGTTTTGAGTGTATTTTTCTAAACAGCTCACACCTTCTTTCCTCATCAAAACTGACGAAAGAGTTTGGTCTTGGTCATAGTCTGATTCAAGGTTCGTGTCGGATAAGATTTTTCCTGATTTATCTTTCTCGAAAAGATTTGATACTTCAGTTACTTATTCAATGAATTTCTTATTTTGAATATTCACTTAACTGATTACGAATTCCAATGAGGAACAGATTAATCATTTATCTGAATATTTCAAACTCAATAGATTTCTTGAATTCTCTTTTTACAATCTGTGTGAATATAAAACGATAGAATTTTCTCTCTTAGAGTATTTAATTATTCATTTATCAAATACTCATAGAATTTAAAAAAAAGAATTTAAGAGAATTCTAATTTTGATAAAAAAAATTCTTTATGCATAAAAATCAACTTCAGTGGGAATAACACTTTTCTTTAAAAAAAATCCTTTTATGCATAAAATCAATTTTAATAGGAATAACACTTTTAAAATAAAAAGAATTTCTTTATGTATCTATTTATGCATAAAAATTATTTTTTAAGAATAATGATTTTATAATAAAATTTTTTTCTTTATGCATCTTTCTATGCATAAAAATCAAATTTAATAAGAATAACACTTCTGTAATAAAAAAATTCCTTTATGTATCTTTCTATGCATAAAAAACAAATTTAATGAGAATAACACTTTTGTAATAAAAAAAATTCCTTTATGCATCTTTCTATGCATAAAAATCAAATTTAATGAGAATAACACTTTTGTAATAAATAAATAAAATTCCCTTATGCATCTTTCTATGCATAAAAATAAACTTTAATGAGAATAACACTTTTGTAATAAAAATAAATAAATTCCTTTATGCATCTTTCTATGCATAGAAATCAATTTTAATAATTAATATCAGTGATATCCATGCATATTCATAAGTGAATATGTACGTGCAGTAGTTATTATATTTCTTTTAGATGCAAAAATGGTGGGAATTACTCTTTTGGAATAACATAAAAACAAACTTTCTTTTCTACAAAATTCTGGAAATTTTTGCCATAACCTCCTTTGTTTCGCTGACCATTTCTCATTTTTATCATTCTTTATTTAACTTAAATTAACCCAAATTAGATTTATAGAACTCTAATCTACACAATTTTCTAAATTAAAGAGAGTAAACAATAAGAAGAGTTTAATTAATCCTTTAGTTAATCTTTCTAGGATTGAGAAAGGTTGGAAAGTAAAGAGGAGAAGGGGGTGGCCTTTTTATCAAAGGCATAGCATTTGAATTTAATTCAACATGTGCAAAACATAAAAATTAAGAAAACCATAGATTCTTCATTAAACAAGTAAGAAAATTAGCTTACATGGAGCTTGTAAGCTCTCCTTTGGCTTGAGGGATTGAGGGTTCTACTCTTGTTTGAAGCAAGAGTGGCCACCAATTCACTTTGGAGAGGATTAGGCCAAAAACAATTGAATTTAAAAAAATTCAATGTAGATGGCTCACGACAAGGAGCAGAGTAACAGTGCATAAACACCATTAAGCTTTTTCAAAGGAGGAGGCTTCTATTTATAGGAAAAAGTGAGCCTCTAACCAAGCAAACTCATTCTAGAATCTTCTAATATCTCAATTTTGAATTACATTCCTCTAGACATTTTCTCTCTCCAGGCTAAAACAGGGTAAAATAGGATCTTTCTTTTATTTCAGAGAGGGGAATAATTATAAGATTGGAAGGGGAGGTTCTTCCACCTACACACCTCAAAAGCTGGAGGGAGGAATCTTACATCCTACCCCACTTAAAAAATGTGAGATGTCCTCATCATCTCGCAAACCAGAGGAACTCTTTCCCTTAAGATCCAACTGATTCTGGGGTTCCTTATAGTCTGGTAAACCCAATAGAATCCTGGGATAAAGATCCCTAATATAGAACTCATCATCAGATAACAATTCTTTCAGATCATATCATTAATATCCTTAACATAATAATGGTCCATTAGACCAAATTTTCTATCTGAACATTCCTCCATGGGAATTTCAATTATACAGGTTTTTAATTTGCAAACCTTAACTTGATCCACTGGGTCAAGTGTTAACCGAAGCAATCTGTCCAACACAGCACAATCCACTATAATCTCATAGTGATTTGTTGAAGTCATTATCGTCATTCCAATTACAAACATCATCATAGGGACTCGTCCCATTCATCCTCATCGTGGTTTTGCTCAGCTTATCGCTTTTCAACCAAAATTCAAGAATCATCATTTTTTCAATTTGAATCCAATTCAACTCATCAGTTCTCAACCAGAATTTTAAAATCATATCAACCACATTCAAATTCATCATCTGGATAGCATTTTTTCGTATAATTTCAAGGTCTTAGATTTACTCGTATATACTGCCAGTAAAGGGCTGCAGTTATACCCTCGGTATATACGAGTAGTCACGGTCCTTTGAATTTTAAGGTAAATACTATCATGTCTAGGCCTCAAGAACGTTAGGGATTCTATACAATTGCGGTACTTCCTTTTGAAGACCCAATTACCTATTTATGAATCTTCATTCTGAATATCAATTTGTATGAATTTTATCACACAATTACAACCTTTTACTGCTACTTCATAAATTTTTTGACATTTTTGGTTTCTCGGTTGATTCACTTTAGTCAATTTGCTTTGATACCAGCTAAAAGATCCCTGTCCCCTCCGCGCAACAAATTCAGGGGTGCTAGCAGTGGAAGTAGCAGTTCTTGCACGGGGCAGGATCCCTCACTCGGGGCCTCGCCCATGGATACTCGAACAAGAGACTAATCCATCGGTTCTTCCAAAATCGAACCCGAAAAAACTTCCTTTGCCCAGAAAGCACAGGTGATTCCTCCAGGATATTTTTACTCTAACGTAGTCAAGAGTCTTAAGTAACTGAACTGATTTGACCGAGCTCGTAAGTTCCCATAATCAGATCAAGAAGAAGACTTGGACTTGGATCATAGAGACCAATGATTTTTTCCTCATTGAGAGAGGCACAGCCGTTGATTCTTTTCCATAGAACAATTTTTATCCGGGATTTACTTCATCTATCGTACCATAACAGAATTGAGTCTCATATTAGGGATCCATCAGTCCACCATCCAGTCCCGTGGGTTAGCCAACCACCCAACCACTGTAGTGATGGGATCCATTTAAGAATTTGGTTAGGTTTTGTCCCGGGTACCAGGGAAAAGAGTTCCCACGCCCCCTAGCCATATATTCATGCAAACTTAAAACTAGTCACACCACTTACACACCCAATATGAAATTTCCTATTCAGCTGTCTTTAAAACAATCTTTTAATGAAACTATAGTATCACTGATCATAATCCTCCAAAATGAATTCGGTTGAATCCTAATTTTCAATCATTCCTTCATCGGTGTACTTATGGCATCATTCGCAACCAAAACGCTCACCACCTGTCTTCACATACACATTCACATCCATTCTTCACATACACATTCACATCCATTCTTTGCATACTCATTCACATCCATTCTTCACATACACATTCACATCCATTCTTCACATACACATCCATATCCATTATTCACATACACACCCATATCCATTCTTTACATACACATTCACATCCATTTGTACATACACATTCACATCCATTTATCACATACACATCCATATCCATTCTTCACATACACATTCACGTCCATTTTCATCACATACACATCAACATCCATTCTTTACATACACATTCACATCCATTTTCATCACATACACATCTACATCCATCCAGTCTTTCACATCTATCTGATTCACATCACATCTCATCACATCTATTCACATCACATTACATCCATCCATTCATTCACATCTATCTGATTCACATCGCATCTCATCACATCTATTCACATCACATCTCATTTCTATGGAAGTTTTTAGTTTGATTTTCTTTTGAATACAAGGAGTACTTCTCAAATCAGTATCCCCAAAACTTCTTGATCGAAATTTTGAATTTCATACCAGAATTCTTCAAATTCTATAACCTTGATCCACAGATCAATTCGAAGGGTCTCAAACTTAGTTTCAGATTTGGCGGGAGTTTTGAGTGTATTTTTTTAAACCGATCACACCTTCTTTTCTCAAAACTGACAAAAGAGTTTGTTGGTCGTTGTCATAGTCTGATTCAAGGTTCGAGTCGGATAAGATTTTTCTTGATTTATCTTTCTCAAAAAGGTTTGATAATTCAGTTACTATTTTACTGAATTTCTTTCTTTGAATACTCACTCAACTGATTTCTAAATTAGTTACGAATTCCAATGAGGAATAGATTAGTCATTTATCTGAATATTTCGAACTCGATAGATTTCCTTAATTCTCTTTTTACAATCACTTTGAATATAAAACGATAGAATTTTCTCTCTTAGAGTATTTATTTATTCATTTATCAAATACTCATAGAATTTAAACATAGAATTTAAGAGAATTCTAATTTTGATATAAAAATTCTTTATGTATCTATTTATGCATAAAAATCAACTTCAGTGGGAATAACACTTTTAAAAAAAATCCTTTTATGCATAAAATCAATTTTAATAGGAATAACACTTTTAAAATAAAAAGATTTTCTTTATGCATCTATTTATGCATAAAAATTAATTTTTATAAGAATAACCCTTTTATAATAAAAAAATTTCTTTATGCATCTTTCTATGCATAAAAATCAAATTTAATAAGAATAACACTTGTGTAATAAAAAAATTCCTTTATGCATCTTTCTATGCATAAAAATCAAATTTAATGAGAATAACACTTTTGTAATAAATTTTTTTTCTTTATGCATCTTTCTATGTATATAAATCAAATTTAATGAGAATAACACTTTTGTAATAAAAAAATTTCTTTATGCATCTTTCTATGCATAAAAATCAAATTTAATGAGAATAACACTTTTGTCATAAAAAAAATTCCTTTATGCATCTTTCTATGCATAAAAATCAATTTTAATAAGAATAACACTTTTGTAATAAAAAAATCCCTTTATGCATCTTTCTATGCATAAAAATCAAATTTAATGAGAATAACACTTTTGTAATAAAAAATTTTCTTTATGCATCTTTCTATGCATAAAAATGAAATTTCAGTCCCAACTAAGTTAGTGTAGTGGTCAAAGCTTGTGACTTGTAACCTCTAGGTTATGAGTTCAAGTCCCACTAGGCTCTCTCATGTTATAAAGGGACACCTATGCTCGCTTGATGTGTTTGGTTTTCGGCCAGGTAGATCATCGTGGGACCCATCAAGAAATAAAACAAAGCCGAGGAATTTCCAAAAATGGGTTAAGAAATTCAATGGAGCTGGGGATCCTTACGACCATCTAGCATCATTTCGTCAGGTAGCAAGAGCCGAGCAGGTCTATGACCTTCATACTTTGGTAGAAGGGTTTGGGTTAACATTGGAAGGAAAAGCTTTATCATACGCTTTTAGAGTAAAAAAATTCCTTTATGCATCTTTCCATGCATAAAAATCAAATTTAATAAGAATAACACTTCTGTAATAAAAAAATTCCTTTATGCATCTTTCTATGCATAAAAATCAAATTTTATGAGAATAACACTTTTGTAATTAAAAAAATTCCTTTATGCATCTTTCTATGCATAAAAATCAAATTTAATGAGAATAACACTTTTGTAATAAAATAAAATAAAAATTCTTTATGCATCTTTCTATGCATAAAAATCAAATTTAATTAGAATAACACTTTTGTAATAAAAGAATTTCCTTTATGCATCTTTCTATGCATAAAAATTAATTTTAATGAGAATAACACTTTTGTAATAAAAAAAATTCCTTTATGCATCTTTCTATGCATAAAAATCATATTTAATGAGAATAACACTTTTGTAATAAAAAAATTTCTTTATGCATCTCTCAATGCATAAAAATCAAATTTAATGAGAATAACACTTTTGTAATAAAAAAATTCCTTTATGCATCTTTCTATGCATAAAAATCAAATTTAATGAGAATAACACTTCTGTAATAAAAAATTTTTCTTTATGCATCTTTATATGCATAAAAATCAAATTTAATGAGAATAACACTTTTGTAATAAAAAAAATTTCTTTATGCATCTCTCTATGCATAAAAATCAAATTTAATGAGAATAACACTTTTGTAATAAAAAAATTCCTTTATGCATCTTTCTATGCATAAAAATTAAATTTAATGAGAATAACACTTCTGTAGTAAAATTTTTTTCTTTATGCATCTTTATATGCATAAAAATCAAATTTAATGAGAATAACACTTTTGTAATAAATAAAAAAATTCCTTTATGCATCTTTCTTTACAAAAAAATCAACTTTGATGAGAATAAGCTTTTTGTAATATAAAAATTTCTTTATGCATCTTTCTATGCATAAAAATCAATTTTAATAAGAATAACACTGTTGTAATAAAACAAGATTCCTCTATGCATCTTTCTATGCATAGAAATCAATTTTAATAATTAATATCAGTGATATCCATGCATATTCATAGGTGAATATGTACATGGAGTAATTAGAATATTTCTTTTAGATGCAAAAATGGTGGGAATTACTCTTTTGGAATAACATAAAAACAAACTCTCTTTTCTACAAAAGTCTGGAAAATTTTACCATAACCTTCTTTGTATGGCTAACCATTTCTCATTTTTATTATTCTTTATTTAACTTAAATTAACCCAAATTAGATTTATAGAACTCTAATCTACATAATTTTCTAAATTCAAGAGAGTAAACAATAAGAAGAGTTTAATTAATCCTTTAGTTAATCTTTCTAGGATTGAGAAAGGTTGGAATGTAAAGAGGAGAAGGGGGTGGCATTTTTATCAACAAAGGCATAGCATTTGAATTTAATTCAACATCTGCAAAACATAAAAATTAAGAAAACCATAGATTTTTCATTAAACAAGTAAGAAAATTAGCTTACATGGAGCTTGTAAGCTCTCCGTTGGCTTGACGGATTGAGGGTTCTACTCTTGTTTGAAGCAAGAGTGGCCACCAATTCACTTTGGAGAGGATTAGGCCAAAAACAATTGAATTATTAAGAAATTCAATGTAGATGACTCAAGACAACTCGGGACAGGAGCAGAGTAACAGTGCATAAACACCATTAAGTTTTTACAAAGGGAGAGGCTTCTATTTATAGCAAAAAGTGAGCCTCTAACCAAGCAAACCGATTCTAGAATTTCCCAGATCAGTTTGGTCAATTTTTGACCATTTTTTGGTCAGTTCAGCTTACTTTTTGGATCTAGTTTTGAAATAGGAGAGATGAAAATATCTCATTTTATTGATTAAAAATTGAGGGTAATGATGAGAAAAAGGCGCCTACTTCATGAGGGGATATCCCCACACTGAGGTGTCAAAATTGAATTTTTTAATTGTTTTCTTTGGTCCTTAGTCCACTCTTCATCTTATGTGAGCATCTACTCATTTTTGGGGGGTCTTTCTTTTATTCTTCAATTTATCTCCTCCCTACATTTGGATTAATTTTATTGGTCCATAGGAACCTTAATTGGACCATAATCCAAAAATTTTCAAAAATCTGGACCCTTAGGCTAAGGTCCTTTATACCTATTTTCAATTAATTCCAATTGCATATTGGAAAGTTCTTTTTGAATTTTTGCTTCAGGGGAAACCATTTTAGACACTAGGAGGATTTTTATATCCAAAAATATCTCAATTTTGAATTACCTCCCTCTAGACATTTTCTCTCTCCAAGCCAAAACAGAGTAAAACAAGATCTTTCTTTTATTTCAGAGAGGGGAATAATTATAAGATCAGAAGGGGAGGTTCTTACAACTGCACACCTCAAAAGCTGGAGGGCAGAATCTTACATCCTACCCCACTTAAAAAACGCGAGATGTCCTCATCTCGCAAACTACAAGACAACTCTTTCCCTTAAGATCCAACTGATTCTGGGGTTCCTTATAGTCTGGTAAACCCAATAGAATCCTGGGATAAAGATTCCTTATATAGAACTCATCATCAGATAACAATTCTTTCAGATCATATCATTCATATCCTTAACACAATAATGGTCCATTAGACCGAATTTTCCATCTGAACATTCCTCCATGGGAATTTCAATTATACAGGTTTTTAATTTGTTAACTCTTAACTTGATCCACTGGGTCAAGTGTTAACAGTAGAAATCTGTCAGCAAAATCCACTAATCTCATAGTGATTTGCTGAAGTCATTATTGTCATTCCAGTTACGAACATCATCACAGGGACTCGTCCCATTCATCCTCATTGTGGTTTTGCTCAGCTTATCACCTTTCAACCAAAATTCAGGAATCATCATTTTTTTAATCAGAATCCAATTCAACTCATCAGTTCTCAACCAAAATTTTAAAATCATATCAACCACATTCGAATTCATCATCTAGATAGCATTTTTGCGTATAATTTCAAGGTCTTAGATTTACTCGTATATACTGCCAGTAAAGAGCTGCAGTTATACCCTTGGTATATATGGGTAGTCACGGTCCTTGGAATTGTAAGGTAAATACCATCATGTCTAGGCCTCAAGCAAGTCAGGGATTCTATACAATTGCGATACTTCCTTTTGAAGACCCAATTACCTATTTATGAATCTTCATTCTGAATATCAATTTGTATGAATTTCATCACACAATTACAACTTTTTACTGCTACTTTATAAATTTTTTACATTTTTGGTTTCTCGGTTTGATCCAACCACTGTAGTGATGGGATCTATTTAAGAACTTGGTTAGGTTTTGTCTCGGGTACCAGGGAAAAGAGTTCTCACGCCCCCTAGCTATTCGGATATTCATGCAAACTTAAAACTAGTCACACCACTTACACATCTAATATGAAATTACCTTTCTCAGATTCATCTGTATTTAATGAAGCTATAGTATCACTGATCATAATCCTCCAAAATTAATCCGGTTGTTGAATCCTAATTTTTAATTTTTCCTTTATCGGTGTACTTATGGCATCATTGGCAACCAGAACGCTCACCACCTTTCCGCCAGGGGCCTTTTCAATATTTCATAGCTCATAGTACCCGGCAATATATTCACTTATAAAAATCAAAATGGAATCTCCATCGAAGATCAGCAAGATCAACCAACAGATCCATATAAAAGAGCCATGGACTCATCCGTTGAGGACTAGCAAGGTCAATCAACCAGTTCCATGCCCGAATTGAGAAAACAACTCTTACTCCTTGTTCCAATATCTTCCACGAGGTACATGTGGGTATCTTTGGCGACTCAAAGCCCGAGCACCGTATGGTCAGCACCCTCTAGGATCCTTCGCAAGTCACCTAGCGCTTCTCTCATAGGCCGCTTCCTTAGTCCCTCATCCACCATACCGGAAGCTCACCATTTAAATCGAACCGAGGCTGGTCACCTCGACTGACCTTACTATGCGAGACGTCCTCCGTTGACTCTCCGTCTTAGCTGTTGCAACTTTAACAGATTAGGTCTCCATGACCTCATTCACAAGACGATCAAAATGCTTCCCCAACATTTTTGACATAAAAGAGTCGTTTAAAAACAGGTTATAAATACAGTTTCTATAATACGAACTCTCGTCTTTCCATATTTTTCCACATCTATCCTCATTTATTTCATATGTATTCCCATTATCATCATCATTTTCCATCTCATCACGTCTTTCCTCATTTATCTACATCAGATCTCATCCATTCGCATCTACCCATATCCACATCACATCACATCACATATCACATCCATCCCAATTTACATCACATATCACATCCATCCCAATTTACATCACATCTCATTCACTCACATCCCGATTCACTTGACATCACATCTCATTCATTCACATGCCGATTCACATCACATCACATCTATTCACGTCCATCACATTCATTTACATCACATCCATTTACATCCATCACATCACATTCATTCATTCATATCCATCTTATTCATTCATTCATATTCACCACATTAAATCTCTTAACCATCCCATCAGATACATTCTATCCACATTATATCACATCACTTCTATCCACATCATATCTCATTCATACACATCTCAATCATTCATCCACATCCATCCAATTGTTCACATGTACGACTACTCACATCTATCCATACCTTCATATCTATCACTTCACATCCACATATATTCATGTCACATCACATCTCTTTACATCACATCATATTCTTTCACATACACATCCACATCCATTCTTTCACATACATCCACATCCATTCTTTCACATACTCATTCACATCCATTCTTCATATACTCATTCACATCCATTCTTCACATACACATCCATATCCATTCTTCACATACACTTTCACATCCATTCTTCACATACACTTTTACATCCATTCTTCACATACACATTCATATCCATTCTTCATATACACACCCATATCCATTCTTCACATACACATTCACATCCATTTTCACATATACATTCACATCCATTCTTCACATACACATCCATATTTATTTTTCACATACACATTCACATCCATTTTCACATACACATTCACATCCATTTTCATCACATACACATTCACATCCATTCTTCACATACACATTCACATCCATTTTCATCACCTACACATTCACATCCATCCATTCTTTCACATCTATTTGATTCACATCACATTTCATCACATCTATTCACATCACATTACATCCATTTATTCATTCACATCTATCTGATTCACATCGTATCTCATCACATCACATCTCATTTTTATGCAAGTTTTCAGTTTGATTTTCTTTTGAATACAAGGTGTATTTCTTTAATCAGTATCCCCAAAATTTCCTGATCGAAATTCTCAATTTCATACCAGAATTCCTCGAGTTCTATAACCTTAATCCACAAATCAATTCAAAGGGTCTCAAACTTAGTTTTAGATTTGGCAGGAGTTTTGAGTGTATTTTGCTAAACTAGTCACACCTTCTTTCCTCAAAACTGACGAAACAGTTTGGTCTTGGTCATAGTCTGATTCAAGGTTCGAGTCAGATAAGATTTCTCTTGATTTATCTTTCTCGAAAAGGTTTGATAATTCAGTTACTATTTTACTGAATTTCTTTCTTTGAATATTCACTTAACTGATTTCTAAATTAGTCACAAATTCCAATGAGGAATAGATTAATCATTTATCTGAATATTTTGAACTCGATAGATTTCCTGAATTCTCTTTTGACAATCCATGTGAATATAAAACGATAGAATTTTCTCTCTTAGAGTATTTAATTATTCATTTATCAAATACTCATAGAATTTAAACATAGAATTTTAGAGAAAATTAATTTTGATATAAAAATTCTTTATGCATCTATTTATGCATAAAAATCAACTTCAGTGGGAATAACACTTTTATAAAAAAAATTATTTTATATATAAAATCAATTTTAATAGGAATAACACTTTTAAAATAAAAATAATTTCTTTATGTATCTATTTATGCATAAAAATCAATTTTTATAAGAATAACGCTTTTATAATAAAAAAATTCATTTATGCATCTTTCTATGCATAAAAAATAATTTTAATAAGAATAACACTTATGTAATAAAAAATTCCTTTATGCATCTTTCTATGCATAAAAATAAAATTTAATGAGAATAAAACTTTTGTAATAAAAACATTCCTTTATGCATCTTTCTATGCATAAAAATTAAATTTAATGAGAATAACACTTTTGTAATAAAAAAATCCTTTATGCATCTTTCTATGCATAAAAATAAAATTTAATGAGAATAACACTTTTGTAATAAATAAAAAAAATCCCTTTTTGCATCTTTCCATGCATAAAAATCAAATTTAATGAGAATAACACTTTTGTAATAAAAAAAATTTCTTTTTGCATCTTTCTATGCATAAAAATCAAATTTAATGAGAATAACACTATTGTAATAAAAAAAATTTCTTTATGCATCTTTCTATGCATAGAAACCAATAATAATAATTAATATCAGTGATATCCATGCATATTCATAGGTGAATATATACATGGAGTAATTTGAATATTTCTTTTAGATGCAAAAATGGTGGGAATTACTCTTTGGAATAACATAAAAACAAACTCTAGATGGCTTACGAGACAGGAGCAGAGTAACAGTGCATAAACACCATTAAGCTTTTACAAAAAGGGAGGCTTCTATTTATAGGAAAAAGTGAGCCTCTAACCAAGCAAACTGATTCTAGAATTTTCCAGATCAGTTTGGTCAATTTTTGACCATTTTTGGGTCAGTTCAGCTTACTTTTTGGATCTAGTTTTGAAATAGGAGAGAGGAGAGATGAAAATATCTCATTTTATTGATTAAAAATTAGGGGTAATGATGAGAAAAAGGCGCCTACTTCATGAGGGGAGATCCCCACACTGAGGTGTCAAAATTTAGTTTTTTTAATTATTTTGTTTGGTCCTTAGTCCACTCTTCATCTTATGTGAGCATTTACTCATTTTTGAGGGGGTTTTCTTTTATTCTTCAATTTATCTCCTCCCTACATTTGGATTAATCTTATTGGTCCATAGGAACCTTAATTGGACCATAATTCAAAAATTTCCAAAAATCTGGACCCTTAGGCTAAGGTCCTTTATACCTAATTTCAATTAATTCCAATTGCAAATTGGAAAGTTCTTTTTGAATTTCTACTTCAGGGAAAACCATTTTAGACACTAGGAGGATTTTTATATCAAAAAATATCTCAATTTTGAATTACCTCCCTTTATATATTTTCTCTCTCCAGGCCAAGACAGGGTAAAATAGGATCTTTCTTTTATTTCAGAGAGGGGAATAATTATAAGATCAGAAGGGGAGGTTCTTACACCTACACACGTCAAAAGCTAGAGGGCAGAATCTTACATCCTACCCCACTTAAAAATGCGAGATGTCCTCATCTCGCAAAGTAGAGGACAACTCTTTCCCTTAACATCCAACTGATTCTGGGGTTCCTTATAGTCTGGTAAACCCAACAGAATCCTGGGATAAAGATCCCTTATATAGAACTCATCATTAGATAATAATTCTTTCAGATCATATCATTCATATCCTTGGTCCAATAGACCGAATTTTTCATCTGAACATTTCTCCATGGGAATTTCAATTATACAGGTTTTTAATTTGTCAACCCTTAACTTGATCCACTGGGTCAAGTGTTAACAGTAGCAATTTCAGCAAAATCCACTAATCTCATAGTGGTTTGCTGAAGTCATTATTGTCATTCCAGTTATGAACATCATCACAGGGACTCCTCATTGTGGTTTTGCTCAGCTTATCGCTTTTCAACCAAAATTCAGGAATCATCATTTTTTCAATCAGAATCCAATTCAACTCATCAATTCTCAACCAAAATTTTAAAATCATATCAACCACATTCGAATTCATCATCTGGATAGCATTTTTGCTTATAATTTCAAGGTCTTAGATTTACTCGTATATAGTACCAATATAAAGAGCTGCAGTTATACCCTCGGTATAGATGGGTAGCCATGGTCCTTGGAGTTTTAAGGTAAATACCATCATGTCTAGGCCTCAAGCAAGTCAGGGATTCTATACAATTGCGGTACTTCCTTTTGAAGACCCAATTACCTATTTATGAATCTTCTCAATATCAATTTGTATGAATTTCATCACACAATTACAACCTTTTACTGCTACTTCATAAATTTTTGACATTTCTGGTTTCTCGGTTGATCCACTTTAGCCAATTTTCTCTGATACCAGCTGAAAGATCCCTGTCCCCTCCGTGCAACGAATTCATGGGTGCTAGCAATGAAAGTAACACTTCTTATGCGGGGCAAGGTCCCTCACTCGGGGCCTCGCCCACGGATACCCAGACAAGAGACTAATCCATCGGTTCTTCCAAAACCGAACCTGGAAAAACTTCCCTCGCTCGGAAAGCACGGGCGATTCCTCCAGGATTTTTTTACTCTAACGTAGTCAAGAGTCTTAACTTAGTGAACTGATCTGACCAAACCCGTAAGTTCCTATAGTCAGATCAAGGAAAAGACTTGCACTTGGATCATAGAGACCAACGCTTTTTTCCTCGTTGAGAGGCAAAGTCGTTGATTCTTTTCCATAGAACAATTTTTATGCGGGATTTACTTCATCTATTGTACCATAACAGAATTGAGTCTCATATTAGGGATCCATCAGTCCAACATGACCCCATCCAGTCCCGTGGGTTAGCCAATTGCCCAACCACTGTAGTGATGGGATCCATTTAAGAATTTGGTTAGGTTTTGTCCCGGGTACCAGGGAAAAGAGTTCCCAGGCCCCCTAGCCCGATATTCATGTAAACTTAAAACTAGTCACACCACTTACACACCCAATATGAAATTGCCTTTCTCACAGATTCAGCTATCTTTAAAATAATATTTTAATGAAACTATAGTATCACTGATCATAATACTCCAAATTAATTCGCTTGAATTCTAATTTCTAATTTTTCCTTTATCGATGTACTTATGGCATCATTGGCAACCAGAACGCTCACCACCTATCCACCCAGGGGCCTTTTCAATAGTTCCTAGCTCATTGTACCCGGTAATATATTCACTTATAAAAATCAAAATGGAATCTCCGTCGAAGATCAGTAAGATCAACCAACAGATCCATATAAAAGAGCCATGGACTCATCCGTTGAGGACCAGCAAGGTCAATCAACCAGATCCATGGCCGAATTCAGAAAACAACTCTTACTCCTTGTTCTAATATCTTCCATGTGGATATCTTTGGTGACTCAAAGCCCTAGCACCATATGGTCAGCACCCTCTAGGATCTTTCAGAGGTCACCTAGCACTTCTCTCATAATCCACTTCCTTAGTCCCTCATCCACACCATACTGGAAGCTCACCATCATTTAAATCGAACCAAGGCTGGTCAAGACCTCGGACGACCTTGTTATGCGAGACGTCCTCCGTTGACTCTCTGAGTCTCGGTTGTTGCAACTTTAACAGATTAGGTCTCCACGACCTCATTCACAAGACGGTCAAAATGCTTCCCCAGCATTTTTGACATAAAACAATACAGTTTCTATAACAAACTCTCGTCTTTCCACATTGTTCCACATCAATCCTCATTTATTTCATATGTATTCCCATTCTCATCACATCATTTTCCATCTCATCACATCTTTCCTCATTTATCCACATCCGATCTCATCCACTCACATCTACCCATATCCACATCTCATCACATCATATTCATTCACATCACATATCACATCTATCCTAATTTACATCACATCTCATTCACTCACATCCCGATTCACATAACATCACATCTCATTCATTCACATCCCGATTCACATCACATCACATCCATTTACATCCATTTACATCACATCACATCCCGATTCACATCACATCTATTCACGTCCATCACATTCATTTACATCACATCCATTTACATCCATTACATCACATTCATTCATATCCATCACATTCATTTATTCATATCCACCACATTCATTCTCATAACCATCTCATCACATACATTCTATCCACATTACATCACATCACTTCTATCCACATCATATCTCATTCATACACATCTCATCTCATTCATCCACATCCATCCAATCGTTCACATGTACGACTACTCACATCTATCCATACCTTCATATCTATCACTTCGCATCCATATATATTCATGTCACATTACATCTCTTTACATCACATGACATTCTTTCACATACACATCCACATCCATTCTTTCACATACATCCACATCCATTCTTTCACAAAAACATACTCATTCACATCCATTCTTCACATACACATTCACATCCATTCTCCACATGCTCATTCACATTCATTCTTCCCATACACATCCATATCCATTTTTCACATATACATTCTTATCCATTCTTCACATACACATCCATATCCATTCTTCATGTACACACCCATATCCATTCTTCACACATACACATTCACATTCATTTTCACATACACATTCACATCCATTCTTCACATACACATTCATATCCATTCTTCACATACACATTCACATCCATTTTCATCACATACACATCCACATCCATTCTTCACATACACATTCACATCCGTTCTTCACATACACATTCACATCCATTTTCACCACTTACACATCCACATCCATCCATTCTTTCACATTTATCTGATTTACATCACATCTCATCACATCTATTCACATCACATTACATCCATCCATTCATTCATATCTATCTAATTCACATTGCATCTCATCACATCTATTCACATTACATCTCATTTCTATGCAAGTTTTCAGTTTGATTTTCTTTTGAATACAAGGAGTATTTCTTGAATCAGTATCCCCAAAACTTCCTGAACAGAATTCTCAATTTCATACCAGAATTCCTTGAATTCTATAACCTTGATCCACAGATCAATTCGAAGGGTCTCAAACTTAGTTTCAAATTTGGCGGGAGTTTTGAGTGTATTTTTCTAAACTAGTCACACCTTCTTTCCTCAAAACTGACGAAAGAGTTTGGTCTTGGACATAGTCTGATTCAAGGTTCGACTCGGATAAGATTTTTCCTGATTTATCTTTCTCGAAAAGGTTTGTTGATAATTCAGTTAATATTTTACTGAATTTCTTTCTTTGAATATTCACTTAACTATATTCTAAATTAGTTACAAATTCCAATGAGGAATAGATTAATCATTTATCTGAATATTTCAAACTCAATAGATTTCTTGAATTCTCTTTTCTAATCCGTGTTAATATAAAACGATAGAATTTTCTCTCTTAGAGTATTTAATTATTCATTTATCAAATACTCATAGAATTTAAACATAGAATTTAAGAGAATTCTAATTTTGATATAAAAATTCTTTATACATCTTTTTATGCATAAAAATCAACTTTAATGGGAATAACACTTTTATAAAAAAATCATTTTATATATAAAATCAATTTTAATAGAAATAACACTTTTAAAATAAAAAGAATTTCTTTATGTATCTATTTATGCATAAAAATCAATTTTTTATAAGAATAACGCTTTTATAATAAAAAAAATCCTTGATGCATCTTTCTATGCATAAATATCAATTTTATTAAGAATAACACTTTTGTAATAAAAAAATTCCTTTATGCATCTTTCTATGCATAAAAATAAAATTTAATGAGAATAACACTTTTGTAAGAAAAAAATTTCTTTATGCATCTTTCTATGCATAAAAATCAATTTTAATGAGACTAACACTTTTGTAATAAAAAAATTCCTTTATGCATCTTTTTATACATAAAAATCAAATTTAATGAGAATAACACTTTTGTAAAAAAAAAATCCTTTATGCATCTTTCTATGCATAAAAATGAATTTGAATGAGAATAACACTTTTGTAATAAAACAAATTCCTTTATGCATCTTTCTATGCATAAAAATCAAATTTAATGAGAATAACACTTTTGTAATAGAAAATTTCCTTTATGCATCTTTCTATGCATAAAAATCAAATTTATTGAGAATAACACTTTTGTAATAAATAAAAAAATTCCTTTATGCATCTTTCTATGTATAAAAATCAAATTTAATGAGAATAACAGTTTTGTAATAAAACAAATTCCTTTATGCATCTTTCTATGCATAAAAATCAAATTTAATGAGAATAACACTGTTGTAATAAAAAAATTTCTTTATGCATATTTCTATGCATAGAAATCAATTTTAATAATTAATATCGGTGATATCCATGCATATTTATAGGTGAATATGTACATGGAGTAATTAGAATATTTCTTTTAGATGCAAAAATGGTGGGAATTACTCTTTTGGAATAACATAAAAACAAACTCTCTTTTCTACAAAATTCTGGAAAATTTTGCCATAACCTCCTTTGTATGACTGACCATTTCTCATTTTTATCATTCTTTATTTAACTTAAATTAACCCAAATTACATTTATAGAACTCTAATCTACACAATTTTCTAAATTCAAGAGAGTAAACAATAAGAAGAGTTTAATTAATCTTTTAGTTAATCTTTCTAGGATTGAGAAAGGTTAGAATGTAAAGAGGAGAAGGGGGTGGACTTTTTATCAAAGGCATAGCATTTGAATTTAATTCAACATCTACAACACATAAAAATTAAGAAAACCATAGATTCTTCATTAAACAAGTAAGAAAATTAGCTTACATGGAGCTTGTAAGCTCTTCTTTGGCTTATAAGCTCTCCTTTGGCTTGAGGGATTGAGGGTTCTACTCTTGTTTGAAGCAAGAGTGGCCACCAATTCATATGGAGAGGATTAGGCCAAAAAAATTGAATTATTAAAAAATTCAATGTAGATGGCTCAGGACAGCAGCGTAACAGTGCATAAACACCATTAAGCTTTTACAAATGGGGAGGCTTCTATTTATAGGAAAAAGTGAGCCTCTAACCAAGCAAACTAATTCTAGAATTTTCCAGATCAGTTTGGTCAATTTTGACCATTTTTGGGTCAGTTCAGCTTACTTTTTGGATCTAGTTTTGAAATAGGACAGATGAAAATATCTCTTTTTATTGATTAAAAATTGGGGGTAATGATGAGAAAAAGGTGCCGACTTCATGAGGGGAGATCCCCACACTAAGGTGTAAAAATTCAATTTTTTAATTGTTTTCTTTGGTCCTTAGTCCACTCTTCATCTTATGTGAGCATTTACTCATTTTTGGGGGGGGGTTTTCTTTTATTCTTCAATTTATCTCCTCCCTACATTTGGATTAATCTTATTGGTCCATAGGAACCTTAATTGGACCATAATCTAAAAATTTTCAAAAATCTGGACCCTTAGGCTAAGGTCCTTTATACCTATTTTCAATTAATTCCAATTGCACATTGGAAAGTTCTTTTTGAATTTTTGCTTCAAGGGAAACCATTTTAGACACTAGGAGGATTTTTATATCAAAAAATATCTCAATTTTGAATTACCTTCCTCTAGACATTTTCTGTCTCCAGGCCAAAACAATATCTTTCTTTTATTTCAGAGAGGGGAACAATTATAAGATCCAGGGTAAAATAGTATCTTTCTTTTATTTCAGAGAGGGGAATAATTATAAGATCAGAAGGGGAGGTTCTTACACCTGTACACCTCAAAAGCTAGAGGGAGGAATCTTACATCCTATCCCACTTAAAAAACGCGAGATGTCCTCATCTCGCAAACTAGATGACAACTCTTTCCCTTAAGATCCAACTGATTTTAGGGTTCCTTATAGTCTAGTAAACCCAACATAATCCTGGGATAAAGATCCCTTACATAGAACTCATCTCATCAGATAACAATTCTTTCAGATCATATCATTCATATCCTTAACACAATAATGGTCCATTAGACCGAATTTTCCATCTGAACATTCCTCCATGGGAATGTCAATTATACAGGTTTTTAATTTGTCAACACTTAACTTGATCCACTGGGTCAAGTGCTAACAGTAGCAATCTGTCAAAACAATCCACTAATCTCATAGTGATTTGCTGAAGTCATTATCATCATTCCAGTTACAAACATCATCACAGGGACTCGTCCCATTCATCCTCATTGCGGTTTTGCTCAGCTTATTGCTTTTCAACCAAAATTCAAGAATCATCATTTTTTCAATCAAAATCCAGTTCAACTCATCAATTCTCAACCAGAATTTTAAAATCATATAAACCACATTTGAAATTATCATCTCGATAGCAATTTTGCTTATAATTTCAAGGTCTTCAATTTACTCGTATATACTGCCAGTAAAGAGCTGCAGTTATACCCTTGGTATATACGGGTAGCCAAGGTCCTTGGAATTTTAAGGTAAATACCATCATGTCTAGGCCTCAAGCAAGTCAGGGATTCTATACAATTGCGGTACTTCCTTTTGAAGACCCAATTACCTATTTATGAATCTTCATTCTGAATATCAATTTGTATAAAGTTCATCATACAATTATAACCTTTTACTGGCTACTTCATAAATTTTTGACATTTTTGGTTTTTCGGTTGATCCACTTTAGCCACTTTGCTCTGATACCAGCTGAAAGATCCCTGTCCCCTCCGGGCAACGAAATGAGGGGTTCTTGCAGCGGAAGTAGCACTTCTTGCACGGGGCAAGGTCCTTCAGTCGGGGCCTCGCCCACCACGGATACCCGGACAAGAGACTAATCCATCGGTTCTTCTAAAACCGAACTCGAAAAAACTTTCCTCGCCCGAAAAGCACGGGCGATTCCTCCAAGATATTTTTACTCTAACGTAGTCGAGAGTCTTAACTAACTCAACTGACCCGTAAGTTCCCATAGTCAGATCAAGGAAAAGACTTGCACTTGGATCATAGAGACCAATGCTTTTTTCCTCATTCAGAGGCACAGCCGTTGATTCTTTTCCATAGAACATTTTTTATCCGGGATTTACTTCATCTATCGTACCATAACAGAATTGAGTCTCATATTAGAGATCCATCAGTCCAGCCTAACCCCATCCAGTCTCGTGGGTTAGCCAACTGCCCAGCCAACTGCCCAACCACTGTAGTGATGGGATCCATTTATGAATTTGGTTAGGTTTTGTCCTGGGTACCAGGGAGAAGAGTTTCGAGGTCCCTAGCCCGATATTCATGCAAACTTAAAACTAGTCACACCACTTACACCCAATATTAAATTGCCTTTCTCACAGATTCAGCTATCTTTAAAACAATCTTTTAATGAAACTATAGTATCACTGATCATAATCCTCCAAATCTAATCCGGTTGAATCCTAATTTCTAATTTTTCCTTTATCGGTGTACTTATGGCATCATTGGCAACCAGAATGCTCACCACCTATCCACCCAGGGGCCTTTTCAATAGTTCCTAGCTCATAGTACCCGGCAATATATTCACTTATAAAAATCAAAATGGAATCTCCGTCGAAGATCAGCAAGATCAACCAATAGATCCATAGAAAAGAGCCATGGACTCATCCGTTGAGGACCAGCAAGGTCAATCAACGAGATCCATGCCCAAATTTCGAAAACAACTCTTACTCCTTGTTCTCATATCTAGCACGACGTATGTGTGGGTATCTTCGGCGACTCAGAGCCCGAGCACCGTGTGGTCACCACCCCCTAGGATCCTTCGCGCAGGTCACCTAGCGCTTCACTCATAGGCCGCTTCCTTAGTCCCTCATCCACCGTACCGGAAGCTCACCATTTAAATCAAACCGAGGCTGGTCAAGACCTCGGCCGACCTTGCTATGCAAGACATCCTCCGTTGACTCTCTATCTCAGAGGTGTTGTAACTTTAACAGATTAGGTCTCCACGACCTCATTCACAAGATGGTCAAAATGTTTCCCTTGCATTTTTGACATAAAACAATCATTTAAAAATAGGTCATAAATACAGTTTCTAACGAACTCTCATCTTTCAACATTGTTTCACATCAATCCTCATTTATTTCATATGTATTCTCATTCTCATCACATCATTTTCCATCTCATCACATTTTTCCTCATTTATCCGCATCAGATCTCATCCACTCGCATCTACCCATATCCACATCTCATCACATCATATTCATTCACAACATCACATATCACATCTATCCCAATTTACATCACATCTCCTTCACTTACATCCGGATTCACATGACATCACATCTCATTCATTCACATCCCGATTCACATCACATCACATCACATCTATTCACGTCCATCACATTCATTCACATCCATTTACATCCACTACATCACATTCATTCATATCCATCAAATTCATTTATTCATATCCACCACATTCATTCTCATAACCATCCCATCACATACATTCCATCCACATCATATCACATCACTTCTATCCACATCATATCTAATTCATACACATCTCATCTCATTCATCCACATCCATCCAATCGTTCACATGTACGATACTCACATCTATCCATACCTTCATATCTATCACTTCACATCCACATATATTCATGTCACATCACATCTCTTTACATCACATCACATTCTTTCACATACACATCCACATCCATTCTTTCACATACATCCACATCCATTCTTTCACATACTCATTCACATCCATTCTTCACATACACATTCACATCCATTCTTCACATACTCATTCACATCTATTCTTCACATACACATCCATATATATTCTTCACATACACATTCACATCCATTCTTCACATACACATCCATATCCATTCTTCATATACACACCCATATCCATTCTTCACATACACATTCACATCCATTTTCACATACACATTCACATCCATTCTTGACATACACATCCATATCCATTCTTCACATACACATTCATATCTATTTTCATCACATACACGTCCACATCCATTCTTCACATACACATTCACATCCATTCTTCACGTACACATTCACATCCATTTTCATCACATACACATCCACATCCACATCCACATCCACATCCATCCATTCTCATTCACATCTATCTGATTCACATCGCATCTCATCACATCTATTCACTTCACATCTCATTTCTATGCAAGTTTTTAGTTTGATTTTCTTTTGAATACAAGGAGTATTTCTTGAATCAGTATCCCCAAATCGAAATTCTGAATTTCATACCAGAATTCCTCGAATTCTATAACCTTGATCCACAGATCAATTCGAAGGGTCTCAAACTTAGTTTCATATTTGGCGGAAGTTTTGAATGTATTTTTCTAAACTAGTCCCACCTTCTTTCCTCAAAACTGACGAAAGAGTTTGGTCTTGGTCATAGTCTGATTCAAGGTTCGAGTTGGATAAGATTTTTCCTGATTTATCTTTCTCGCGAATAGTTTTGATAATTTAGTTACTATTTTACTGAATTTCTTTCTTTGAATATACACTTAACTGATTTCTAAATTAGTTACGAATTCCAATGAGGAATAGATTAATCATTTATCTGAATATTTCGAACTCGATAGATTTCTTGAATTCTCTTTTAACAATCCATGTGAATATAAAACGATAGAATTTTCTCTCTTAGAGTATTTAATTATTCATTTATCAAATACTCATAGAGTTTAAACATAGAATTTTAGAGAAAATTAATTTTGATATAAAAATTCTTTATGCATCTATTTATGCATAAAAATCAACTTCAGTGGGAATAACACTTTTATAAAAAAATCATTTTATATATAAAATCAATTTTAATAGGAATAACACTTTTAAAATAAAAATAATTTCTTTATGTATCTATTTATGCATAAAAATCAACTTTTATAAGAATAACGCTTTTATAATAAAGAAAATTCCTTTATGCATCTTTCTATGCATAAAAAATCAATTTTAATAAGAATAAACCTTTGGTAATGAAAAAGTTCCTTTATGCATCTTTCTATGCATAAAAATCAAATTAAATGAGAATAACACTTTTGTATTAAAAAAAATCTTTTATTCATCTTTCTATGCATAAAAATCAATTTTGATAAGAATAACACTTTTGTAATAAACAAAATTCCTTTATGCATCTTTCTATGCATAAAAATCAAATTTAATGAGAATAACACTTTTGTAATAAAACAAATTCCTTTATGCATCTTTCTATGCATAAAAATCAAATTTAATGAGAATAACATTTTTGTAATTAAAAAAAATCCTTTATGCATCTTTCTATGTACATGGAGTAATTAGAATATTTCTTTTAGATGCAAAAATGGTGGGAATTACTCTTTTCGAATAAGATAAAAACAAACTCTCTTTTCTACAAAATTCTAAATTTTTTTTCCATAACCTCCTTTGTATGGCTGACCATTTCTCATTTTTTATCATTCTTTATTTAACTTAAATTAACCCAAATTAAATTTATAGAACTCTAATCTACACAATTTTCTAAATTCAAGAGAGTAACAATAAGAAGAGTTTAATTAATCCTTTAGTTAATCTTTCTAGGATTGAGAAAGGTTGGAATGTAAAGAGGATAAGGGGGTGGCCTTTTTATCAAAGACATAGCATTTGAATTTAATTCAACATCTGCAAAACATAAAAATTAAGAAAACCATAGATTCTTCATTAAACAAGTAAGAAAATTATCTTACATGGAGCTTGTAAGCTCTCCTTTGGCTTGAGGGATTGAGGGTTCTACTCTTATTTGAAGCAAGAGTGGCCACCAATTCACTTTAGAGAGGATTAGGCCAAAAAGAATTGAATTATTAAAAAAATCAATGTAGATGGCTCAGGACAAGAGCAGAGTAACAGTGCATGAACACCATTAAGCTTTTACAAAGGGGGAAGCTTCTATTTATAGGAAAAAGTGAGCCTCTAACCAAGCAAACTGATTCTAGAATTTTCCAGATCAGTTTGGTCAATTTTTGACCATTTTTGGGTCAGCTTACTTTTTGGATCTAGTTTTGAAATAGAAGAGAGGAGAGATGAAAATATCTCATTTTATTGATTAAAAATTGGGGGTAATGATGAGAAAAAGGTGCCTACTTCATGAGGGGCGATCCCCACACTAAGGTGTCAAAATTCAGTTTTTTAATTGTCTTCTTTGGTCCTTATTCCACTCTTTATCTTATGTGAGCATTTACTCATTTTGGGGGGTTTTTCTTTTATTCTTCAATTTATCTCCTCCCTAATTTGGATTAATCTTATTGGTCCATAAAAACCTTAATTGGACCATAATCCAAATTTTTTTGAAAATCTGGACCCTTAGGCTAAGGTCCTTTATACCTATTTTCAATTAATTCCAATTGCACATTGGAAAGTCCTTTTTGAATTTCTGCTTCAGGGGAAACCATTTTAGACACTAGGAGGATTTTTATATCAAAAAATATCTCAATTTTGAATTACCTCCCTCTAGATATTTTCTCTCTCCAGGCCAAAACAGGGTAAAACAGGAGCTTTCTTTTATTTCAAAGGGAAATAATTATAAGATCAGAACGGGAGGTTTTTACACCTGCACACCTCAAAAGCTGGAGAGGGAGGAATCTTACATCCTACCCCACTTAAAAAATGCGAGATGTCCTCATCTCGCAAACTAGAGGACAACTCTTTTCCTTAAGATCCAACTGATTTTGGGATTCCTTATAGTCTGGTAAACCCAACAGAATCGTGGGATAAAGATCCCTTATATAGAACTCATCATGAGAAAATAATTCTTTCAGATTATATCATTCATATCCTTAACACAATAATGGTCCATTAGACCAATTTTTCCATCTGAACAGTCCTCCATCATGGGAATTTCAATTATACAGGTTTTTAATTTATCAACCCTTAACTTGATCCACTGGGTCAAGTGTTAACAGTAGCAATCTGTCAGCACAATCCACTAATCTCATAGTGATTTGCTAAAGTCATTATCGTCATTCCAGTTATAAACATCATCACAAGGACTCGTCCCATTCATCCTCATTGTGGTTTAGCTCAGCTTATTGCTTTTCAACCAAAATTCAAGAATCATGATTTTTTCAATCAAAATCCAATTCAACTCATCAATTCTCAACTAGAATTTTAAAATCATATCAACCACATTTGAATTCATCATCTGGATAGCATTTTTGCTTCTAATTTCAAGGTCTTAGATTTACTCGTATATACTGCCAATAAAGAGCTGCAGTTATACCCTTGGTATATACGAGTAGCCATGGTCCTTGGAATTTTAAGGTAAATACCATCATGTCTAGGCCTCAAGCAAGTCAGGGATTCTATACAATTGCGAAACTTCCTTTTGAAGACCCAATTATCAATTTGTATGAATTTCATCACACAATTACAACCTTTTACTGCTACTTCATAATTTTTTGACATTTCTGGTTCCTCAATTGATCCACTTTAGCCAATTTGCTCTGATACCAGTTGAAAGATCTCTGCCCCTCCGCGCAACGGATTCAGGGGGCGCTAGCAGTGGAAGTAGCACTTCTTGCACGGGGCAAGGTCCCTCACTCAGGGCCTCGCCCACGCATACCCGGACAAGAGACTAATCCATCGGTTCTTCCGAACCCGGAAAAACTTCCCTCACCCGGAAAGCACGGGCGATTCCTCTAGGATATTTTTACTCTAGCGCATAGTCAAGAGTCTTAACTAACTGAACTGATCTGACCGAACCCGTAAGTTCCCATAGTTAGATCAAGGAAAAGACTTGCACTTGGATCATAGAGACCAACGCTTTTTTCGTCATCATTGAGAGAGGCACAGCCGTTGATTCTTTTCCATGGAACAATTTTTATCTGAGATTTACATCCATTTTCATCACATACACATCCACATCCATTCTTCACATACACATTCACATCCGTTCTTCACATACACATTCACATCCATTTTCATCACATACACATCCACATCCATTCATTCTTTTACATCTATCTGATTCACATCACATCTCATCACATCTATTCACATCACATTACATCCATCCATTCATTCACATCTATCTGATTCACATCGTATCTCATCACATCTATTCACATCACATCTCATTTCTATGCAAGTTTTCAGTTTGATTTTCTTTTGAATACAAGGAGTATTTCTTGAACCAGTATCCCCAAAACTTCTTGACCGAAATTTTGAATTTCATGCCAAAATTCCTCGAATTGTATAACCTTGATCCACAGATCAATTCGAAGGGCCTTAAACTTAGTTTCAGATTTAGCGGGAGTTTTGAGTGTATTTTTCTAAACTGGTCACACCTTCTTTCCTCTCAAAACTGACGAAAGAGTTTGGTCTTGGTCATGATCTGATTCAAGGTTCGAGTCGGATAAGATTTTTCCTGATTTATCTTTCTCGAAAAGGTTTGATAATTCAGTTACTTTTTTACTGAATTTCTTTCTTTGAATATTCACTTAATTGATTTCTAAATTAGTTATGAATTCCAATGAGGAATACATTAATCATTTATGTGAATATTGTGAACTCGATAGATTTCTTGAATTCTCTTTTTACAATCCGTGTGAATATAAAACGATAGAATTTTCTCTCTTAGAGTATTTAATTATTCATTTATCAAATACTCATAGAATTAAAACATAGAATTAAAACATAGAATTTAAGAGAATTCTAATTTTGATATAAAACTTCTTTCTGCATCTATTTATGCATAAAAATAAACTTCAGTGGGAATAACACTTTTATAAAAAAATCCTTTTATGCATAAAATCAATTTTAATAGGAATAACACTTTTAAAATAAAAAGAATTTCTTTATGCATCTATTTATGCATAAAAATTAAAATTTATAAGAATAACGCTTTTATAATAAAAAATTTTTCTTTTATGCATCTTTCTATGCAAAAAAAATCAAATTTAATAAGAATAACACTTTTGTAATAAAAAAATCCTTTATGCATCTTTCTATGCATAAAAATCAAATTTAATGAGAATAACACTTTTGCAATAAAAAAATTTCTTTATGCATCTTTCTATGCATAAAAATCAATTTTAATGAGAAAAACACTTTTGTAATTAAAAAAATTTCTTTATGCATCTTTCTATGCATAAAAATCAAATTTAATGAGAATAACACTTTTGTAATAAAACAAATTTCTTTATGTATCTTTCTATGCATAAAAATCACACTTAATGAGAATAACACTTTTTAAAATAAAAGAAATTTCTTGATGTATCTTTCTATGCATAAAAATCAAATTTAATGAGAATAACACTTTTTTAATAAAAAGTTTCCTTTATGCATCTTTCTATGCATAAAAATCAAATTTGATGAGAGTAACACTTTTGTAATAAAAACTTTCCTTTATGCATTTTTCTATGCATAACAATAAAATTTAATGAGAATAACACTTTTGTAATAAATAAAAAAAATTTCTTTATGCATCTTTCTATGCATAAAAATCAAATTTAAAGACAATAAGACTTTTGTAATAAAAAAATTCCTTTATGCATCTTTCTATGCATAAAAATCAAATTTAATGAGAATAACACTTTTGTAATAAAAAAGTTCCTTTATGCATCTTTCTATGCATAAAAAATCAAATTTAAAGAGAATAACACTTTGTAATAAATAAAAAAATTTCTTTATGCATTTTTCTATGCATAAAAATCAAATTTAATGAGAATAACACTTTTGTAATTAAAAAAATTCCTTTATGCATCTTTCTATGCATAAAAATCAAATTTAATGAGAGTAACACTGTTGTAATAAAAAAATCTCTTTATGCATCTTTCTATGCATATAAATCAATTTTAATAATTAATATCAGTGATATCCATGCATATTCATAGGTGAATTTGTACATGGAGTAATTAGAATATTTCTTTTAGATGCAAAAATGGTGGGAATTACTCTTGTGGAATAACATAAAAACAAACTCTCTTTTCTACAAAATTCTAGAAAATTTTGCCATAATCTCCTTTGTATGGCTGACCATTTCTCGTTTTTATCATTCTTTACTTAACTTAAATTAACCCAAATTAGATTTATAGAACTCTAATCTATACAATTTTCTAAATTCAAGAGAGTAAACAATAAGAAAAGTTTAATTAATCCTTTAGTTAATCTTTCTAGGATTGAGAAAGGTTGGAATGTAAAGAGGAGAAGGGGGTTAAAGGCATAGCATTTGAATTTAATTCATCTCTGCAAAACATAAAAATTAAGAAAACCATAGATTCTTCATTAAACAAGTAAGAAAATTAGCTTACATGGAGCTTGTAAGCTCTCCTTTGGCTTGAGGGATTGAGGGTTCTACTCTTTTTTGAAGTAAGAGTGGCCACCAATTCACTTTGGAGAGGATTAGGCCAAAAACAATTGAATTATTAAAAAATTCAATGTAGATGGCTCAGGAAAGGAGCAAAGTAACAGTGTATAAACACCATTAAGATTTCACAAAGGGGGAGGCTTCTATTTATAGGAAAAAGTGAGCCTCTAACCAAGCAAATTGATTCTAGAATTTTCCAGATCAGTTTGGTCAATTTTTGACCATTTTTGGGTCAATTCAGCGTACTTTTTGGATCTAGTTTTGAAATAGGAGAGAGGAGAGATGAAAATACCTCATTTTATTGATTAAAAATTGAGGGTAATGATGAGAAAAAGGCGCCTACTTCATGAGGGGAGATCCCCACACTGAGTTGTCAAAATTCAGTTTTTTAATTGTTTTCTTTGGTCCTTAGTCCACTCTTCATCAAGATTATGTGAGCATTTACTCATTTTTGGGGGGTTTTTTTTAATTCTTCAATTTATCTCCTCCCTACATTTGGATTAATCTTATTGGTCCATAGAAACCTTAATTGGACCATAATCCAAAAATTTATGAAAATCTAGACCCTTAGGTTAAGGTCCTTTATACCTATTTTCAATTAATTCCAATTGCACATTGGAAAGTTCTTTTTGAATTTCTGCTTCAGAGGAAGCCATTTTAGACACTAGGAGGAATTTTATATCCAAAAATATCTCAATTTTGAATTACCTCCCTCTAGACATTTTCTCTCTCCAGACCAAAACAGGGTAAAATAGGATCTTGCGTAAAAATCAAATTTAATGAGAATATTACTTTTGTAATAAAAAAATTCCTTTATACATCTTTCTATGCATAAAAATAAAATTTAATGAGAATAACACTTTTGTAATAAAAAAATTCCTTTATGCATCTTTCTATGCATAAAAAATCAAATTTAATGCGAATAACACTTTTGTAATAAATAAAAAAAATTCCTTTATGCATCTTTCTATGTATAAAAATCAAATTTAATGAGAATAACACTTTTGTAATAAAAAAATTCCTTTATGCATCTTTCTATGCATAAAAAATTAAATTTAATGAGAATAACACTTTTGTAATAAATAAATAAAATTCTTTTATGCATCTTTCTATGTATAAAAATCAAATTTAATGAGAATAACACTTTTGTATTTAAAAAAATTTATTTACGCATCTTTATATGCATAAAAATCAAATTTAATGAGAATAACACTTAAAAAAAAACTTTCCTTTATGCATCTTTCTATGCATAGAAATCAATTTTAATAATTAATATCGGTGATATCCATGCATATTCATAGGTGAATATGTACATGGAGTAATTAGAATATTTCTTTTAGATGCAAAAATGGTGGGAATTACTCTTTTGGAATAACATAAAAACAAACTCTCTTTTCTACAAAATTCTGGAAAATTTTGCCATAACCTCCTTTGTATGGCTGACCATTTCTCATTTTTATCATTCTTTATTTAACTTAAATTAACCCAAATTACATTTATAGAACTCTAATCTACACAATTTTCTAAATTCAAGGGAGTAAACAATAAGAAGAGTTTAATTAATCTTTTAGTTAATCTTTCTAGGATTGAGAAAGGTTAGAATGTAAAGAGGAGAAGGGGGTGGAATTTTTATCAAAGGCATAGCATTTGAATTTAATTCAACATCTGCAACACATAAAAATTAAGAAAACCATAGATTCTTCATTAAACAAGTAAAAAAATTAGCTTACATGGAGCTTGTAAGCTCTCCTTTGGCTTGAGGGATTGAGGGTTCTACTCTTATTTGAAGCAAGAGTGGCCACCAATTCACTTTAGAGAGGATTAGGCTAAAAACAATTGAATTATTAAAAAATTCAATGTAGATGGCTCAGGACAACAGTGCATAAACACCATTAAGCTTTTACAAAGGGGGAGGCTTCTATTTATAGGAAATAGTGAGCCTCTAACCAAGCAAACTGATTCTAGAATTTTCCAGATCAGTTTGGTCAATTTTTGACCATTTTAGTCCGAGTACCGTATGGTCAGCACCCTCTAGGATCCTTCCCAAGTCACCTAGCGCTTCACTCATAGGCCGCTTCCTTAGTCCCTCATCCACCGTACTGGAAGCTCACCATTTAAATCAAACCGAGGCTGGTCAAGACCTCGGCCGACCTTGCTACGCGAGACGTCCTTCTCCGTTGGCTCTTCATCTTAGCTGTTGCAACTTTAACAGATTAGGTCTCCATGACCTCATTCACAAGACGGTCAAAACGCTTGCCCAACATTTTTGACATAAAACAGTCATTTAAAGATAGGTCATAAATACAGTTTCTATAACGAACTCTCGTCTTTCCACATTGTTCCACATCAATCCTCATTTATTTCATATGTATTTCCATTCTCATCACATCATTTTCCATCTCATCACATCTTTCCTTATTTATCCGCATCAGCTCTCATCCACTCGCATCTACCCATATCCACATCTCATCACATCATATTCATTCACATCACAGATCACATCTTTCCTCATTTATCCGCATCAGATCTCATCCACTCACATCTACCCATATCCACATCTCATCACATCATATTCATTCACATCACATATCACATCTATCCCAATTTACATCACATCTCATTCACTCACATCTCGGTTCACATGACATCACATCTCATTCATTCACATCCCGATTCACATCACATCACATCTATTCACGTCCATCACATTCATTTACATCACATCCATTTACATCACATTCATTCATATCCATCAAATTCATTTATTCATATCCACCACATTCATTCTCATAACCATCCCATCACATACATTCTATCCACATTATATCACATCACTTCTATCCACATCATATCTCATTCATACACATCTCATCTCATTCATCCACATCCACATCCACATCTCATCTAATTCATCCACATCCACATCTCATTCATCCACATCCACATCTCATCTCATTCATCCACATCCATCCAATCGTTCACATGTACGACTACTCACATCTATCCATACCTTCATATCTATCAGTTCACATCCACATATATTGATGTCACATCACATATCTTTACATAACATCACATTCTTTCACATACACATCCACATCCGTTCTTTCACATACATCCACATCCATTCTTTCACATACTCATTCACATCCATTCTTCACATACACATTCACATCCATTCTTCACATACTCATTCACATCCATTCTTCACATACACATTCACATCCATTTTCACATACACATTCACATCCATTCTTCACATACACATCCATATCCATTCTTCACATACACATTCACATCCATTTTCATCACATACACATACACATCCACATCCATTCTTCACACACATTCACATCCATTCTTCACATACACATTCACATCCATTTTCATCACATACACATCCACATCCATCCATTCTTTCACATCTATCTGATTCAAATCACATCTCATCACATCTATTCACATCTATCTGATTCACATCACATCTCATCACATTTGTTCACATCACATTACATCCATCCATTCATTCACATCTATCTAATTCACATCGTATCTCATCACATCTATTCACATCACATACACATCCACATCTATCCATTCTTTCACATCTATCTGATTCACATCACATCTCATCACATCTATTTATATCACATTACATCCATCCATTCATTCACATCTATCTGATTCACATCGTATCTCATCACCTCTATTCACATCACATCTCATTTCTATGCAAGTTTTCAATTTGATTTTTTTTAATACAAGGAGTATTTCTTGAATCAGTATCCCCAAAACTTCTTGATCGGAATTCTAAATTTCATACCAGAATTCCTCGAATTCTATAACCTTGATCAACAGATTAATTCGAAGGGTCTCAAACTTAGTTTCAGATTGGCGAGAGGTTTGAGTGTATTTTTCTAAACTGGTCACACCTTCTTTCCTCAAAATTGAGGAAAGAGTTTGGTCTTGGTCATAGTCTGATTGGTGGGAGGTTTGAGTGTATTTTTCTAAACTGGTCAAGGAGTATTTCTTGAATCAGTATCCCCAAAACTTCTTGATCGGAATTCTAAATTTCATACCAGAATTCCTCGAATTCTATAACCTTGATCAACATATTAATTCGAAGGGTCTCAAACTTAGTTTCAAACTGGCGGGGGGTTTGAGTGTATTTTTCTAAACTGGTCACACCTTCTTTCCTCAAAACTGAGGAAAGAGTTTGGTCTTGGTCATAGTCTGATTCAAGGTTCTAGTCGGATAAGATTTTTCCTGATTTATCTTTCTCGAAAAGGTTTGATAATTCAGTTACTATTTTACTTAATTTATTTCTTTGAATATTCACTTAACTAATTTCTAAATTAGTTACGAATTCCAATGAGGAATACATTAATCATTTCAAACTCGAAAGATTTTCTTAGATCTGTTTTTACAATCCCTGTGAATATAAAATGATAGAATTTTCTCTCTTAGAGTATTTAATTATTCATTTATCAAATACTTACAGAATTTAAACATAGAATTTAAGAGAATTCTAATTTTGATATAAAAATTCTTTATACATCTATTTTTGCATAAAAATCAACTTTAATGGGAATAACAATTCTATTAAAAAAATCCTTTTATGCATAAAATCAACTTTTATAAGAATAACACTTTTATAATAAAAAAATTTCCTTTATGCATCTTTGTATGCATAAAAATCAAATTTAATAAGAATAACACTTCTGTAATAAAAAAATTCCTTTATGCATCTTTCTATGCATAAAAATCAAATTTAATGAGAATAACACTTTTGTAATAAAAAAAAATCCTTTATGCATCTTTCTATGCATAAAAATCAATTTCAATGAGAATAACACTTTCGTAATAAAAAAATTTCTTTATGCATCTTTCTATGCATAAAAAACAAATTTAATGAGAATAGCACTTTTGTAATAAAAAAGTTTCCTTTATGCAGCTTTCTATGCATAAAAATCAATTTTAATGAGAATAACACTTTTGTAATAAAAAAAATTCTTTTATGCATCTTTCTATGCATAAAAATCAATTTTAATGAGAATAATACTTTTTGTAATAAAATATTCCTTTATGCATCTTTTTATGCATAAAAAACAAATTTATTGAGAATATCGCTTTTGTAATAAAAAATTTCCTTTATGCATCTTTCTATGCATAAAAAACCAATTTTAATGAGAATAATACTTTTGTAATAAAAAATTTCCTTCATGCATCTTTCTATGCATAAAAAATCAAATTTAATGAGAATAACACTTTTGTAATAAATAAAAAAAATTCCTTTATGCATCTTTCTATGCATAAATATCAAATTTAATGAGAATAACACTTTTGTAATAAAAAAATTCCTTTATGCATCTTTATATGCATAAAAATCAAATTTAATGAGAATAACACTTTTGTAATAATAAAAAAATTCCTTTATGCATCTTTCTATGCATAAAAAATCCAATTTAATGAGAATAACACTTTTGTAATAAATAAAAAATATTCCTTTTTGCATTTTTCTATGCATAAAAATCAAATTTAATGAGAATAACACTTTTGTAATAAAACAATTTCCTTTATGCATCTTTCCATGCATAAAAATCAAATTTAATGAGAATAACATTGTTGTATTTAAAAAAGATTCCTTTATGCATCTTTCTATGCATAGAAATCAATTTTAATAATTAATATCAGTGATATCCATGCATATTCATAGGTGAATATGTACATGGAGTAATTAGAATATTTCTTTTAGATGCAAAAATGGTCGGAATTACTCTTTTGGAATAACATAAAAACAAACTCTCTTTTCTACAAAATTCTAGAAAATTTTGCCATAACCTCCTTTGTATGGCTAACCATTTCTCATTTTTATTATTCTTTATTTAACTTAAATTAACCCAAATTAGATTTATAGAACTCTAATCTACATAATTTTTTGAATTCAAGAGAGTAAACAATAAGAAGAGTTTAATTAATCCTTTAGTTAATCTTTCTAGGATTGAGAAAGGTTGGAATGTAAAGAGGAGAAGGGGGTGGCCTTTTTATCAAAGGGATAGCATTTGAATTTAATTCAACATCTATAAAACATAAAAATTAAGAAAACCATAGATTCTTCATTAAACAAGTAAGAAAATTAGCCTACATGGAGCTTGTAAGCTCTCCTTTGGCTTGAGGGATTGAGGGTTCTACTCTTGTTTGAAGCAAGAGTGGCCACTAATTCACTTTGGAGAGGATTAGGCCAAAAACAATTGAATTATTAAAAAATTCAATGTAGATGGCTCAGGACGACAGGAGCTTCTCGTGTGGGGCAGGGTCCCTCACTCAGGGCCTCGCCCACCCACGGATACCTGGACAAGAGACTAATCCATCGGTTCTTCAAAAACCGAACCCGAAAAACTTCCCTCGTCCGGAAAGCACCGGCGATTCCTCCAGGATATTTTTACTCTAACGTAGTCAAGAGTTTTAACTAACTGAACTCATCTGACCGAACTCGTAAGTTCCCATAGTCAGATCAAGAAAAAGACGAACTTGGATCAGAGAGATCAACACGTTTTTCCTCATTAAGAGGCACAGCCGTTGATTCTTTTCCATAGAACAATTTTTATCCGGGATTTACTTCATCTATCGTACCATAACAGAATTGAGTCTTATATTAGGGATCCATCAGTCCATCCAGTCCAGTGGGTTAGCCAACCGCCCCAACCACTGTAGTGATGGGATCCATTTAAGAATTTGGTTAGGTTTTGTCCCCGGTACCATGGAAAAGAGTTCCCAGGCCCCCTAGCCAGATATTCATGCAAACTTAAAACTAGTCACACCACTTACACACCCAATATGAAATTGCCTTTCTCACAGATTCAGCTGTCTTCAAAACAATATTTTAATGAAACTATAGTATCACTGATCATAATCCTCCAAAATTAATTCGGTTGAATCCTAATTTCCAATCATTCCTTCATCGGTGTACTTATGGCATCATTGGCAACTTGAATGCTCATCACCTGTCCACTCAGGGGCCTTTTCAATAGTTCCTAGCTCATAGTACCTCGCAATATATTCACTTATAAAAATCAAAATGGAATCTCCGTTGAAGATCGGCAAGATCAACCAACAGATCCATATAAAAGAGCCATGGACTCATCCGTTGATGAGAGGACCAACAAGGTCAATCAACCAGATCCATGCCTGAATTCAGAAAACAACTCTTACTCCTTGTTCCAATATCTTCCACGACGTACATGTGGGTATCTTCGGCAACTCAGAGCCCGAGCACTGTATGGTTAGCACCCTCTAGGATCCTTCGCAGGTCACCTAGCGCTTCACTCATAGGCCGCTTCCTTATCCACCATACCCGAAGCTCACCATTTAAATTGAACCGAGGCTGGTCAAGACCTCGGTCGACCTTGTTACGCGAGACGTCCTCCGTTGACTCTCCGTCTCAGAGCTGTTGCAACTTTAACAGATTAGGTCTCCATGACCTCATTCACAAGACGGTCAAAATGCTTCCCCAGCAGTTTTGACATAAAACAGTCATTTAAAAACAAGTCATAAATACAGTTCTATAACGAACTCTTGTCTTTCCACATTGTTCCACATCAATCCTCATTTATTTCATATGTATTCCCATTCTCATCACATCATTTTCCATCTCATCACATCTTTCCTCATTTATCCGCATCAGATCTCATCCACTCGCATCTACCCATATCCACATCTCATCACATCATATTCATTCACATCACATATCACATCTATCCTAATTTACATCACATCTCATTCACTCACATCCCGATTCACATCACATCATATCTATTCACGTCCATCACATTCATTTACATCACATCCATTTACATCCCTCACATCACATCCATTTACATCCATCACATCACATTCATTCATATCCATCACATTCATTCATTCATATCCACAACATTCATTCTTATAACCATCCCATCACATACATTCTATCCACATTATATCCCACCCCAATCGTTCACATGTACGACTACTCACATCTATCCATACCTTCATATCTATCACTTCACATCCACATATATTCATGTCACATCACATCTCTTTACATCACATCACATTCTTTCACATACACATCCACATCCATTCTTTCACATACATCCACATCCATTCTTTCACATACACATTCACATCCATTCTTCACATACACGTTCACATCCATTCTTCACATACACGTCCATATCCATTCTTCACATACACACCCATATCCATTCTTCACATACACATTCACATCCATTTTCACATACACATTCACATCCATTCTTCACATACACATTCACATCCATTCTTCACATACACATTCACATCCATTTTCATCACATACACATCCACATCCATCCATTCTTTCACATCTATCTGATTCACATCACATCTCATCACATCTATTCACATCACATCTCATCATATCTATTCAGATCACATTACATCCATCCAATCATTCACATCTATCAGATGCACATCGCATCTCATCACATCTATTCACATCACATCTTATTTCTATGCAAGTTTTCAGTTTGATTTTCTTTTGAATACAAGGAGTATTTCTTGAATCAGTATCCCCAAAACTTCTTGATCGGAATTCTGAATTTCATACCAGAATTCCTCGAATTCTATAACCTTGATCCACAGATCAATTCGAAGGGTCTCAAACTTAGTTTCAAATTTGGTGGGAGTTTTGAGTGTATTTTTCTAAACTAGTCACACCTTCTTTCCTCAAAATTGACGAAAGAGTTTGTTGGTCTTGGTCATAGTCTGATTTAAGGTTCGAGTCGGATAAGATTTTTCATGATTTATCTTTCTCGAAAAGATTTGATAATTCAGTTACTATATTACTGAATTTCTTTCTTTGAATATTCACTTAACTGATTTCTAAATTAGTTATACGAATTCCAATGAGGAATAGATTAATCATTTATCTGAATATTTCAAACTTGATAGATTTCCTGAATTCTCTTTTCACAATCCGTGTGAACTTAAAACGATAGAATTTTCTCTCTTACAGTATTTAATTATTCCTTTTTCAAATACTCATAGAATTTAAGAGAATTCTAATTTTGATATAAAAATTCTTTATGCATCTATTTATGCATAAAAATCAACTTCAGTGGGAATAACACTTTTACAAAAGAAATCATTTTATGCATAAAATCAATTTTAATAGGAATAACACTTTTAAAATAAAAAAAATTCTTTATGCATCTATTTATACATAAAAATTAATTTTTATAATAATAACGCTTTTATAATTAAAAAAATTTCTTTATGCATATTTTTATGCCTAAAAATCAAATTTAATAAGAATAACACTTCTGTAATAAAAAAATTCCTTTATGCATCTTTCTAAGCATAAAAAACAAATTTAATGAGAATAACACTTTTGTAATAAAAAAATTCCTTTCTTTCTATGCATAGAAATCAATTTTAATGACAATAACACTTTTGTAATTTAAAAAAAATCCTTTATGCATCTTTCTATGCATGAAAATCAAATTTAATGAGAATAACATTTTTGTAATAAAAAAATTCCTTTATGCATCTTTCTATGCATAAAAATCCATTGTAATGAGAATAACACTTTTGTAATAAAAAAATTCCTTTATGCATCTTTCTATGCATAAAAATCAAATTTAATGAGAATAACACTTTCGTAATTTTAAAAAATCCTTTATGCATCTTTCTATGCATAAAAATCAAATTTAATGTGAGAATAACACTTTTGCAAAAAAAAATTCCTTTATGCATCTTTCTATGCATAAAAATAAAATTTAATGAGAATAACACTTTTGTAATATAAAAAATTAAATTTAATGAGAATAACACTTTTGTAATTTAAAAAAATTCCTTTATGCATCTTTCTATGCATAAAAATCAAATTTAATGAGAATAACACTTTTGTAATAAAAAATTCCTTTATGCATCTTTCTATGCATAAAAATCAAATTTAATGAGAATAACACTGTTGTAAAATAAAAAAAAATTCTTTATGCATCTTTCTATGCATAGAAATCAATTTTAATAATTAATATCAATGATATCCATGCATATTCATAGGTGAATATATACATGGAGTAATTAGAATATTTCTTTTAGATGCGAAAATGGTGGGAATTACTCTTTTGGAATAACATAAAAACAAACTCTCTTTTTTATAAAATTTTAGTTAGAAAATTTTGTATCATTCTTTATTTAACTTAAATTAACCCAAATTAGATTTATAGAACTCTAATCTACATAATTTTCTAAATTCAAGAGAGTAAACAATAAGAAGAGTTTAATTAATCCTTTAGTTTGTGAGGTCCCTATCCACACCGCGAAACAAATTCAGGGGTTCTAGCAGCGGAAGTAGCAGCGGAAGTAGTAGTTCTTGTATACACGAGGCAGGGTCTCACACTCGGGGCCTCGCCCACAATTGATTTCTTTGCATAAAAAAATGTATAAAGAAATTTATTTTTATTACAACAGTGTTATTTTCATTAAATTTGATTTTTATGTATAGAAAGATGCATAAAGGAATCTTTTTTATTACAAAAGTGTTATTCTCATTAAATTTAATTTTTATGCATAGAAAGATGCATAAAAGAATTTTTTTTATTTATTACAAAAGTGTTATTCTCATTAAATTTGATTTTTATGTATAGAAAGATGCATAAAGGAATTTTTTTTATTACAAAAGTGTTATTCTCATTAAAATTGATTTTTATGCATAGAAAGATACATAAAGGAATTTTTTATTACAAAAGTGTTATTCTCATTAAAATTGATTTTTATGCATAGAAAGATGCATAAAGGAATTTGTTTTATTACAAAAGTGTTATTCTCATTAAATTTGATTTTTATGCCTACTAGAGAAAGATGTATAAAGGAATTTATTTTATTACAAAAGTGTTATTCTCATTAAAATTGCTTTTTATGCATAGAAAGATGCATAAAGGAATTTTTTTATTACAAAAGTGTTATTCTCATTAAATTTGATTTTTATGCATAGAAAGATGCATAAAGGAATTTTTTTTATTACAAAAGTGTTATTCCTATTAAATTTGATTTTTATGCATAGAAAGATGCATAAAGGAATTTTTTTATTACAGAAGTGTTATTCTTATTAAATTTGATTTTTATGCATAAAGAATTTTATTTTATTTTTAAAGCATTATTCCTATTAAAATTAATTTTTATGCATAAATAGATGCATAAAAAAATTCTTTTTATTTTAAAAGTGTTATTCCTATTAAAATTGATTTTATGCATAAAAGGATTTTTTTATAAAAGTGTTATTCCCACTGAAGTTGATTTTTATGCATAAATAGATGCATAAAGAATTTTTATATCAAAATTAGAATTCTCTTAAATTCTATGTTTAAATTCTATGAGTATTTGATAAATGAATAATTAAACACTCTAAGAGAGAAAATTCTATCATTTTATATTTACAGGGATTGTAAAAAGAGAATTCAAGAAATATATCGAGTTTGAAATATTCAGATAAATGATTAATCTATTCCTCATTGGAATTCATACTTAATTTAGAAATTAGTCAAGTGAATATTTAAAGAAAGAAATTTAGTAAAATAGTAACATAATTATCAAACCTTGTCGAGAAAGATAAATCAGGAAAAATCTTATCCGACTCGAACCAAACTCTTTCCTCACAGTTTTGAGGAAAGAAGGTGTGACCAGTTTAGAAAAATACACTCAAAACTCCCACCAAATCAGAAACTAAGTTTGAGACCCTTCGAATTGATCTGTTGATCAAGGTTATAGAATTCGAGGAATTCTGGTATGAAATTCAAAATTCTGATCAAGAAGTTTTGGGGATACTGATTCAAGAAATACTCCTTGTATTCAAAAGAAAATCAAACTGAAAACTTGCATAGAAATGAGATGTGATGTGAATAGATGTGATGAGATGCGATGTGAATCAGATAAATGTGAATGAATGGATGGATGTAATGTGATGTGAATAGATGTGATGATGAGATGTGATGTGAATCAGATAGATGTGAAAGAGTGGATGGATGTGGATGTGTATGTGTATGTGTATGTGATGAAAATGGATGTGAATGTGTATGTGAAGAATGGATGTGAATGTGTATGTGAAGAATGGATGTGGATGTGTATGTGATGAAAATGGATGTGAATGTGTATGTGGAGAATGGATGTGGATGTGTATGTGAAGAATGGATGTGAATGTGTATGTGAAGAATGGATGTGAATGTGTATGTGAAAATGGATGTGGGTGTGTATGTGAAGAATGGATATGGATGTGTATGTGAAGAATGGATGTGGATGTGTATGTGAAGAATGGATGTGAATGAGCATGTGAAGAATGGATGTGAATGTGTATGTGAAGAATGGATGTGAATGAGTTTGTGAAAGAATGGATGTGGATGTATGTGAAAGAATGGATGTGGATGTGTATGTGAAAGAATGTGATGTGATGTAATGTGACATGAATATATGTGGATGTGAAGTGATAGATATGAAGGTATGGATAGATGTGAGTAGTCGTACATGTGAACGATTGGATGGATGTGGATGAATGAGATGAGATGTGTATGAATGAGATATGATGTGGATAGAAGTGATGTGATATAATGTGGATAGAATGTATGTGATAGGATGGTTATGAGAATGAATGTGGTGGATATGAATGAATGAATGTGATGAATATGAATGAATGTGATGTGATGGATGTAAATGGATGTGATGTAAATGAATGTGGTGGATATGAATGAATGAATGTGATGTAATGGATGTAAATGAATGTGATGGACGTGAATAGATGTGATGTGATGTAAATGAATGTGATGGACGTGAATAGATGTGATGTGATGTGAATCGGGATGTGAATGAATGAGATGTGATGTCATGTGAATCAGGATGTGAGTGAATGAGATGTGATGTGAATTGGGATAGATGTGATATGTGATGTGAATGAATATGATGTGATGAGATGTGATGTCATGTGAATCGGGATGTGAGTGAATGAGATGTGATGTAAATTGGGATAGATGTGATATGTGATGTGAATGAATATGATGTGATGAGATGTGGATATGGTGGGTAGATGAGAGTGGATGAGATTTGATGCGGATAAATGAGGAAAGATGTGATGAGATGGAAAATGATGTAATGAGAATGGGAATACATATGAAATAAATGAGGATTGATGTGGAACAATGTGAAAAGACGAGAGTTTGTTATAGAAACTGTATTTATGGCCTGTTTTTAAATGACTATTTTATGTCAAAAATGCTGGGGAATCATTTTGACCGTCTTCTGAATGAGGTCGTGGAGACCTAATCTGTTAAAGTTGCAATAGCTGAGACACGGAGAGTCAACGGAGGACGTCTAGCATAGCAAGGTCGGCCGAGGTCTTGACCAGCCTCGGTTTGATTTAAATGGTGAGCTTCTAGTACGGTGGATAAGGGAATAAGGAAGCGGCCTATGAGTGAAGCGCTAGGTGACCTGCGAAGGATCCTAGAGGGTGCTAACCATACGGTGCTCTGGCTCTGAGTCACCGAAGATATCCACATGTACGTCGTGGAAGATATTGGAACAAGGAGTAAGAGTTGTTTTCTGAATTCTTGCATGGATTTGTTTGATTGACCTTGCTGGTCCTCTCAACAGATGAGCCCATGGCTCTTTTTTATGTCGTAACTGAAATGAGAATAATTACTTCAGCAAATCACTATGAGATTAGTGGATTGTGCTGATGGATTGCTACTGTTAACACTTGACCCAATGGATCAATTTAAGGGTTGACAAATTAAAAACCTGTATAATTGAAATTCCCATGGAGGAATGTTCAGATGGAAAATTCGGTCTAATGGACCATTATTGTGTTAAGGATATGAATGATATGATCTGAAAGAATTGTTATCTGATGATGAGTTCTATATAAGGGATCTTTATCCCAAGATTCTGGGAGGTTTACTAGACTATAAGGAACCCCAAAATCAGTTGGATCTTAAGGGAAAGAGTTGTCCTCTAGTTTGCGAGATGAGGACATCTTGCGTTTTTTAAGTGGGATAGGGTGTAAGATTCCTCCCTCCAGCTTTTGAGGTGTGCACGTGTAAGAATCTCCCCTTCTGATCTTATAATTATAGAAAGATCCTATTTTACCCTGTTTTGGCCTAGAGAGAGAAAATGTCTAGAGAGAGGTAATTCAAAATTGAGATATTTTTGGATATATAAATCCTCCTAGTGTCCAAAATGGTTTCCCCTAAAGGAGAAATTCAAAAAGAACTTTCCAATGTGCAATTGGAATTAATTGAAAATAGGTATAAAGGACCTTAGCCTAAGGGTCTAGATTTTTGGGAATTTTTGGATTATGGTCCAATTAAGGTTCCTGTGGACCAATAAGATTAATCCAAATGTAGGGAGGAGATAAATTGAAGAATAAAAGAAAAACCCCCTAAAAATGAGTAAATGCTCACATAAGATGAAAAGTGGACTAAGGACCAAAGAAAACAATTAAAAAACTGAATTTTGACACCTCAGTGTGGGGATCTCCCCTCATGAACTAGGCGCCTTTTTCTCATCATTACCCCCAATTTTTAATTAATAAAATGAGATATTTTCATCTCTCCTCTCTTCTACTTCAAAACTAGATCCAAAAAGTAAGCTGAACTGACCCAAAAATGGTCAAAAGTTGACCAAGCTGATCTGGAAAATTCTAGAATCAGTTTGCTTGGTTAGAGGCTCACTTTTTCCTATAAATAGAAGCCTCCCCATTTGTAAAAGCTTAATGGTGTTTATGCACTATTACTCTGCTCCTGTCCTGAGTGTTAGAGTAAAAATATCCTCGAGGAATCGCCCTTGCTTTCCGGGCGAGGAAAGTTTTTCCGGGTTCGGTTTTGGAAGAACCCATGGATTACTCTCTTGTCCGGGTATCCGTGGGCGAGGCCCCGAGAGTGAGGGACCCTGCCCCGCGCAAGAAGCGCTACTTCCACTGCTGCTAGCACCCCTGAATTCATTCCGCGGAGGGGACAAGGATCTTTCAATTGGTATCAGAGCAAATTGGCTAAAGTGCATCAACCGAGAAACCAGAAATGTCAAAAATTTATGAAGTAGCAGTAAAAGGTTGTAATTGTGTGATGAAATTCATACAAATTGATATTCGGAATGAAGATTCATAAATAGGTAATTGGGTCTTCAAAAAAGGAAGTACCGCAATTGTATAGAATCCCTGACTTGCTTGAGGCCTAGAAATGATGGTATTTATCTTAAAATTCCAAGGACCGTGACTACTCGTATATACCGAGGGTATAACTGCAGCTCTTTACTAGCAGTATATACGAGTAAATCTAAGACCTTGAAACTATAAGCAAAAATGCTATCCAGATGATGAATTTCGAATGTGGTTGATATGATTTTAAAATTTTGGTTGAGAGCTGATGAGTTGAATTGGATTCTGATTGAAAAAATGATGATTCCTGAATTTTGGTTGAAAAGCGATAAGCTCGATAAGCTGAGCAAAACCACAATGAGGATGAATGGGACGAGTCCCTGTGATGATGTTCGTTAACTGGAATGACGATAATGACTTCAGCAAATCACTATGAGATTAGTGGATTGTGTTGACAGATTGCTACTGTTAACACTTGACCGAGTGGATCAAGTTAAGGGTTGACAAATTAAAAACCTGTATAATTGAAAAGGAATGTTCAGATGGAAAATTCGGTCTAATGGACCATTATTGTGTTAAGGATATGAATGATATGATCTGAAAGAATTATTATCTGATGATGAGTTCTATATAAGGGATCTTTATCCCAGGATTCTGTTGGGTTTGCCAGACTATAAGGAACCCCAGAATCAGTTGAATCTTAAGGGAAAGAGTTGTCCTCTAGTTTGCAAGATGAGGACATCTTGCATTTTTTAAGTGAGGTAGGGTGTCAGATTTCTTCCTTCAGCTTTTGAGGTGTGCAGGTGTAAGAACCTCCCCTTTTGATCTTATAATTATTCCCCTCTCTGAAATAAAAGAAAGATCCTGTTTTACCCTGTTTTGGCCTGGAGAGAGAAAATGTCTAGAGGGAGGTAATTCAAAATTGAGATATTTTTGGATATAAAAATCTTCCTAGTGTCTAAAATGGTTTCCCCTGAAGCAGAAATTCAAAAAGAACTTTTCAATATGCAATTGAAATTAATTGAAAATAGGTATAAAGGACCTTAGCTTAAGGGTCCAGATTTTCAAAAAATTTTGGATTATGGTCCAATTAAGGTTCCTATGGACCAATAAGATTAATCCAAATGTAGGGAGGAGATAAATTGAAGAATAAAAGAAAAACCCCCCAAAAATGAGTAAATGCTCACATAAGATGAAGAGTGGACTAAGGACCAAAGAAAACAATTAAAAAACTCAGTGTGGGGATCTCCCCTCATGAAGTAGGCACCTTTTTCTCATCATTACTCCCAATTTTTAATCAATAAAATGAGATATTTTCATCTCTCCTCTCTCCTATTTCAAAACTAGATCCAAAAAGTAAGCTGAACTGACCCAAAAATGGTCAAAAATTGACCAAACTGATCTGGAAAATTCTAGAATCAGTTTGCTTGGTTAGAGGCTCACTTTTTCTTATAAATAGAAGCCTCCCCATTTGTAAAAGCTTAATGGTGTTTATGCACTGTTACTCTGCTCCTCTCCTGAGCCATCTACATTGAATAATTCAATTATTTTGGCCTAATTCTCTCCAAAGTGAATTGGTGGCCACTCTTTCTGTTTGATGTTGTGCAGCTATGCCACAGGATTCCATCTGTCACCACTTCTGGCAAAGCTTGGCACAAACACATTCTTGAGCCGCGTGAAATTAATCTTATCTTTTGGCTTGAGGGTTCGGAACCATTGATGAACTTTTCCTTCTAGGTTTAGTGAGAAGGCATGAATCATGGTTACATCACTTATTGCCCCCGTAGGTTTCACATGTGGACTCAAAGATCTCTACATGTTGAATCGGATATCCCCAGAGAACTTTTGTATGAGCTTTGAAATCATGTGTGGCTTCATTTGCCTAGTTCCTTGACCATTCCTTGGCCCATTTTTGCAGCCATATTTAACAAATCTGTCCTTGTGGTCGCATTAAGATCTATGTTTGGATCCGCCCTTGGTCTTTGAGGATCTAGTCTCTACCTAGACGTACCTTGCGATGCCAAGCCCCTTTCCAATAAAGCCTCATCAACAAACTAATTCCACACTTAACATCAAGCTTCACCTGCTAACCAAGCTAACTATGCTCACACTACTGACCGGCAGCACGTATAGCCCCAAAAGGCTCCAACACAAGACCCCACAACCAAATCCATACACTAAACACAATACTTAGCGGTGACTACTAAAGCTATAGATTCCTGACGTATGACATCACAAGTCCACTGTCTTGCACAAGTTGCAATTGAGGCCAAAAATGGGAACACACATCACCACTCAAAGTCTACTGGGGATGAGGGCAAAGGAAAAGTGCAAGAGGACACCGAGGTGCTAAGTACCACAACCAATGATTTCATCAATGATATATCCTTAACCTCGGCAACCCCACCTACAATATGATCTACCAAGCTCCACCTCTACCAAAAGAAACCCATCTCCACAACATTTGGAAAAAAGCGGTGATTCTATGGACCAGGTGCAAGTCTCTTCTTGATCTGACCATGTTACTTCAGGTTTGGTCAGATCAGTTTAATTTAGTCAAGACTTGGCCGCGCTGGTGGCAGGAGCCTCGGAGCGGGGACCTCACATTAAAGATTATAGAAGGGTTATAGATTCCCACATTTATTTTTTCATAAAGAAGAAAATCCTAAGATAAGTTCATGCCACTCCCAACCAAATTACGGTGTAATCGAAGGAAGAGTTGAAAGTCTCACAAAAGTGCAATTGGAGCCAAATTGCAATAATTGCAAATTGGGCAAGAAGTCAGTACTAAATCCATAATGGGGTGCTAACCACCTAGTGAAGTGGCACAAAACTTGTTAATAGGGTGCTTTAAAAAAAACAAGGGTTGAGGAACGACCGTTCAATCACGGGAATCCATGACCGTTCACTCACCTGTATCCATGGCTGTTCACTCTTGCTTCGTTAACTCTTACATAGGTGCTTGCATCATTTAAGCACAAGCACCCTTACTTGTTTTAACCCAGGCACATGCTTTGACACCAACATACGTACCCTCACCATCGACGTCACTGTCTCCCACATACCACCAACTTTCCATTCCAACACTAATCTTATGTACTTGCACCATTGACAACCTTTAACACCAATCCCCTCTAATAATTCTTCAACCTCTGTGTGTTTAGGCCCGAGGATGGAGCTAGAATTGGGAGGAGGGGATGTTAGCCCAAGGTTAACAAGGAAGACCACCTACATGCATCAACAACGGGTCTACATCATCACAATGGATGTGTGCATTGTGATGGTGAGGAAAATGTTAACCCAAGGTTAATGAGAGGACCACCTACACGTATCAACAATGGGTCTACACCATCACAACTGGTCTACACCATCATAATGGTTCTACACCATCAACAACGAGTCTACACCATCACAATGGATCTACACCATCACAAGGTGATGGTGTAGACCCGTTGTGATGGTGAGGAAATGTTAACCCAAGTTAATGAGGACCACCTACATGTATCAAAAACAACGGGTCTACACCATCACAATGGACGTGTGCATTGGCCAATAAGAGCTAAGAACATGCATAAACACTTAATAGTCACACCAAAGGGATGCATTGGTGAGGAAATGTTAACCCAAGTTAATGAGGACCACCTACATGTATCAAAAACAACGGGTCTACACCATCACAATGGACGTGTGCATTGGCCAATAAGAGCTAAGAACATGCATAAACACTTAATAGTCACACCAAAGGGATGCATATACACAATGGGCATCACCTAAAAGATCTTTTGTATGCCCTTAAGAATGTGTTGTTTGCTTACTAACTCTTTTGAATCATTGTAATTTCCGCATTATTGTATTTAATGTACTCAAGGGATGACCATTAGGTAATAAGTTGGGTACCCAATGCCTAACTAGGTGTGAACACCCAAGCTTATTACTCTCTTGTACTTATAAGTCAATTTCTCTAATGAAAAAGGGAGAACCCCTTGATTGTTGAATGAGAGTGTGTTCTTGTTTGCTTCCTTGTATCCAAGTTCTCTTTTTGCTTCTTTATGTGCATGCTATTGCTTGTGTGTGAGAGTGTCATCCACTTTCTTTCTTACCTTTCTCTTTTTGCTTCTTTATGTGCATGCTATTGCTTGTGTGTGAGAGTGTGTGTGTCATCCACTTTCTTTCTTACCTTTCTCTTTTTGCTTCTTTATGTGCATGCTATTGCTTGTGTGTGAGAGTGTCATCCACTTTCTTTCTTACCTTTCTCTTTTTGCTTCTTTATGTGCATGCTATTGCTTGTGTGTGAGAGTGTGTGTGTCATCCACTTTCTTTCTTACCTTTCTTTGGCTTGCATATGAGTGGGTGTGTGAGAAAGGATTGGTGTCTTTAGAGGCTAGCATGATCTCTTATCTCTTGAGGCTCCCAAGCTCTATATAGACAACTCTCATTGTGATAATAATGGGAGGTGGTGGGTCTTCTCAAGTGCTAGTTAGCATTAATATGGTTTCTTCTTCTCCAAGATGGTGGGTGAGCCTCCCAATTTCCCACGACATGAGAAAGGTAAGTGCACTCCACTTGGTTAGTCTTTAGCTAGTGAGTGTGGTTTGTTTAGGCTTTCTAGACTTACATTCCTATCATGTGGAAATGTATGCTTATTAGATCGTTTTCCCGATTGACATGCTTCACATAAATTGTGCATTCCATCCACTTTGAACTTCGGTAAATATGTGATGTGTGCGCAAGAGGGCTAGATTTCTCTTGTCTCGATTAGTAGGGGAGCCACGCATATAAAAAGGGGCTAAATCTGAATCCCTATTTAGAAGCTCTCAAGGGAATAAGGAGGGTAAAATTGCCAAGGATTTTTCTCATTTTTGGTCGTCATCTCACTTGATTTGTGGCCTTCCAAACAGAAATTAGGTTCACTGCTGTGCAAGAGTACAAAATTAATGAGGTCAGACCTGCTGCTCTGTGGTGGGCGGGTGAAGATTCTTGTAAATCGTATGACTTTTGTGGTTGATGTAGCAAATTAAGAGCACATACTTATCTTCAAGGTAGCAAAATTGCCTGTTCTCCGGTGTCAAATAAGTAAATTCTTACTTTTTACCCTAATTTTTCTTGCTTTTAAGGATTGAATTGGTGCAGATAATTTTTGAGAGCATATGATGTATGGGATGCATGTTTAAAGCCCAATTATACTCTGTAATTTTTGAGTTCACTCAAAATTTTGAAGAAATTTGAGTCTATGCATTGAAAACTGCTTGAAATACACCTTCTGCTTGATGTATATTTGGTCTTAAGGAATCACTAAGGGCCATTACTGAGGAAAGAAAAATGTTTTACTTTGTAAGAAGTGATTGAACTCACTTTGGACTTAAAGGATTAGGAGTTTTCCTGCCCAGACTGGGTAGGAAACCTACTACCATCCTCTAAAACCAAAGTGATTGAACTCACTTTGGTCTTAGAGGATGGTAGGAGGTTTCCTACCTAGACTGTGTCTAAGGCCACTTGGACTTGATTTCTTAGGCAATAGACTAAGGTTTATGTTCCCAAAATAAATGTGAAATCAAAGGGCAAGGAATTGCTTTAACGATGGTACAAATGCAAGGGCCTATGTAGGGATAAAGCACAAGGTGTCACCGATGGGCTGAGAGAGCCTACACTAAAGCCGTGTCAACACCACAATAAAAAGAGAAGACCATGTGAGAAGGTTTATGCTGTGGTTGTTGGGCACCACTGATATAAGGATTGTCCTAGGAAAAAGCCTAAAGTTACCACCTAGATGGTGGTAAGTCCATTAGATACAGTGGATGAGAATGACTAATTTGAGGATTTACTTGCTAATTATGGAGTCTTTAAATGCATCTCTTAGTGCACCTACTCGGATTCTTGCTATGTTGGTAAGCAAGAAGGTCCCTAGTGCACTCGATGTAGTTTTATCTCATAAGGCCCAAAGAGGGTACCAGTTGATTGACTCAGATTTGATTGTCACATGAAGGGCATGGTGGAAGGAAAACAAGGGTCTTGTGTAACACCACCTCTACTCATCATAATGTCATAAATTCTCACTTTTCAGAAGGTTAAGCTCCCCACTTTCTTGTCAGATTATCAATATACATTGCAGCTAGAAAATGGCAAGGGCACAAAGGTAAACAATGGCATGCAAGGAAGAAGCCAATAATCAACTTTCATATATGCGGAAGCGTTTGCTCCTTAGGGGTGAAATCAAATCCTCTTGTGATCAATTGTTGGTCAATGTGACAAAGCTGAACAAACTAGAATGTAAGTCCATTTATTTCTATAATTTACTTAATTTAGAAAAAGTAAAACCCAAGGTGGACAAGATAGCCACAAGGAAATCCAATTTTGTTGTTGGATTTAGCTAAATGAGTTCATTTAGAATTTCGCGACATTTTTAAATCTGAACTTTGTCTTGGTTTGCCTCCATGTAGGAATGTCAAGAACAGAGTCAAGCTAATTATGGGAGAAAACTCTATGAATAGATGCAAGAAAGGGGCTACTTAGGGCATAGATTTGGCATGGGTGTAGGTCCCCATCCTAAGGCAATACTCAAGGCATGGAGTAGGCATGGGTATAGGTCACCATCCTAAGGCAATAGCCAAGAAGGCCATGGAAGCTTGGGCCATGAAAGCTCCAAGAAAGGTGTATCATATAATAAAATGGTATTTAATGTGATACAATGATCATGAGCTCTATGTCTAGTACAGCCCAAGGCTTAAAAGTTAGACACATGTGAATGTCCCTAAGCCCCATGTGCATGTGCACTAAATCTAGCTGATTACAAACCATCCCCTCCTACAATGCTTTTGTCCCCGAAATCGTAGAGTGGTCCTGCAAAACAAACCAAAATTGACCCATAACATGTGGAGTCATAGACCATAGTAAGTGCCCAACAATCCATGATCCCATATAACAAACCGAGTTGCTACCCCACCACGATCAAATGGAAAACCACAAATGTCAATGCACAAATAACATCAACATAAAAAGGTCCTCGTAGCCTCCTGTATAAAATGAAAAACTCCATGGACCAACTCTCAACCTATCAAACATGATGCTGCGTGGGTCAAAAAGATGATGTAGCCATGCATCCTCAATCATCACACAATCTCTTGGGTCAAATGGAAGTCCCAACAATCGGCATTGCACATGTTGTAAGCTTGGTAATCCCATATCTTTTACATGAAGTGCTTAGCATGGTTTTACATAAAAATGTGTTACATGAAGTGTAACTGCACTTGGATCAAAAACAATAGTAGGATTACTGTTAACCAAATTGCAATGGTGGTTAACATATCCCCCTCCCTAACTTGGATTCTGTCCGACTCGGTGATGAAGCTTAGTGGCGGTAATATAGGGAGCATGTGTGGACGAAGTCGTACCATGATTTGGGGTACTGAGGAGAGCGATATTGGAAGGCTTTATAGCTTTTCCAGAAGACTATCTCCATCATATCTTTGAATGTTTGGAGTCGCCAGGCTAGCATCCACTAGATTCTTTTATAATACCCAAAGAGCTACTTGAGGGTGGGTCCCTTGTTGATGTCAAAAGCAAGCCCTCGGTCGCCTTCATCATAGTGATGCCACGTGGGAAACTCGGCCAACAAGATGATGATGGTTGCAATGATGGCTAGATCTAGCACCTTCTCGTATTTGGCATTGAAGTCTTTAACCTTGGCGATCATGATATCTTCTGTGTAGTAAGGGCTATCGGAGGGGGGGGCTGAACCATAGGAAGTTGAATTGTATCTTTGGATTCTTTTGTTTCTCTTGTCAGAACAGTCCCATGCCCATCATCGATGGTGGATAAGGAGGTACACCGGGTTGGTGTGGATATGCCACATGGGGCCTTGCAACACTCTAGCTACTAGATGTGTGGTTTAAAAAGAAAGGGACGTCTCTAGACAAGATGTACGATTCGTTACTTTGGTAAGGTGCGCCTGTTTGCAGTTGGTGACCAAGCATGATATAGATGGCTTGCTCAAACTCTGTGCAATCTAAGGAGTCACACCAATTCAGGGGATTAGGTGTGGGGGATCCGCTTCCTCTTGGTCTTGGTGGTGGCTCTGTGAGGGGAATCCTCATTCCTCCAAGGGAATGTCAAGAGGAACCTATTGGGTTTGGGGTTCTTGGAGTGGAAGGATTGTTGATATAGAGGGCTGTGTAGAGAGGGAGGCATCAAGCAAGTTGGGTTGGCGCATTGATGATGAGGGTTTGTTTTGGGGGAGTGTCGGTGGGGTGGCAGGCCCAACCCAATGTAAAGAGAGGGTGAAGGTGGCATCAGAGGTGGCAAGGATAAGTGAGAAGGGGTGGCGTGTGGTAGAGGAAATAAGGGAAGGGAAGTTAGGGAGGACGAGGCTTGGGATGGAAAGATGACCCCGGAAGTCAATTTGGCATGGAGTATGGGGGTGTTGAGAGTGTGTTACCAGGCGGGTGCCAGATGGTGGTGCATTTTGTGAGGGAGCCTCCTTTGTCATGGTGAGAGCTATAGCAGAGTGTCAGGTCCCTAGGGTTGGGTGTCACCACTTGAGGGTTGGGAGGGATCATCCTCATTTTTATCATCATCATCCTCACCCTCTGTGCACTAGTGGCGGTAGGCTTTTTGGAGAAGAAAAAGGTTCTGGCGGCCTAATGTCCCTCTTTAGTTGTTGTGAAGTCCTCGGGAAAGCCACATGGGATTCATCAATCTACATGATGGCTATGGTGGCGAAAAAGATTTCTAGCTAGTGGTAGACATGGCTATACAAGACCAATAAGCCTTAGGGAGAGTATGGCTCGGGTGCCTAACAACGATGAAGTGCTTTGTGGGCCATGTGGATTTCCCTCCACCCCTTCCCCTCCATCAAAGCGAGTGTAGTAAGATACTTTGAAGAAGCATAAGGAAAAGGACAGAGGCCATGGGTCACTTTTACCTCTACCGAGGCATCAGATTTTGTGGCTTGTCCATGTTCCAAGATGTGGGCCCAAGTAAGGAGGTTGGTTGTAAGAGGACAAATGGGGAGGGTGAAAAGGGTAGTAGGGGTGTTAAAAGATTTTTGGCTTTGGAAGAAGAAGGTAACAAGCATATTGATTGAGGGTGGAGGGATGTTGGTGATAATGTAGGAGAGAGAAGAGATGGTGATGGGTTCCTTTACAAAGATGTTATGTTGGAGGAGGTTAAGTTGGAGGGCATGATAATGGAGTTCAAGTATGGTGTGGCAGGGTTATGGGAAGGGTAGGTTAGGGTAGTAATCTCGATGGTAGCATCCATCAAGGTATCTACTTTATGTTTGATGAAAAATAATGCCTACCTCGGAGCTGTTGGTTGCTCTTGCCTGGTGCTCTCTTTAGTGGCCCACAATGCTCCTCCCTCCACACGCCAACCTTTCTTCTGTAACTTGCTTGTAGGCTTGGAAGGTGGCATGGATGTTCTATCAACTCTCTTGGGCCACCTAAGCAATGTGCTACATTTCGTTGGCTTCCCTCTGAGCTAGGGAGCATTTTGCCTTAAATGACTTGCACTCTTCCTTAGCTTCTTGTAATTAAGCTTGCAATTGAGCAACAACGCTTAGGGCTTCTACTAAGCTAGCTTCTTGGTCAATGAAGTGAGGCTTATAGCTTACCATTTGCATTCAGAGCAGCCTCAAGGTCTTGTTAACATTGTATAAGGTCGGCTCTAGCTAGGAGCATGGCTGCCTGGGAAGCTGTGAAGTGAGGCTTACAGCTTCTCGTTTGAATTCAGAGTAGCCTCAAGGTCCTATTAACATTGTAGAAGGTCGGCTCTAGCTAGGAGCATGGTTGCCTGGGAAGTTGTGACTTGCTTATTTTTCCTCTCCGTGTACTTGGTCATAGGAATCATCAACTCCTTTGCTAAATGACTAACAACAAAATCTGAGATGGTTCCTTGGGAGCTGCAGATGCCTTCTAAGAATACTTGTTGAGAATGAAAACTCCTGGGTTGGACCCAGCATAGCGTGTCCATTGGTATGCTTTGTTGGTGGGCCACTTGGGAGGGCGACATAGAAGGGACTTCATCAAGCTAGGCTAACGAGGGTGAGGGCAGTGGCTATCCTCGAGGAGTGTTGAGAGACAAGTGTAGAAGGGTTTCCTCTAGGATCTGAGAGGTCTTACAAAGGTCCTCCTCCTCTGTAGCCTTGTGCTAGTCTTCTTCTTCTTGTGTTTCAATATGTTGGCACTTGGAGGAGGGAGTGTCGGGGGAAGGTTGAGGTTCAGGTACTAAGTGTAAGGTTCCTCCCTTCTAAAATGGGGGAAACACTTAAGATAGTCCACTAAGTCTTATCTTGGGAAAAATTTCCTATTCATCGACACCTTGACCCTATAGAGATTCAAGGATACGATTCATAGGTATGACCTAGCTCTATCCCGCAGGGGGAGCGTGGTTTTCTAAACATCAAATCACCCATAGGGCAATTGTTCATAAATTGGGCAACTACTAGACTTGATTTCTAGAGACAACACTTTTTTTCTCATCTTATGCAAGGCACAGCTGCCGCTGCTGGCCTAGTCTTCTAGAATAGAGTTGCCCAAGAACCTAATTATCTAGCGTAAGGCTTTCACTTGATCTGTTGGAAAGCTACCCGACTAATCGGGTCCACCCATCCGTAGGATGGTGCCGTCGGGGCATTCCATCCTCCCACTTTCCACCCTACTCACGCATCAATTTCTTTTCTAATTAATCCTACCACACTGTTTGACATAAATAAACATATTCCTTAATTAAGGTCCTTTTTAAAACAGCCTTTTTACACAATACAATCATGCCAAAGACAAGGTATATTTATATAAAAAGTTTATACATGAATCAATTCCAAACAAGCCAAGCCGGCTCTCTTATTCTTATACTACCGATGATCTAGAATTCGGCCTTCCAGCCTCTACATGTTGGGCAAAACCCTACGGGACCATACACCTCATCGCTGGTGAGGACTCAAGCCGGCCTGTCGCCCTCTCAGACTCCATCGCTTGATCCTCCCGCCCCTCAGAGGGATGTCTGCACACTAGGGTGGGCTTATTTACCGCACTAGCCTGGGCCCCCAGAACTAGGCAGCCTCATAATCTCTCGCCTCAATCGACGATCCTTATTCTCCCAATGGTATGAGGGATACCTTGGGCCATTCCCGGGCTTTGCTAACAACGCCGCCCGACTACACAAGCACGGAACGGAGTTAGCGTTGAAGCTAAAAAAAAAAAATCTTGAATTCTAAAGATAACAACTTCAATGCAATTTAAATATAGCATTCACAATTCATGAAGATAACAATTTCAACGCAATTTATCGAATACAGCATCACATAATTCGTAACTTCATACAATTTTTATGTCGTCATTTTAAAAGGAAAAGATACCATTCATTAACACTAATTTAAGAAAAATCCCTTTTAAAAATTAACCAAGCTAACCTGGCCACCATTTCCTTGAGGAGCTTGAAAAGGGAGGGCTGGAGCCGCATTGGGAGCATCTTCCCTAATCTCGTTATTGCGCACTCCTCTTGAGGCAATGTTTTGACGTCTCCAAGAAGAGGCCATCTTAGGTGTCGCCTTGTAGAGCTCGCTGCTGCGATCGAAACGTTTTAGTCGGATCTGAATTCTGAGTTCGTTTGCTCACCGTATGAGCAAAAGAGTATGACGCGCGAACCCTTTCTTAAGGCAAAAAACCCTTATTAAAGTCTACGCAAATGGGGGGGAGGATTGTGAGATGTCCTTAAGGGCAAAAACGTGGAGGAGGGCTGAGAGGGCTCCTGTAAGTCTATTCACACGGGGAGGTGGGGGGGCGCCGGGGGGGGGGGAGAAGAGTTAAGGACACTGCCTCTAAGGAAGAGGGGGATGGAGGAAATTTAGCTTATCTGAAAAGAGCCAAATGAGGGGGTGTGAGAGGGGCGGCTGCACTGCAGCAGCAAGTACGCCACACAGGGACGGACAGCGGTACGGACGACGTTACAACAGGGCATACGCGGCACAGAGATGCGTGCCGTCTGTGGAGCACCCCGGGGGTTTATATAGCTGAGGGGTGAGGGTACGGACGTTGCGCAAAGCAAGGACGAAAGGACGGTGTACCGTCAAAGGCTATGGATCAGTGGCCTGCATGGGTCTAGGGGAAAGGTACGGTGTCGGTTGTCCGGGAAAGGAGTGGTACGCATGTACCTTATCTGGTCTGGGGCAGCATGGGTGTCCACGTAGGGGTATGTGTGGACCATACAGTGGGCGGCCGTCCTTTGGTTCTTGGGCGGCCATCGTACGGGCACCCTAGTAAGTGTGTAGGGCCCAAATTTTGGGGCGGGATACCCAAATTTGGGATGCCCGCCTCGATTTGCGTGTCGGACCGCCCCGAGGGGCGAAAATTTTTTTTGTCCGGGAGGTTCTCCTGGTCGTTTGGGTTCAGACCGGTCAATCTGACGCCCGGTCGTGTATTTATTAAGGTTTAAAGGTCGTCGCTTTTTAACTAAAATGACTGAAATTTGCGTATAAGCTTGATCCGGTGTCCGTTTTGGATGCTATAAAATCTTATATTAGGGTAAAATCACGCATAAATTCCAAATTTGGGCTCAGAATTTGAAGATTCTAAGTAGAAATGACTCAAATAATAAAATCATTGATTTTTATACCATAAAAACTCATAAATTATTTATCTATTACATGAACATTTCTTTATTAGTGAAGATGGGTATGTTACATCCTTCCCCCCTTAAAGAAATTGAGATGTCCTCATCTCATCATGAATTGGGGATAATCCCTTAAGAGTGTAGCTTCATCTTCCCAAGTTGCATCTTCTTCAGGATAATCTTTCCACTGTACTAGATGTTCTACAAGAGTTCTATTTCAGAGTTGCCTTTCCCTAGAATCTATGATGCTATTGGGCTGTAATTCAAGGACTCCTTGAGTAGGGATTACAACTTGTTCATCATCTAGAATATGATCGAGACTGGGTACATATGGTTTTAATAAACTAAAATGAATTACATTGTGGACTTTGATATGGGCTGGGAGCTGGAGTTTATAGGCACTTTTACCTAGACACTTGATAACTGTATAGGGACCACAATACCTAGGGCTGAGCTTCTTATATTTCCCAAGTGATAGAGAACTTCGTTTGGGTCGCACTCGTAGAAGAACTCTGTCTCCTTCCTTGAAGATCCTTTCAGACCTCTTGTTGTCAGCATAATGCTTTTGTCGATCTTGGGCAGCTTTAATATCCTTTTGGATTGCCTTGGTTTGTTCCTCCATTTCTTTGAGCATTTTCCTGGATGCCTCAACTCTTATGGTTGGATCAGAAAAATTTAGAGGAGACAAGCATTCTTGCCCATAGAGTGCTTTAAATGGTGACATTCCTATGCTTTGATGATAAGATGCATTGTAGGCAAATTCTACTAGAGGAAGGTATTGAATCCACCTTCTTGGTTCCTGTCCACAGTATGCTCTAAGAATGTCTTCAATTACTTGATTGACTCTCTCGGTCTGGCCATCGGTCTCTGGATGATAAGCTGTGCTAAAGCAAAGTTGAGTTCCCAGGGCTTGAAATAAAGACTGCCAGAATTTTGAAGTGAAGTCAGAATCCCGATCACTTACTATCCTTTTTGGGAGACCATGAAGTTTGAGGACTTCCTTGATGAATATTCGAGCAACATCAGAAGCTTTGAAGGTCTTCTTTGCTGGTATAAGGTGAGCTACTTTGGTAAGTAAGTCCACTACTACTAGAATGGAGTCATATCCTCCTTGAACAGTGGGGAGACTTGTGACAAAATCCATACTAATGCACTCCCACTTCATTTGGGAAATATCTAAGGGTTGAAGTTTTCCAGGCATCTTGACCCTTTCAGCTTTGATCCTTTGGCATGAGAGACATTGCTTCAAGTACCGAAGCACATCATTTTTCAAGCCTGCCCAATGAAAGCTCCTTCTTACGGCATTTAATGTTTTTGCATAGCCTGGGTGTCCTGCAGAAAGCAGGGCTATCATGAGCTTCATGGAGGATTAGTTTCTTTAAAGTAGGATCCTTAGGGATACATTCCTTTGTGATTGAAGTAGAGGCTTCCTTCGTGAGTGGAGTATCCCTTGATTAGATTCTTCTCTTTCTCTGAATTTCCCCCTTCTTCTACTAACTTCATCATTCTCTGATAATCTAGATCATGAGATGAGACTTCTTCCACCTTGACCAGAATGGGATTATTTGGCATTGAAATAGCACTCAAGAAAGATTTGCGGCTAAGTGCATCTGCTACCACATTATCTTTCCCAGGGCGGAATTTGATGTCGAAATCATATTCTTGTAGAATTTCAATCCATCTCCTTTGCCGCATGTTGAGGTTAGGCCCACTTTAGACTTTTGTGATCAGTTACAAGCTGGAATTTGCCCCCCAAGAGAAAATGTCTCCATAATTTGAGGCAATGAACAACTGCCAAGAGCTCCAAATCATGGGTGGCATAATTTGCCTCATATTGCTTCAGCTTGCGGCGGGAAGTATAAGCAACTGGTCTTCCTTCTCAGCCTAAGGCACCACCAAGTGCTAGACTACTAGCATCAGTTAACTACTTCAAATTCCTTGGCAAAATTAGGAAGTTTCAGGACTGGGGCAGAAGTAATAATGACCTTGAGCTGATTAAAACTGTTTTGATGGATTGGCAGCCACACTATTTTGCAATCCTTCTTAAGAGAGGTGCAGCTACCAAGGCATAATCTTTGATAAAAATCCTATACCAACCCGTGATTCCCAAAAACCCACGAACTTCACGAACTGATTTAGGGGGTGGCCATTTTAGAATATCCTTAACCTTGGCGGGGTCTAATGAGATGCCATCTTTGGAGATGATGAATCCAAGATACTCAATTTGATGAGTAAAGAAGGTACATTTGCTTTTCTTGGCATAGAGTTTGTGTCTGCGCAGCAATTGTAGAACTCTACGCACATGCTCCTCATGCTCTTCCATTGATTTGGAGTAGATTAAGATGTCATCAAGGAAAACAAGCACAAATTCATCCAAGTAAGGACGGAATATATCTTGCATTAGGCGGTTGAAGGTTGCAGGAGCATTGGTTAACCCGAATGACATTACAGTAAACTCATAGTGGCCATAACGGGTATTGAAGGCTGTTTTGGGTATATCTGCTTCCTTGACTTTGATCTGATAGTAACCAGACCTCAAATCTATTTTTGAGAAGACTTTGGCCCCATGAAGCCTGTCAAGAAGTTCGTCAATGCGAGGGATAGGATACTTATTCTTGACAGTGACTTGATTTAGCCCTCGATAATCTATGCAGAGGCGGAGAGTTCCGTCCTTCTTTTTTTGGAAAAGAACAGGTGCTCCCCAAGGAGAGCTACTGGGGCGTACAAATCCTTGTTCAATGAGTTGGGAAAGTTGCTCCTTAAGTTCAATGGCTTCAGGAAGGGACATTTTATAGGGAGTTTTTGAGACGGGTTGAGCTCCAAGGATCACCTCGATTTCATGATCGACTTCTCGAGGAGGTAGTAACCCTGTAAGCTCGTCAGGGAAGATGTCAGAGAATTCTTGGAGCCAAGAGGGTTCTGTCTCCATACTAGGTTCAATGACTTTGTTGAGTTTGACTAAGAAAACTTGCTGACCCTTACGTGTTCCCTTGAGAAGATGTTTTGCCTTCACTACCCTAGATTTAGGTTTTCCTGTGATCCCCTGAACAGATATTACTTGGCCATGCTCATTTTCAAAAGTGATACTCCCCTGGTTACAATGAATGCTAGCTTTGTTTGCAATTAACCAATCCATCCCAAGGATTCCATCATAAATTCCTAATGGCAAGACTCTAAAGTGACCATGATTTTGCTCATTACCCAGCTCAAAATCAAGGTTTCCTATAGAGTGGCGAGATACTACTTCTTTCCCACTGGCTAACTCTACAATCATTCTTCTATAGCTGTTTTTTGTCCCAAGTTTAATTTTTGCAAACACCTAGGAGAAAGGAATGAATGGGTACTGCCACAATCAATCAAAAGCTGAAATGGCTTACCGTGATGAGTGGCAGGGGTTTGGATTACACCAAATTGTTTATTCGGACCTTGGTGTTCTACTGCCGCATGGACGGTGGCGCGCTCTTCTTCAGTTGTTTCCAAGGTCGGTTCTTCACTTATAACATAGGCAGTCCTAGCAACTGCTCCTTTCCGGCCTCTGCCACGGCCACTGCCTCTTGCACCTTGGTGGATAGGGGTTCCACGGCCTTGATTTCCTCTGCTACCTTGGGGAAATGATGTTGCCATCTTGGGACAGTTGGCTCTAAAGTGTCCTGGCTCATTGCACTCAAAACACAGAGGGCCTTCTCTGGAAGAAGCAGCATACAAGCGGGGGACAAAAGAGTTGCCTTGTCGCCCTCTGTTGTAGTAGGGAAAATTCTGTTGGGGTTTCTTGTAGGGTTGATCTTTAAGATTTGTCTCAGGGTAAGATCTCTTTTGATTCTTCGGTTTGTTAGCCTTCATTTCTTTCACAAGGGGCTTTGCTCGTATGAGAGCATCCTGTAATGTGCTTGGCCTCATTGCTTCAAGGCGGGAATCTAAGGGTTCATTTAGCCCTTGGCAGAAACGAGCCACTTGTTGGGAAGTAGTCATAGCTGGGGCATACTTCCGAAGGGTGATAAATTTGGAATAGTAGTCCTCAAGAGTTAAGCTGCACTGCCTAAGACTAAAAAACTCATTCATCTTTATGGATTCATGGGATGGGGGAAGATATCTTTCCTTCACTGCCTGCTTGATGTCTTCCCACGTTTGAGAATGCTCGGTGACTTCCTTGTCACGGCACCACTATTTCCACCAGAGTTTAGCATCTCCGATGAGGCGAAACCGTGCGAGCATAGACTGATTTGCTACTCCAATACCGGCAGCAAAGAAATAATCGTCCATCGCCTCAATCCAGACTTCAGCATCCTTCTCAACCTTTGAACCTTCTCCTTTAAAGGAGGGAGGTTGCATTTGCTTGAGTAGGAGCTTCTTCTCCTGTATCAGTGTAAAGCACATTGGGAAGTGGAGGGTGGTCGTCCTGGCCATCATTGTAAAAACAATTTTTAAGATTATAAGATTCATATTTGCACAACGCTTATTTTTGGAGAGTAAAACACTGAAATTATTTTATTTCCAAATATTTACAAGGACAAGTTTTATTACAAAGATCTGAGAGACTAATATAATTAGTCTTATTTTACATCAAGGAAAATTCCTAGGCTTGACTATGACATAAGGGTAGAGCGGTCCATATAGGTGAAATATGGGGGTTCCGCTGTAGTTTCTAAGACTCTAAAAACTGATGGTAAGGGTGGTAGACTCTGGATTGGGGTAGATCCCAACACAGCTACTCTATCAGCAGGTAAGATCTGCATCACTTGGTCATACACGATCTCGAGGTATGTGAACCCCATCTATAGTCACTGAGGTGTCAGCCCTGGGGGTACTGACGAACCAAAATAAACGGATCATCTTCAACTTCTCAATCCAACGAATCCGCTTTAGGTCGGTGGTAAGGTTCCCAATTTAATCTGCTTGGATGAATAAGTATCTCGGCCCACGACTCCAAAAATCTCTACCCCATCCTCTTTGAATACGAGAGAAATGAGGGAGGGACATCTTCTCTAGTATCTGCACCATGGTGTCGCGGAACTCGAAATTCGAGGAGTGACTAGCAGTCTCGAAGATGCATTGGAAAACTAGAAACTTGGAGTAGGCATCTTCCTCTTCCTACAATCATTCAAACATCAATTCAACTTATTTGTTTTAGTAGGATGTTTTTACTAATTAGCATTATGTTAGGTAAAACATTCATTGCAAAACAATCCTCAAATGACAATTCCTAGGAGCTAAGATCAGCTCTGATACCAATTGTAAGGTTCCTCCCTTCTAAAATGGGGAAAACACTTAAGATAGTCCACTAAGTCTTATCTTGGGAAAAATTTCCTATTCATCGACACCTTGACCCTGTAGAGATTCAAGGATACGATTCATAGGTATGACCTAGCTCTATCCCGCAGGGGGAGCGTGGTTTTCTAAACATCAAATCACCCATAGGGCAATTGATCATAAATTGGGCAACTACTAGACTTGATTTCTAGAGACCGCTTTTTTCCTCATCTTATGCAAGGCACAGCCGCTGGCCTAGTCTTTTAGAATAGAGTTGCCCAAGAACCTAATTATCTAGCGTAAGGCTTTCACTTGATCTGTTGGAAAGCTACCCGACTAATCGGGTCCACCCGTCCGTAGGATGGTGCCGTCGGGGCATTCCATCCTCCCACTTTCCACCCTACTCACGCATCAATTTGTTTTCTAATTAATCCTACCACACTGTTTGACATAAATAAACATATTCCTTAATTAAGGTCCTTTTTCACAAGGTTTGTTAAAACAGCCTTTTTACACAATACAATCATGCCAAAGACAAGGTATATTTATATAAAAAGTTTATACATGAATCAATTCCAAACAAGCCAAACCGGCTCTCTTATTCTTATACTACCGATGATCTAGAATTCGGCCTTCCAGCCTCTACATGCTGGGCAAAACCCTACGGGACCATACACCTCATCGTCGGCCGCTGGCGAGGACTCAAGCCGGCCTGTCGCCCTCTCAAGCTCCATCGCTTGATCCTCCCGCCCCTCAGAAGGATGTCTGCACACTAGGGTGGGCTTGTTTACTGCACTAGCCTAGGCCCTCAGAACTAGGCAGCCTCATAATCTCTCGCCTCAATCGGCGATCCTTATTCTCCCAATGGTATGAGGGATACCTTGGGCCATTCCCGGGCTTTGCTAACGATGCCACCCGGCTACACAAGCACGGAACGGAGTTAGCGTTGAAGCCAAAAAAAATCTTGAATTCTAAAGATAACAACTTCAATGCAATTTAAATATAGCATTCACAATTCGTGAAGATAACAATTTCAACGCAATTTATCGAATACAGTATCACATAATTCGTAACTTCATACAATTTTTATGTTGTCATTTTAAAAGGAAAAGATACCATTCATTAACACTAATTTAAGGAAAATCCCTTCTTTTAAAAATTAACCAAGCTAACCTGGCCACCATTTCCTTGAGGAGCTTGAAAAGGGAGGACTGGAGCCGCATTGGGAGCATCTTCCCTAATCTCGTTATTGCGCGCTCCTCTTGAGGTAATATTTTGACGTCTCAAAGAAGAGGCCATCTTAGGCGTCGCCTTGTAGAGCTCGCTGCTGCGATCGAAACGCTTCAGTCGGATCTGAATTCTGAGTTCGTTTGCTCACCGTATGAGCAAAAGAGTATGACGCACGAACCCTTTCTTAAGGCAAAAAACCCTTATTAAATTCTACGCAAATGGAGGGGGGGGAATTGTGACATGTCCTTAAGGGCAAAAACGTGGAGGAGGGCTGAGAGGGCTCCTGTAAGTCTATTCAAAAGAGTTAAGGACACTGCCTCTAAGGAAGAGGGGGATGGAGGAAATTTAGCTTATCTGAAAAGAGCCAAATGAGGGGGTGTGAGTGGGGTGGCTGCAAGGGCGGCTGTACTGCAGCAAGTACACCACACAGGGGACGGACAGCGGTACGGACGACGGTACAACAGGGCATACGCAGCACAGAGATGTGTGCCGTCTGTGGAGCACCTCGGGGGTTTATATAGCTGAGGGGTGAGGGTACGGGCGCTGCACAAAGCAAGGACAAAAGGACGGTGTACCGTCAAAGGCTATGGATCAGTGGCCTGCATGGGTCTAGGGGAAAGGTACGGTGTCGGTTGTCCGGGAAAGGAGTGGTACGCATGTACCTTAGCTGGTCTGGGGTAGCATGGGTGTCCACGTAGGGGTATGTGTGGACCATACAGTGGGCGGTCGTCCTTTGGTTCTTGGGCAGCCATCGTACGGGCACCCTAGTAAGTGTGTACGGCCCAAATTTTGGGGCGGGGTACCCAAATTTGGGGGCGTCCGCCTCGATTTGCGTGTCGGACCGCCCCGGGGGACGATTTTTTTTTTTTTGTCCGAGAGGTTCTCCTGGTCGTTTGGGTTCAGACCGTTCGTCAATCTGACGCCCAGTCGTGTATTTATTAAGGTTTAAAGGTCATCGCTTTTTAACTAAAATGGCTGAAATTTGCGTATAAGCTTGATCCGGTGTCCGTTTTGGATGCTGTAAAATCCTATATTAGGGTAAAATCGCGCGCAAATTCCAAATTTGGGCTCAGAATTTGAAGATTCTAAGTAGAAATGACTCAAATAATAAAATCATTGATTTTTATACCATAAAAACTCATAAATTTATCTATATTACATGAACATTTCTTTATTAGTGAAGATGGGTATGTTACACTAAGAGAGAGACAGTGGCCTCCACTTGTGAATGGGATTTTGCACTGTGTCCCACCCTGTAGCATGATACAACACCTTTGTGAGGAGAGAGGAGGTTTCCAATTTGCTTTGAGGGTTGGTGCAGATAGCGTGAAGCTCCTTGTGAAGATATTCAGCCTAGTTGACTGGCACTCCCTAATGTACTCGGGCTAGGGTAGAGAGACTATAACGGTTGAACCTATCTACCCAATGTGTGGTGAGGAAAGAAAGTGTCCGGACTGGCATGATCAACTTTGTTGGGTGATGATATGCCATTCCACACCATCCTTGATCGTGGTTCCCTGAAATATGTCATGCACAAGCTGCATGACATGGCTATGGTGGCCATATGGCTACTTGATCTAGGGGAGCTGTAGAGCTTCTTGTACCACATCCACACTTCTCTGTTGTTGCAGAGCTATAGGGCTTCTCATACCACACCATGAGGGAGGATCCTTCTGAATCGATGACCTACCTTGTAGTAGCCTAGCTTGAATTGTACATCTCAATGAAGTACAAGGAGATGAGGAGATGAGGTCCACAGGGTACCATCATGGGTAATCCACTCGTTCGCGCTGAGCTCGATTTGCCCCAGGCTACTACTACTGGTTCGGCCACTGCATGGTAGCATTGCTCTATGTAGTACAGGAGCTTATGCTCTACTTTGTGGGTGTTCTTTGTAAGGCTATGGATTGCATAGCCATCAACTCACTTCATGAGGGCTTCACCTAGATGGGAGAGCTGGGTGTGGGGTGAATGCCATATTCCTCAAAACAATGGCCTGGCCTATCTCTTCTTCTTCTTCTTGAGCAATGCGTGAACACCTCAAGAGAAGTGTCAAAATTCTTTGTACCTGCCATGGCAGTGGGTGAGAAAAAGGTGAGGTGAGGATGCTATTGAAATTTGAGAGAAAACATGGCAAGAGTTCAGCTAGAGAGCAAGAGATAAAGTGAGAAAAATGAGAGGAGGTCGGATCTTTTATAAATTTCATGGGGAGGTACATCCGTGGCTTTAAAGTGGTATGACCATGGCTCTGAAGTGGTATCGTACAGAATAGGAATGATATTTTGATGGTATTTTGAGAGGCTCAGGCTATGGCAAGAAAGTGTCAGTGACATCTTTAATGAGAGGTCTAACTTCCATATGCCTCATGGGTGTTGTCACACTAAGGGGTGATAGGTTGAGGTCCTAAAATGGGAGGAGGTGTGTCATGAAATTTAAGGATTCCTCTTGGTAGGGGATTGGTAGAAGTAAGGGGTGTAGGGTCTCCACTCCCCACTCCAGGTGGAGAACAAGAGGTTGGGTAACTACATACCACGATTTTCATGGTGGGAGCATGCATACCATGATTTGCTGGATTATACTAACAATTTCGGGTATCATGATTACTATACCCAACCTCTTGCACTCCCTACTCCAGGTGGAGTAGGGAGTGCAAGAGGTTGGGTAACTACATACCACGATTTTCATGGTGGGAGCATGCATACCATGATTTGTTGGATTATACTAACAATTTCAGGTATCATGATTACTATATCTTCTAAAATAGCAACACCACACAACCCTATCCATCCTCTATTGTATGGACACTAGTTTTCTAGTGTGATTACCTCAACAATAGGGGCACCAGGTACCCTCTCTCCTAGGTAAGTTGTAGGATCACTAGGGAGTACTTTCCAATTTTCCTCCATCTTTTTGAGCACAACATTTGATTTCTTATTGATTGAAGATGTGCTAAGAGAGGCTCAAATGGGGCTTTTGATTTCTCAAACCCTTTAGTACTAGACATATTATTATAATCAGAATCAATGGCATCTATATAACATTTATTAAAGGTCATTTGCCTGCAAGTAAAGATAATTATGTAGATTTTGGTCTTGTAAACCCTTGAGAAACAATAAGATCAAATGAGTTTGGCTTGGTTTCTCATCGATTGATGAGAAACCAAATGGGAATAGTAGCCCTTATACAGACTTTGTCGAATGTAATCCTCATAATACGGACTTTGTTTCTTATTATTTAACATTGTTCAATTGGTGGACTAGACTCCACTTAGGTCCAGTCTTAGGGAGCATTTGACCCTAAATTTTTTTTAATGGGAATATAATTAGCCTTATAAAAGGAGGCTCAAGGGCTTAAAACTTGTTGAGATATAGAGCTCAACTGTTGGGGACATGGATGACTCACCTGGGTGATAGCTTTTGCACTTATGCCACTGGCATGGTTGGTGAGATTATGGTTGTTGATATGCTGCCACTGGATGACACACTGTGTGATAGCCACTTTGGAGTACTAGAGTTATGGCATAGTTATAGCGCCAGCTCATATAGTTAAGTTCACACTATAGACCGACCATTATATGTTATTTTAGGAAAGTACTTTCCCTTATAGTATGTACTCTTATCTTTTTAGTTATATGGTTTATAGAGAAGAGAATAAGATAGAAGAAACTTTAGCCACCCATCTCTCTCACTGTCATAATGGAAACATTTCCTTTCGTGACCTTCATGGAAATAAAGTTCAAGGAACCGGAATTTTAAGGTCCCCAAATCTGCAATTAGTAAAGGCTTCTAAGTTACTAAAAGGACTTAGAAAGAAGCAGCTAATTTATGTTGTCAAAATGAATCCAGTAGACACAAAGTTAAAAGATAAAGAACCTGAATGGTTAAATGAATATGATGATTTATTCCCAACAAAATTATCAGAGATGCTACCAATTCGGGAAGTAGATCATGTGATAGAATTGATCCCCGGAGCTCAGCCAACCAGTAGCCCTGCACACGTACAAAATGCCAGTTCCTGAAGCCATCGAACTCAAGGAACAGCTTAGACAACTCTTAGAGCAAGGGTTTGTAAGACCCAGTGTTTCACTTTGGAGTGCGCCAGTTCTCTTTCAGAAAAAGAAATATGGAAGCTAAGACTCTGTGTGGACTACAGAGGTCTCAATCAGCTGACAGTTAAGAATAAGTATCCTATCCCCAGAATTGATGAGCTTCTAGACAGGCTAGGTGGAGCCCAGATCTTCACAAAGATAGATCTCAAATCAGGGTATTATCAGATCAGGATTAATGAGCAAGATATCCCGAAGATAGCCATCAATACTCGGTATGGGCATTATGAATTCACTGTCATGCCGTTTGGATTGACAAATGCCCTAGCTACATTCAATCGCTTAATGCAGGACATTCTCAAGCTTCTTCGCATGGTGGCTATAAGCCAAAATCAAAATCCTTAGGTAAGGATGCAGAGAAAGAAGGTGATAAGCCTAAAAATAAGGGCAAGTGTCACTATTGTAGGAAACCAGGGCACTACATAAATGAGTGTAAGAAAAGGTTAGAGAAGGAGAAAAAGAAAGAATCGGGCATGGCTGTGGCTGATGCATCTGCACCAAGTGAAGAAAAGAAGGAATCTGTAAGTTTTTCTCAAGATGATTAGGCATGCACTGCACATTGCAGTTATGACCCTTTTGTTCATGATGTATGCATGTGGCAGAATTGGATGCTTGCTACTTTGACAGTGGTGCTAGACAGTGGTGCTAGTAAGCACATTACTTCTCTGGAATTTGTCCCAAGTACAAGAACCGTCACATGTGAAAATGGTTCCTCGTATCCTGTCAAAGTGTGAGATCCCAGTTCCTACCGAGCAACGGATTCAGGATACTGGCAGCGAAAGTAGCACATCATGCGCGGGTAGGAGTCTCACACTCGGGGCCTCGCCCACGGATATCCGGACAAGAGACTAATCCGTCGGTTTGTCCAAAACCGTCCAAAACCGAAACCGGAAAAACTTCCTTTACCCGGAAAGCATGGGCGATTCCACTAGGATAACTCTTTACTCTAACGTAGTCAAGATCATTACGGATCAACTGATCTGACTGCACCTTTAACGGTACTTGGTCAAATCAAGGAAGAAACTTGCACTTGGATCATTGTTGGGATCAACGCTTTTTTCCCCATCAAGAGGCACAGCCGTTGATTCCTATCCATAGAACAATTTCTATCCGGGATTTACTTCATCTATCGTAATAATAGAAATTAATCTCGATTTACGGATCCATCAGTCCAGCCTAACCCCATCCGATCCCATGGGTTAGCCAACCGCCCAACCACTGTAGTGATGGGATCCAATTTGGAATTTGGTTAGGTTTTGTCCCGGGTACCAAGGAAAAGAGTTCCAAGGCCCCCTAGCCGGAAGTTCATGCAAACATAAAACTAGCCACACCACTTACACACCCAATATGAAATTGCCTTTTTCTTAGCATCAGCTAACTTTAAAACAATCCTTTAATGAAACCATAGTACCACTGATCACAATCTTCCAATTTATCCGGTTGATTCATAATTTCCCATCATTCCTTCATCAGAGTATCTATGGCATCATTGGCAACTAGAACGCTCACCACCTGTCCACACAGGGGCCTTTTCAATAGTTCCTAGCCCATAATACTCGGCAATATAATCACTTATAAAAATTCAAGATGGACTCTCGTTGAAGATCAGCAAGATTAACCAACAGATCCATATAAAGAGCCATGGACTCATCCATTGAAGACCAGCAAGGTCAATCATCCAGATCCATGCCCGGTTTCACAAAACAACTCTTACTCCTTGTTCCAATATCTTCCTCGATGCACGCGTGGGTATCCTGGGCGACCCAGAGCCCGAGCACCGTATGGTCAGCACCCTCTAGGATCCTTCGCAGGTGACCTAGCGCTTCACTCATAGGCCGCTTCCTTGGTCCCTCATCCACCGTACCGGAAGCTCACCATTTAAATCGAACCGAGGCTGGTCAAGACCTCGGTCGACCTTGCTACGCGAGACGTCCTCCATTGACTCTCCGTCAGCAGTTGCAACTTTAACAGTTAGGTCTTCATGACCTTAATCCACAAGATGGTCAAAATGCTTCCCCAGCATTCTTGACATAAAACAGTCATTTACAAACAGTCATAAAATACAGTTTCTAAATCGAACTCTCGTCTTTCCACATTATCCCTCCTTAGTCCACATTACTTATTCCACATTCCATTCAATGTGTACTCATTCTCATCCATTTCCTCATATCGACGACACATTAATTCACATGCACATTCACATTCACATCCATACATCCACATTTACATGCATACATCCATTTTCACATCCTCATTTATACTTCCACATCCCATATCCACATTCATACATACACATCCATATCCACATACATACATCCACATCCACATCCACATTCACATCCTCATTTATACATCCACATCCACATCCACATCCACATCCATACATCCACATCTACATGCATACCTCCATTTTCACACCCTCATTTATACATCCACATCCCTTATCTACATTCATACATACACATCCATATCCACATCCACATCCACATCCACATTCATATTCACATCCATATATCCACATCTACATGCATACATCCATTAACACGTCCTCATTCATACATCCACATCCACATACATACATACATCCATATCCACATACATACATACATCCACATCCACATTCCCATTCACATCTATACATCCACATCTACATCCACATACATACATACATCCACATCCACATTCCCATTCATATCTATACATCCACATCTACATCCACATCCACATTCCCATTCACATCTATACATTTACATCTACATCCACATACATACATACATCCACATCCACATTCCCATTCATATCTATACATCCACATCTACATCCACATTCATATACATCCACATCCACATTCCCATTCACATCTATACATTTACATCTACATCCACATACATACATACATCCACATCCACATTCCCATTCACATCTATACATCCACATCTACATCCACATTCACATCTATGTATATACATCTTCATGCATACATCCATTTTCACATTCATACATCCATTTTCACATTCATACATCCATTTTCACATTCATACATCCATACTCCCATCTCCACATCCACACATCCACATACATACATCCATTTCCACATTCCCATTCATGTAACCCCATATGCCTTCACATCTAATCTTTTACATCACATCCATTCTCGCCCTATCACAACCCATATACATCTTATCCTATCACATACACTTCTTACCTCATCGCAAACACATCTTATCACATCTTAATTCATCTTATCACCTCTTATCACCTCTTATCACATCCTATCACATCTCATATCTATTTATAGAATACAAGAGAATTCTTATATTTGATATAAGATTTCTTTACACATTTACTTATGCATAAATTCCATTTAAGGAGATTAATACTTCCGAAGAAAAATCAATCTTTTATGCATCTTCCTATGCATAAATTCATTTTAAATGAAAATGACACTTTTGAATTAAAATTCAATCTTTTATGCATCTTCTTATGCATAAATTTAATTTAGATGAGAATGACACTTTTGAATTAAAAATTCAATCTTTTATGCATCTTCCTATGCATAAATTCAATTTAGATGAGAATGACACTTTTGAATTAAAAATCAATTTTTTTTTTTTGCATCTTCTTATGCATAAAGTCAATTTGGTAGGAATTACACTTTTAGAATAAAAGAATTTCTCTTATGCATCTAAGTTATGCATAAAATCCATTTATGATGAAAATCACACTTTTAGTATAAAAAGAATATCTTTTATGCATACCTCCATGCATGAAATCCAATTATGATAAAAGTAACACTTTTATAATAAAATAAACAACTTTTATGCATACCTCTATGCATGAAATTCAATTGTGACAAAAGTAACACTTTTACATTAAAATAATAATCTTTTATGCATACCTCTATGCATGAAATCCAATATGATAAAAGTAACACTTTTGATATAAAAAAATTATCCTTTATGCATACTTCTATGCATGAAAATTAAAAATGATAAAAGTAACACTTTTGATATAAAAAATTTTCCTTTATGCATACTTCTATGCATGAAAATTAAAAATGATAAAAGTAACATTTTTAATATAAAAAAATTATCTTTTATGCATACTTCTATGTATGAAAATCAATTATGCATAATATAAAAATCAATTTCTCTATGATTACAATGAATATCTTTCAATTAATCTAGGATGATAATTCCTAGAATATGGTAGGAAGTCCTCTTTTTATGCTTTGAATGAAATTATTTTATGCATAATTTTTATAAAAATTTTGCCATAGCTCCGCTGTTATGACTGATAAATCTCAATTTTTCTAAGGGATAAAGCTTATCATTAAGAAAATAATTAAAATGATCTCTAATTGGATCATTCATCCATAATGGATTGAATCATCAATATACATAAACTAAAAGCATAGAAAAAAGCCATTAATTTGGCCTCAAGCATAGCTTAATCTTGGGTTAAGGAAAAGCTTTATGAAAAGCTTGATTTGGATTGAGAATGGGTCATGAATATGACCATTTCTTGATTGAGAGAGAGAAATTACATAAAAACTACTAGAATTTAAACATAAATGGAAATTAACTTCAATAGCATTTATTAAATTATGTAACTCTTCACTAACATTATCAATTCACTTCAATAGCATTCAAAAAAGTCCATACCAATTAAGCTTCTCAAGCTTGAGAGGGGTTGAGAAGAGAGAAACATTGAGAAATTATAGAAAAGATCAATATTCACTAATTACCTTACAAATTGCTTGATTCTTTGTTCACGGTAGAGGCCCCCAACCAATCAATTGGTTAAGTATGTTGATGGAGCCACTAATGGGGATTGAAGAAAGAGGGAAGCTCCAAAAACTAGTGAATTATTAAATGAATTCACAGTTCTTGGCTTAGGTGGAGTAGAGTAACGATGCATAAACACTATATATTTTTCAACAAGGGGGAGGCTTCTATTTATAGGAAAAATTGAGCCCCTAACCAAACAAACTGATTCTAGAATTTTCTAAATCAGTTTGGTCAATATTTGACCATTTTTAGGTCAGTTAAGCTAACTTTTTGGAACTAGACTTGAATGAGGAGAGAGGAGAGATGAAATATCTCAATTTTTATGAGTTTAAAACTCATTCAAGCATGTGAAATATGCACCTCCTTTAAAGAACTCCCCTTCCTTACATATGTGTCATAATGGAATCATTTTAATATTGCTCATAGTTTTTTATTAATAAACCTTGTACATTTTCAACTCTTCATCTTATGTGAAATATGCACCTCCCTTAAAGAACTCCCCTTCCTTACATATGTGTCATAATGGAATCGTTTTAATATTGCTCATAGTTTTTTACTAATAAACCTTGTACATTTTCAACTCTTCATCTTATGTGAGCATTTACTCATTTTTGGATACCCAAAATATCTCATATTTTTAATATTGCTCATAGTTTTTTACTAATAAACCTTGTACATTTTCAACTCTTCATCTTATGTGAGCATTTACTCATTTTTGGGTATCTTCTTTTACAAATTGGATTTATCTCCTCCCTACACATGGATTGATGCTATTGGCCCATAGGAACCTTAATTGGACCATAATCTAAAAATTTCTGAAAATCTAGACCCTTAGGCTAAGGTCCTTTATACCCATTTCCAATTAATTCCAATTGCACATTGGAAAGTTCTTTTTGAATTTCTGTTTCAGGGGAACTTATTTTAATAAGATGAGTGATTTTTCTATCCAAAAATATTCATAATCTGAATATTCTCTCTCTAGAATATTTTCTCTCTCTAGGTTAAAACAGTTAGAAACAAGGTCTTTATATTTCTGAAGAGGGATTGATTTCAGGGAAAGATACTAGACATCAAAAGGGGGTTGGGGGAGGAATCTTACATCCTACCCCACTTAAAAAATGCGAGATGTCCTCATCTCACAAACTGGGATAATTTCGCAAGATGCACGAATATGAGACTTAGAGAAAAATTTTAATCAAGATTAACCACCAAGAAAAGTCTTAAAGAGAGCAAGATTCAAAATAAGAACAAGATTTAAACTTTATTCACTCTCGAAACTTATACAGTAAGGATAGAAGAACTCTTTACACTTCCATAAGCCCGTCCATCATATGATCACAAAAGCAGCACTCACAAGCTGCGCAAGTATAGGGTAACTCATCTATGGGAATGATTCTGCTGGTTATTGCCGCACCTATCTCAGTGGTATGAGGTGATCTAACAAAAGGACCTCTGAGAGGCAAGCCAAAAACGGGGTAAAGGCATATCTTCTCATGAGGAAGAAAACACGCCAGTAAGAAGACCCGCTCAGAAAACCCAAGATGTCTTGATCTCATGACGCAGTAGTATCGGGGACCCAAACCCAAAGCTTCAATAACCATGGCCAAGCGGACATTGTTACGAAAGTGCTGCTGACCCCAGGGTGTTACCCTAGTTATGTTTTGATAGGTCCGCCATTTGGTCTGAGCTACAGAAGTTCCCAAGTGAGGGAAAAGTGAGCGCTCATACTGTTTTATAAAATCTTTCTTCACAGACTCGCTTGCGTCTTGAAGGTGAGAAATCATCATGGATAAAACTAATTCCTGTTGCCAAGCCATGAAGGAAATTAAGAAGAAGGGAGATCGATGGAAGTAAGATTACTGTGAGCGACAAGTAAAAGTTACGACTTATATAAAGGAAGGAGCTAGCGTAACCTAGAAGCCAACGGTAACTTGCCACTGAAGTTTTACCGTCTTTCCATGATTTGGGTTTGGCACATTTTTCTATAGAAAGCATTAAGAACTTTGAGATGAGGAGATAAAAGAAGCTTGTAGGCTAAGTCACCTACTTTCATTGAATTCAGATAAGGTTCACAATATCTGGGGGATAACTTCTTATACTCCCCAAGAGATAAAGAACTTCTTTTTGGGCCGTACTCGAATGAAAACCAAAACCGTGGTATCCAAAACACCGATTTTCACTTCTGAACTCATTGTTCTGAATCCTTAAAACAGGTGGGACTCCTGAGAAGTATTCTAGGAAAAGGATCTTTTTTTTTAACAGAATCTTTCTTTTATTTTAGAGAGGGAATAATTATAAGATCAAAAGGGAGATTCTTACTCCTATATACCTCGAAGGTTGGGGAGGAATCTTACATTCTACCCCACTTAAAAAAGTGCGAGATGTCCTCATCTCGCAAGGTAGAGGATAACTCTTTTTCTTAAGATCCAATTTTATTCTGGGGTTCCTTATATTCTGGTCAACCCAACAGAATACTGGGATAAATATCCCTTAGAACTCATCAACAATTCATTCAGATCATATCATTCATATCTTTAACATGATAATGGTCCATTAGACCGAAAAATTTCCTTCTAAACATTCCTCCACGGGAATTTTAGTCAAGTAAGTTCTCAATTTGTCATCCCTTAACTTGATCTAACGGTCAAGTATTAATAGTAGCAATCTGACAGCACAATCCACTAATCTCATAGTGATTTGCTGAAATCATTATCATCATTTCAGTTATGAATATCATCACAGGGACTCGTCCCATTCATCCTCATTGAGGTTTCGCTCAGCTTATTACATTTCAACCAAATTTCAGGGATCATCATTTTTCAATCAGAATCCAAATCAATTCATCAATTCTCAAACAGAATTAAAAATCATATCAACCACATTCGAAATCATCCTCTGGATAGCATTAACGCTTATAATTTCAAGTCTTAGATTTACTCGTATATACTGTCAGTAAAGAGCTGCAGTATACTCTCGGTATATACGGGTAGTCACGGCCCTTGGAATTATAAGGTAAATACCATCATGTCTAGGCCTCAAGCAAGTCAGGGATTCTATATAATTGCGGTACTTCCATCTGAAGACCCAATTACCAAATTACGAATTTTAGTTTGAATATCAAATTGTATGACTTATATCACACAATTACAACCTTTTTGTGTTTCTTGATAAATTTTTGACATATTTGTCTTCTCAGTTGATCTTTATTAACCAAATGCTCTGATACCAACTGTGAGATCCCTGTTCCCACCGAGCAACGGATTCAGGATACTGGCAGCGAAAGTAGCACATCATGCGCGGGTAGGGGTCTCACACTCGGGGCCTCGCCCACGGATATTCGGACAAGAGACTAATCCGTCGGTTTGTCCAAAACCGTCCAAAACCGAAACCGAAAAAACTTCCTTTACCCGAAAAGCATGGGCGATTCCACCAGGATAACTCTTTACTCTAACGTAGTCAAGATCATTACGGATCAACTGATCTGACTGCACCTTTAACGGTACTTGGTCAAATCAAGGAAGAAACTTGCACTTGGATCATTGTTGGGATCAACGCTTTTTTCCCCATCAAGAGGCACAACCGTTGATTCCTATCCATAGAACAATTTCTATCCGGGATTTACTTCATCTATCGTAATAATAGAAATTAAATCTCGATTTACAGATCCATCAGTCCAGCCTAACCCCATCCGATCCCATGGGTTAGCCAACCGCCCAACCACTGTAGTGATGGGATCCAATTTGGAATTTGGTTAGGTTTTGTCCCGGGTACCAAGGAAAAGAGTTCCAAGGCCCCCTAGCCGGAAGTTCATGCAAACATAAAACTAGCCACACCACTTACACACCCAATATGAAATTGCCTTTTTCTTAGCATCAGCTAACTTTAAAACAATCCTTTAATGAAACCATAGTACCACTGATCACAATCTTCCAATTTATCCGGTTGATTCATAATTTCCCATCATTCCTTCATCAGAGTATCTATGGCATCATTGGCAACTAGAACGCTCACCACCTGTCCACACAGGGGCCTTTTCAATAGTTCCTAGCCCATAATACTCGGCAATATAATCACTTATAAAAATTCAAGATGGACTCTCGTTGAAGATCAGCAAGATCAACCAACAGATCCATATAAAGAGCCATGGACTCATCCATTGAAGACCAGCAAGGTCAATCAACCAGATCCATGCCCGGTTTCACAAAACAACTCTTACTCCTTGTTCCAATATCTTCCTCGACGCACGCGTGGGTATCCTGGGCGACCCAGAGCCCGAGCACCGTATGGTCAGCACCCTCTAGGATCCTTCGCAGGTGACCTAGCGCTTCACTCATAGGCCGCTTCCTTGGTCCCTCATCCACCGTACCGGAAGCTCACCATTTAAATCGAACCGAGGCTGGTCAAGACCTCGGTCGACCTTGCTACGCGAGACGTCCTCCATTGACTCTCCGTCAGCAGTTGCAACTTTAACAGTTAGGTCTTCATGACCTTAATCCACAAGATGGTCAAAATGCTTCCCCAGCATTCTTGACATAAAACAGTCATTTACAAACAGTCATAAAATACAGTTTCTAAATCGAACTCTCGTCTTTCCACATTATCCCTCCTTAGTCCACATTACTTATTCCACATTCCATTCAATGTGTACTCATTCTCATCCATTTCCTCATATCGACGACACATTAATTCACATGCACATTCACATTCACATCCATACATCCACATTTACATGCATACATCCATTTTCACATCCTCATTTATACTTCCACATCCCATATCCACATTCATACATACACATCCATATCCACATACATACATCCACATCCACATCCACATTCACATTCACATCCACATTCACATCCTCATTTATACATCCACATCCACATCCACATCCACATCCATACATCCACATCTACATGCATACCTCCATTTTCACATCCTCATTTATACATCCACATCCCTTATCTACATTCATACATACACATCCATATCCACATCCATATATCCACATCCACATCCACATTCATATTCACATCCATATATCCACATCTACATGCATACATCCATTAACACGTCCTCATTCATACATCCACATCCACATACATACATACATCCATATCCACATACATACATACATCCACATCCACATTCCCATTCACATCTATACATCCACATCTACATCCACATACATACATACATCCACATCCACATTCCCATTCATATCTATACATCCACATCTACATCCACATTCATATACATCCACATCCACATTCCCATTCACATCTATACATTTACATCTACATCCACATACATACATACATCCACATCCACATTCCCATTCACATCTATACATCCACATTCCCATTCACATCTATACATCCACATCTACATCCACATTCACATCTATGTATATACATCTTCATGCATACATCCATTTTCACATTCATACATCCATTTTCACATTCATACATCCATACTCCCATCTCCACATCCACACATCCACATACATACATCCATTTCCACATTCCCATTCATGTAACCCCATATGCCTTCACATCTAATCTTTTACATCACATCCATTCTCGCCCTATCACAACCCATATACATCTTATCCTATCACATACACTTCTTACCTCATCGCAAACACATCTTATCACATCTTAATTCATCTTATCACCTCTTATCACCTCTTATACACCTCTTATCACATCCTATCACATCTCATATCTATTTATAGAATACAAGAGAATTCTTATATTTGATATAAGATTTCTTTACACATTTACTTATGCATAAATTCCATTTAAGGAGATTAATACTTCCGAAGAAAAATCAATCTTTTATGCATCTTCCTATGCATAAATTCATTTTAAATGAAAATGACACTTTTGAATTAAAATTCAATCTTTTATGCATCTTCTTATGCATAAATTTAATTTAGATGAGAATGACACTTTTGAATTAAAAATTCAATCTTTTATGCATCTTCCTATGCATAAATTCAATTTAGATGAGAATGACACTTTTGAATTAAAAATCAATTTTTTTTTTTGCATCTTCTTATGCATAAAGTCAATTTGGTAGGAATTACACTTTTAGAATAAAAGAATTTCTCTTATGCATCTAAGTTATGCATAAAATCCATTTATGATGAAAATCACACTTTTAGTATAAAAAGAATATCTTTTATGCATACCTCCATGCATGAAATCCAATTATGATAAAAGTAACACTTTTATAATAAAATAAACAACTTTTATGCATACCTCTATGCATGAAATTCAATTGTGACAAAAGTAACACTTTTACATTAAAATAATCATCTTTTATGCATACCTCTATGCATGAAATCCAATATGATAAAAGTAACACTTTTGATATAAAAAAATTATCCTTTATGCATACTTCTATGCATGAAAATTAAAAATGATAAAAGTAACACTTTTGATATAAAAAATTTTCCTTTATGCATACTTCTATGCATGAAAATTAAAAATGATAAAAGTAACATTTTTAATATAAAAAAATTATCTTTTATGCATACTTCTATGCATGAAAATCAATTATGCATAATATAAAAATCAATTTCTCTATGATTACAATGGATATCTTTCAATTAATCTAGGATGATAATTCCTAGAATATGGTAGGAAGTCCTCTTTTTATGCTTTGAATGAAATTATTTTATGCATAATTTTTATAAAAATTTTGCCATAGCTCCGCTGCTATGACTAATAAATCTCAATTTTTCCAAGGGATAAAGCTTATCATTAAGAAAATAATTAAAATGATCTCTAATTGGATCATTCATCCATAATGGATTGAATCATCAATATACATAAACTAAAAGCATAGAAAAAAGCCATTAATTTGGCCTCAAGCATAGCTTAATCTTGGGTTAAGGAAAAGCTTTATGAAAAGCTTGATTTGGATTGAGAATGGGTCATGAATATGACCATTTCTTGATTGAGAGAGAGAAATTACATAAAAACTACTAGAATTTAAACATAAATGGAAATTAACTTCAATAGCATTTATTAAATTATGTAACTCTTCACTAACATTATTAATTCACTTCAATAGCATTCAAAAAAGTCCATACCAATTAAGCTTCTCAAGCTTGAGAGGGGTCGAGAAGAGAGAAACATTGAGAAATTATAGAAAAGATCAATATTCACTAATTACCTTACAAATTGCTTGATTCTTTGTTCACGGTAGAGGCCCCCAACCAATCAATTGGTTAAGTATGTTGATGGAGCCACTAATGGGGATTGAAGAAAGAGGGAAGCTCCAAAAACTAGTGAATTATTAAATGAATTCACAGTTCTTGGCTTAGGTGGAGTAGAGTAACGATGCATAAACACTATATATTTTTCAACAAGGGGGAGGCTTCTATTTATAGGAAAAATTGAGCCCCTAACCAAACAAACTGATTCTAGAATTTTCTAAATCAGTTTGGTCAATATTTGACCATTTTTAGGTCAGTTAAGCTAACTTTTTGGAACTAGACTTGAATGAGGAGAGAGGAGAGATGAAATATCTCAATTTTTATGAGTTTAAAACTCATTCAAGCATGTGAAATATGCACCTCCTTTAAAGAACTCCCCTTCCTTACATATGTGTCATAATGGAATCATTTTAATATTGCTCATAGTTTTTTACTAATAAACCTTGTACATTTTCAACTCTTCATCTTATGTGAAATATGCACCTCCCTTAAAGAACTCCCCTTCCTTACATATGTGTCATAATGGAATCGTTTTAATATTGCTCATAGTTTTTTACTAATAAATCTTGTACATTTTCAACTCTTCATCTTATGTGAGCATTTACTCATTTTTGGATACCCAAAATATCTCATATTTTTAATATTGCTCATAGTTTTTTACTAATAAACCTTGTACATTTTCAACTCTTCATCTTATGTGAGCATTTACTCATTTTTGGGTATCTTCTTTTACAAATTGGATTTATCTCCTCCCTACACATGGATTGATGCTATTGGCCCATAGGAACCTTAATTGGACCATAATCTAAAAATTTCTGAAAATCTAGACCCTTAGGCTAAGGTCCTTTATACCCATTTCCAATTAATTCCAATTGCACATTGGAAAGTTCTTTTTGAATTTCTGTTTCAGGGGAACTTATTTTAATAAGATGAGTGATTTTTCTATCCAAAAATATTCATAATCTGAATACTCTCTCTCTAGAATATTTTCTCTCTCTAGGTTAAAACAGTTAGAAACAAGGTCTTTATATTTCTGAAGAGGGATTGATTTCAGGGAAAGATACTAGACATCAAAAGGGGGTTGGGGGAGGAATCTTACATTCTACCCCACTTAAAAAATGCGAGATGTCCTCATCTCGCAAACTGGGATAATTTCGCAAGATGCACGAATATGAGACTTAGAGAGAAATTTTAATCAAGATTAACCACCAAGAAAAGTCTTAAAGAGAGCAAGATTCAAAATAAGAACAAGATTTAAACTTTATTCACTCTCGGAACTTATACAGTAAGGATAGAAGAACTCTTTACACTTCCATAAGCCCGTCCATCATATGATCACAAAAGCAGCACTCACAAGCTGCGCAAGTATAGGGTAACTCATCTATGGGAATGATTCTGCTGGTTATTGCCGCACCTATCTCAGTGGTATGAGGTGATCTAACAAAAGGACCTCTGAGAGGCAAGCCAAAAACGGGGTAAAGGCATATCTTCTCATGAGGAAGAAAACACGCCAGTAAGAAGACCCGCTCAGAAAACCCAAGATGTCTTGATCTCATGACGCAGTAGTATCGGGGACCCAAACCCAAAGCTTCAATAACCATGGCCAAGCAGACATTGTTACGAAGGTGCTGCTGACCCCAGGGTGTTACCCTAGTTATGTTTTGATAGGTCCGCCATTTGGTCTGAGCTACAGAAGTTCCCAAGTGAGGGAAAAGTGAGCGCTCATACTGTTCTATAAAATCTTTCTTCACAGACTCGCTTGCGTCTTGAAGGTGAGAAATCATCATGGATAAAACTAATTCCTGTTGCCAAGCCATGAAGGAAATGAAGAAGAAGGGAGATCGATGGAAGTAAGATTACTGTGAGCGACAAGTAAAAGTTACGACTTATATAAAGGAAGGAGCTAGCGTAACCTAGAAGCCAACGGTAACTTGCCACTGAAGTTTTACCGTCTTTCCATGATTTGGGTTTGGCACATTTTTCTATAGAAAGCATTAAGAACTTTGAGATGAGGAGATAAAAGAAGCTTGTAGGCTAAGTCACCTACTTTCATTGAATTCAGATAAGGTTCACAATATCTGGGGGATAACTTCTTATACTCCCCAAGAGATAAAGAACTTCTTTTTGGGCCGTACTCGAATGAAAACCAAAACCGTGGTATCCAAAACACCGATTTTCACTTCTGAACTCATTGTTCTGAATCCTTAAAATAGGTGGGACTCCTGAGAAGTATTCTAGGAAAAGGATCTTTTTTTTTAACAGAATCTTTCTTTTATTTTAGAGAGGGAATAATTATAAGATCAAAAGGGAGATTCTTACTCCTATATACCTCGAAGGTTGGGGAGGAATCTTACATTCTACCCCACTTAAAAAAGTGCGAGATGTCCTCATCTCGCAAGGTAGAGGATAACTCTTTTTCTTAAGATCCAATTTTATTCTGGGGTTCCTTATATTCTGGTCAACCCAACAGAATACTGGGATAAATATCCCTTAGAACTCATCAACAATTCATTCAGATCATATCATTCATATCTTTAACATGATAATGGTCCATTAGACCGAAAAATTTCCTTCTAAACATTCCTCCACGGGAATTTTAGTCAAGTAAGTTCTCAATTTGTCATCCCTTAACTTGATCTAACGGTCAAGTATTAATAGTAGCAATCTGACAGCACAATCCACTAATCTCATAGTGATTTGCTGAAATCATTATCATCATTCCAGTTATGAATATCATCACAGGGACTCGTCCCATTCATCCTCATTGAGGTTTCGCTCAGCTTATTACATTTCAACCAAATTTCAGGGATCATCATTTTTCAATCAGAATCCAAATCAATTCATCAATTCTCAAACAGAATTAAAAATCATATCAACCACATTCGAAATCATCCTCTGGATAGCATTAACGCTTATAATTTCAAGTCTTAGATTTACTCGTATATACTGTCAGTAAAGAGCTGCAGTATACTCTCGGTATATACGGGTAGTCACGGCCCTTGGAATTATAAGGTAAATACCATCATGTCTAGGCCTCAAGCAAGTCAGGGATTCTATATAATTGCGGTACTTCCATCTGAAGACCCAATTACCAAATTACGAATTTTAGTTTGAATATCAAATTGTATGACTTATATCACACAATTACAACCTTTTTGTGTTTCTTGATAAATTTTTGACATATTTGTCTTCTCAGTTGATCTTTATTAACCAAATGCTCTGATACCAACTGTGAGATCCCTGTTCCCACCGAGCAACGGATTCAGGATACTGGCAGCGAAAGTAGCACATCATGCGCGGGTAGGGGTCTCACACTCGGGGCCTCGCCCACGGATATCCGGACAAGAGACTAATCCGTCGGTTTGTCCAAAACCGTCCAAAACCGAAACCGGAAAAACTTCCTTTACCCGGAAAGCATGGGCGATTCCACCAGGATAACTCTTTACTCTAACGTAGTCAAGATCATTACGGATCAACTGATCTGACTGCACCTTTAACGGTACTTGGTCAAATCAAGGAAGAAACTTGCACTTGGATCATTGTTGGGATCAACGCTTTTTTCCCCATCAAGAGGCACAGCCGTTGATTCCTATCCATAGAACAATTTCTATCCGGGATTTACTTCATCTATCGTAATAATAGAAATTAAATCTCGATTTACGGATCCATCAGTCCAGCCTAACCCCATCCGATCCCATGGGTTAGCCAACCGCCCAACCACTGTAGTGATGGGATCCAATTTGGAATTTGGTTAGGTTTTGTCCCGGGTACCAAGGAAAAGAGTTCCAAGGCCCCCTAGCCGGAAGTTCATGCAAACATAAAACTAGCCACACCACTTACACACCCAATATGAAATTGCCTTTTTCTTAGCATCAGCTAACTTTAAAACAATCCTTTAATGAAACCATAGTACCACTGATCACAATCTTCCAATTTATCCGGTTGATTCATAATTTCCCATCATTCCTTCATCAGAGTATCTATGGCATCATTGGCAACTAGAACGCTCACCACCTGTCCACACAGGGGCCTTTTCAATAGTTCCTAGCCCATAATACTCGGCAATATAATCACTTATAAAAATTCAAGATGGACTCTCGTTGAAGATCAGCAAGATCAACCAACAGATCCATATAAAGAGCCATGGACTCATCCATTGAAGACCAGCAAGGTCAATCAACCAGATCCATGCCCGGTTTCACAAAACAACTCTTACTCCTTGTTCCAATATCTTCCTCGACGCACGCGTGGGTATCCTGGGCGACCCAGAGCCCGAGCACCGTATGGTCAGCACCCTCTAGGATCCTTCGCAGGTGACCTAGTGCTTCACTCATAGGCCGCTTCCTTGGTCTCTCATCCACCGTACCGGAAGCTCACCATTTAAATCGAACCGAGGCTGGTCAAGACCTCGGTCGACCTTGCTACGCGAGACGTCCTCCATTGACTCTCCGTCAGCAGTTGCAACTTTAACAGTTAGGTCTTCATGACCTTAATCCACAAGATGGTCAAAATGCTTCCCCAGCATTCTTGACATAAAACAGTCATTTACAAACAGTCATAAAATACAGTTTCTAAATCGAACTCTCGTCTTTCCACATTATCCCTCCTTAGTCCACATTACTTATTCCACATTCCATTCAATGTGTACTCATTCTCATCCATTTCCTCATATCGACGACACATTAATTCACATGCACATTCACATTCACATCCATACATCCACATTTACATGCATACATCCACTTTCACATCCTCATTTATACTTCCACATCCCATATCCACATTCATACATACACATCCATATCCACATACATACATCCACATCCACATCCACATTCACATTCACATCCACATTCACATCCTCATTTATACATCCACATCCACATCCACATCCACATCCATACATCCACATCTACATGCATACCTCCATTTTCACATCCTCATTTATACATCCACATCCCTTATCTACATTCATACATACACATCCATATCCACATCCATATATCCACATCCACATCCACATTCATATTCACATCCATATATCCACATCTACATGCATACATCCATTAACACGTCCTCATTCATACATCCACATCCACATACATACATACATCCATATCCACATACATACATACATCCACATCCACATTCCCATTCACATCTACACATCCACATCTACATCCACATACATACATACATCCACATCCACATTCCCATTCATATCTATACATCCACATTCATATACATCCACATCCACATTCCCATTTACATCTATACATTTACATCTACATCCACATACATACATACATCCACATCCACATTCCCATTCATATCTATACATCCACATCTACATCCACATTCATATACATCCACATCCACATTCCCATTCACATCTATACATTTACATCTACATCCACATACATACATACATCCACATCCACATTCCCATTCACATCTATACATCCACATCTACATCCACATTCCCATTCACATCTATACATCCACATCTACATCCACATTCACATCTATGTATATACATCTTCATGCATACATCCATTTTCACATTCATACATCCATTTTCACATTCATACATCCATACTCCCATCTCCACATCCACACATCCACATACATACATCCATTTCCACATTCCCATTCATGTAACCCCATATGCCTTCACATCTAATCTTTTACATCACATCCATTCTCGCCCTATCACAACCCATATACATCTTATCCTATCACATACACTTCTTACCTCATCGCAAACACATCTTATCACATCTTAATTCATCTTATCACCTCTTATCACCTCTTATACACCTCTTATCACATCCTATCACATCTCATATCTATTTATAGAATACAAGAGAATTCTTATATTTGATATAAGATTTCTTTACACATTTACTTATGCATAAATTCCATTTAAGGAGATTAATACTTCTAAAGAAAAATCAATCTTTTATGCATCTTCCTATGCATAAATTCATTTTAAATGAAAATGACACTTTTGAATTAAAATTCAATCTTTTATGCATCTTCTTATGCATAAATTTAATTTAGATGAGAATGACACTTTTGAATTAAAAATTCAATCTTTTATGCATCTTCCTATGCATAAATTCAATTTAGATGAGAATGACACTTTTGAATTAAAAATCAATTTTTTTTTTGCATCTTCTTATGCATAAAGTCAATTTGGTAGGAATTACACTTTTAGAATAAAAGAATTTCTCTTATGCATCTAAGTTATGCATAAAATCCATTTATGATGAAAATCACACTTTTAGTATAAAAAGAATATCTTTTATGCATACCTCCATGCATGAAATCCAATTATGATAAAAGTAACACTTTTATAATAAAATAAACAACTTTTATGCATACCTCTATGCATGAAATTCAATTGTGACAAAAGTAACACTTTTACATTAAAATAATCATCTTTTATGCATACCTCTATGCATGAAATCCAATATGATAAAAGTAACACTTTTGATATAAAAAAATTATCCTTTATGCATACTTCTATGCATGAAAATTAAAAATGATAAAAGTAACACTTTTGATATAAAAAATTTTCCTTTATGCATACTTCTATGCATGAAAATTAAAAATGATAAAAGCAATATTTTTAATATAAAAAAATTATCTTTTATGCATACTTCTATGCATGAAAATCAATTATGCATAATATAAAAATCAATTTCTCTATGATTACAATGAATATCTTTCAATTAATCTAGGATGATAATTCCTAGAATATGGTAGGAAGTCCTCTTTTTATGCTTTGAATGAAATTATTTTATGCATAATTTTTATAAAAATTTTGCCATAGCTCCGCTGCTATGACTGATAAATCTCAATTTTTCCAAGGGATAAAGCTTATCATTAAGAAAATAATTAAAATGATCTCTAATTGGATCATTCATCCATAATGGATTGAATCATCAATATACATAAACTAAAAGCATAGAAAAAAGCCATTAATTTGGCCTCAAGCATAGCTTAATCTTGGGTTAAGGAAAAGCTTTATGAAAAGCTTGATTTGGATTGAGAATGGGTCATGAATATGACCATTTCTTGATTGAGAGAGAGAAATTACATAAAAACTACCAGAATTTAAACATAAATGGAAATTAACTTCAATAGCATTTATTAAATTATGTAACTCTTCACTAACATTATCAATTCACTTCAATAGCATTCAAAAAAGTCCATACCAATTAAGCTTCTCAAGCTTGAGAGGGGTTGAGAAGAGAGAAACATTGAGAAATTATAGAAAAGATCAATATTCACTAATTACCTTACAAATTGCTTGATTCTTTGTTCACGGTAGAGGCCCCCAACCAATCAATTGGTTAAGTATGTTGATGGAGCCACTAATGGGGATTGAAGAAAGAGGGAAGCTCCAAAAACTAGTGAATTATTAAATGAATTCACAGTTCTTGGCTTAGGTGGAGTAGAGTAACGATGCATAAACACTATATATTTTTCAACAAGGAGGAGGCTTCTATTTATAGGAAAAATTGAGCCCCTAACCAAACAAACTGATTCTAGAATTTTCTAAATCAGTTTGGTCAATATTTGACCATTTTTAGGTCAGTTAAGCTAACTTTTTGGAACTAGACTTGAATGAGGAGAGAGGAGAGATGAAATATCTCAATTTTTATGAGTTTAAAACTCATTCAAGCATGTGAAATATGCACCTCCTTTAAAGAACTCCCCTTCCTTACATATGTGTCATAATGGAATCATTTTAATATTGCTCATAGTTTTTTACTAATAAACCTTGTACATTTTCAACTCTTCATCTTATGTGAAATATGCACCTCCCTTAAAGAACTCCCCTTCCTTACATATGTGTCATAATGGAATCGTTTTAATATTGCTCATAGTTTTTTACTAATAAACCTTGTACATTTTCAACTCTTCATCTTATGTGAGCATTTACTCATTTTTGGATACCCAAAATATCTCATATTTTTAATATTGCTCATAGTTTTTTACTAATAAACCTTGTACATTTTCAACTCTTCATCTTATGTGAGCATTTACTCATTTTTGGGTATCTTCTTTTACAAATTGGATTTATCTCCTCCCTACACATGGATTGATGCTATTGGCCCATAGGAACCTTAATTGGACCATAATCTAAAAATTTTTGAAAATCTAGACCCTTAGGCTAAGGTCCTTTATACCCATTTCCAATTAATTCCAATTGCACATTGGAAAGTTCTTTTTGAATTTCTGTTTCAGGGGAACTTATTTTAATAAGATGAGTGATTTTTCTATCCAAAAATATTCATAATCTGAATATTCTCTCTCTAGAATATTTTCTCTCTCTAGGTTAAAACAGTTAGAAACAAGGTCTTTATATTTCTGAAGAGGGATTGATTTCAGGGAAAGATACTAGACATCAAAAGGGGGTTGGGGGAGGAATCTTACATTCTACCCCACTTAAAAAATGCGAGATGTCCTCATCTCACAAACTGGGATAATTTCGCAAGATGCACGAATATGAGACTTAGAGAAAAATTTTAATCAAGATTAACCACCAAGAAAAGTCTTAAAGAGAGCAAGATTCAAAATAAGAACAAGATTTAAACTTTATTCACTCTCGGAACTTATACAGTAAGGATAGAAGAACTCTTTACACTTCCATAAGCCCGTCCATCATATGATCACAAAGGCAGCACTCACAAGCTGCGCAAGTATAGGGTAACTCATCTATGGGAATGATTCTGCTGGTTATTGCCGCACCTATCTCAGTGGTATGAGGTGATCTAACAAAAGGACCTCTGAGAGGCAAGCCAAAAACGGGGTAAAGGCATATCTTCTCATGAGGAAGAAAACACGCCAGTAAGAAGACCCGCTCAGAAAACCCAAGATGTCTTGATCTCATGACGCAGTAGTATCGGGGACCCAAACCCAAAGCTTCAATAACCATGGCCAAGCGGACATTGTTACGAAAGTGCTGCTGACCCCAGGGTGTTACCCTAGTTATGTTTTGATAGGTCCGCCATTTGGTCTGAGCTGCAGAAGTTCCCAAGTGAGGGAAAAGTGAGCGCTCATACTGTTCTATAAAATCTTTCTTCACAGACTCGCTTGCGTCTTGAAGGTGAGAAATCATCATGGATAAAACTAATTCCTGTTGCCAAGCCATGAAGGAGATTAAGAAGAAGGGAGATCGATGGAAGTAAGATTACTGTGAGCGACAAGTAAAAGTTACGACTTATATAAAGGAAGGAGCTAGCGTAACCTAGAAGCCAACGGTAACTTGCCACTGAAGTTTTACCGTCTTTCCATGATTTGGGTTTGGCACATTTTTCTATAGAAAGCATTAAGAACTTTGAGATGAGGAGATAAAAGAAGCTTGTAGGCTAAGTCACCTACTTTCATTGAATTCAGATAAGGTTCACAATATCTAGGGGATAACTTCTTATACTCCCCAAGAGATAAAGAACTTCTTTTTGGGCCGTACTCGAATGAAAACCAAAACCGTGGTATCCAAAACACCGATTTTCACTTCTGAACTCATTGTTCTGAATCCTTAAAACAGGTGGGACTCCTGAGAAGTATTCTAGGAAAAGGATCTTTTTTTTAACAGAATCTTTCTTTTATTTTAGAGAGGGAATAATTATAAGATCAAAAGGGAGATTCTTACTCCTATATACCTCGAAGGTTGGGGAGGAATCTTACAAAGGAGGAGTTGGTAGAGTTATGCTCACTGCTCCCTGCAAATGTGGGCGCATTTACTCTTTCTAAAGTTTTATATGTGCCAAGCATTAAGAAGAAGTCAGTTTCAGCCTTAGCCTTGTCAGGCTTGATCGTGAAATTTGTGGATGATAGATGTACAGTTCAAGATAGAATCATTGATGATTATTCTATCATTTCCTCTCAGGTATCTTGTTTCATGGCCTATACAAGATGGATGTATTTGAGAAGTTGTAGCATGATGCTTACTCAGTCTCTACGACTCGTGCTATAAGTGATGCAAAATTAAGGCATCCACGATTTGGCTATCTAAATTATGGAAGTTTGTTATGCCTTCAAAGGCATGATATGGTGTCTGAGTTGCCAACTCTTGAGACCCCTGCTAGACATGTATGTGAGGGGTGTATTCTTGGTAAAGTGCATCGGGCATAATTTCCAAAGGATGGATCTGTCAGAGCTATAAAAAATTACAGCTTATACATAGTGATGTATGTGGTCCTATGAGGACACCATCTATTGGGAGATATCTCTACTTCGTCGCTTTTATTGATGATTACTCCAGATATAGCTGGGTGTATCCATTAAAGCACAAGTGAGAGGTTTTTATGTGCTTTAGGCACTTTGTATTCATGGTTGAAAATGCATGTGAATGTAAAGTTGGCACCCTTCATTCAGATCGAGGGGGGAGTATATGTCTAGGGAATTTCATCCATATATGGCTAAAAAAGGCATAAGGCATCAATGTACAGTGCCATACACACCTCAGTAAAATGGTGTGGCAGGGCTGAGAGGAAGAACAGGTCTCTCATAGAGATGGCACGATATATGGTGAAATCCTAAGATTTACCTCATGGTTTTTGGTTAGAGGCAACTATGTAGGCAAACTATGTGTTGAACAAATGCCCTACCAAGGCCTTGCAATCTAAAACTTCTTATGAAGCTTGGCATGGCAAGAAGCCTTATGTGGCTCATTTGCATGTTTTTTGTTATCTTGCTTATGCTCTTGTACTTGAGAAACAACGTAGTAAGCTTGATGATAAGGCAATTAAATGCATATTTGTGGGATACAGTTCAAAAAGCAACAAGGGATATATACTCTACCATCTGGCCTCAAAGAAGATTTTGGTAAGTAGAGATGTTGTTTTGGTCAAAAACTCAGTTCAGCCCATGCTTTCATTAAAAAAACAGTAGAATGTATGCTCACATGACATGTTTGATTCACTCCTACCTTTGTTTAATGGAGGAGGGAAGCCATATGTAGAGCAATTGAATGCTCAACCAAGTGCTGAAATTCAGCCTTTGCAGGTGCAAAATTAGCTTGAAAATCAGCCTTTTGATGAAGCAATTATTGAGAATGCACTTGATAAGGAGAGAGAAGCCATAGAAGAATCTAGGTGTATGCCAAAATGGCTTGTGTAGACATTGAGGGGATAGCAAGCTGGTAGCTCCTTTACCTAGCAAAACTCATGCAGATTCTCATCATGCAGAATATTCTCATGTGGATCATGTTCTCATTTCTACTTTATGTAATGAGGAGGAACCTGTTTCCTTTAAGGAAGCACATGATGATGATCATTGGATGCATGCTATGTAGGATGAGTATAACTCTGTACTTAAGAATGACACCTGGTATTTGACAGATCCACCTCATGGAAAGAAGGCCATTGGTACTAAGTGGGTTTACAAGTTAAAACGCAATATAGATGGTAGCATCAATTGCTACAAGGCCAAACTTATTGCAAAGGGGTATGCCTAGCAAAAGGGCATTGATTATGATGAGACCTTTGCACCCACATCTTGTATGACTACCATTAGGTGTCTCATTGCTTTGATAGCATGTCATGGGTGAAATGTACATCAGTTGGACATTAAGACTGCATTCTTGAATGGTGATTTACATTAAGAATGCATTCTTGAATGGTGATTTACATGAGGAGATGTATGTATTGCAACCTCTTGGTTTTGCTGTGAAAGGAGAAGAGTCTAAAGTATGCAGGTTGAAAAAGGCTCTTTATGGCCGTAAGCAGGCTCCTAGAGCATGGTATGAGAAGATTCATGCATACTTGGTTGCAAATGATTTTTGCAACAATCCAACAGAGAGTACCCTCTATGTGAAGAGGAGAAAGGATAGATTTTTGGTCATCATTTTATACGTTGATGACATACTACTCACGGGACCACCTGATATAGATCAGATTTCAATCTTGAAGGATAATTTGTAGTCATCGTTTGAGATGTCAAATTTGGGGCCCTTGCATTACTATTTAGGGATTCAATTTATGCAGCGCAATGATAGCATTGTTATGCTGTAGTCTAAATATATACATAAGCTATTAAAGAGGTTTAATCTTGAAGACTGTAAACCTGTGACTACACCTATGGGGTACTCGACTTAGTCTTCAAGATGCAGGAGACTCTTTTGATGCTAGTTTGTATCAACAGGCTGTTGATCCCTTATTTATGTGTGAAACACGAGGCCAGATATACAGTATATGTGGTCTCACAGTTGAGCAGATTATGCATAGCCCAGGTACAAAGCATTGGCAAGTTGTTAAGTGGCTTTTTCGCTATTTATAGGGCACTTAATATTTTGGATTATTTTATCCAAAGGGGGGTGAGTCACAGCTGCATGCTTTTAGTGATTCAGATTGGGCTGGATGTTATGACACACGAGTGACCACTAGTGGGTTTTTCTTTTGCCTTGGTGATTCATGTATATCATGGCTCAGCAAGAAGCAGCCTATAGTGGCCACTTCTAGCTCTGAAGCTGAGTACAGGGTAGCTTTTACAGCTACAGTTGAGTGTGTGTGGCTCAAACGTCTTATGGCTGATTTGGGTGTGTTGGACAGTCGTCTAGCACTACGATTTTCACTGACCAGCAAGAGCGCATTAGAAGTTGTTGCGAGGAACCTAGTGTTTCATGCTCGCACTAAGCACATTAAGGTGCATTACCACTATGTCAGGGAAAGACTCTCAGCAGAGATTAGCTTGGTGTATGTGCCTACACATGACAACATGGCAGATTTATTCACCAAGGCTCTTCCTCGTGAAAAGTTCGAAGCTTTTCGTAAAGCTTTGGGCTTACTGCCTTTTTAGGATTGATTGACCATACCCTGTACATGTTCACATCATCACTCTAGGGAGGATTTGTAGCATTATATGGTAGTAATGTGTGTGAACACACTTAGGATCACCAGGATACTTTTTCCCTTACTAGGAGGTTTTTTTCCCCGTGCGTATGTACACCCTCTTATCTACTTATTTTGGGGTGTGTACTTATCTTTTGTATCTGGCACATATTTTTTGATTCTAATCTAGTGAGTTTGTGTGCTGTCAAGCTTCTCTATCTTGTATGTGTGCATTGTTGCAGTCCTAATCCTAATTCCAACACCCACCCCCTCATTTCCTCATTTTTAGCTCTCCTTGTAGCCAAACTCTTGTAGTTTTTTCCCTTGAGCTTTCACATCCTCACACTCTTTCTACCCATTTCTCCACAACCTTGCCCAGGTTCTCCCCTTCTCCTTTGAAGGGTCCTGGCTGAGTCCTATGAAGAGCCTTGCGAACATCAAGGTCAAGCTCGTTATCTTCAGAGACAGGATCTGGCTGACGGCCATAGTTTTCTTGTCTCGTGATTCTACCAAAAATTTATATATTATTAATTTTTATTTTGATATTATCCACGAGATCCTAAGACTTAAGAGGTTCGAAAAATAATTTCTTAAACAAGACAATGATCTTATTGGAGATCTATGACATATGTCCAATAATAGATTTTTCTTTATCAGATCGTCCGTAAACAATCACTTTATACAACAGGAAATTTTTCTCCGAAAAACATTTCTTTATTTATATAAAAGTTGCAATATGTACATAGAGCAGCTCGGCTCCATAATTCAAAATCTCCTCGGGAGACGCATATGACGACGGTATTGGGCCATAGCCATGCCCTGATACAAACGTCCACTTACTGACAAGGGAGCTATTATCTTCCATTTAGGAATAAAGCAACTAAGGAGCCTGTAGACTTGGCATGAAAGTCTGAAATTTCGAGGCGTCGAATGATATAGAATGACGCCACACACCATTTTCAGCTTTAACAAGATCATAGCCAATGAGAGGTTCTGCCACAGCATTGCACGACGGTCGCAAGAGGCGTGGACATATTGCCCTGCAAACCACTTATGATGTAGTCTCTCCACTGGGTTAGGAAAATATAAATCCTCGAAATGGCGTGCGAGTCTTGCTCGGCTTGTTCGAGTTGAAGCGGAAGAGATGAGATGCTCGAAGGCGAACGCTGTCATATCTTGAGACTGGGTGAGGTCGGGAATACCAGATAAATAGGGAACTTCCATCTATAAAAATAATTTCTTTGATTAAAAATTCTTCGTTAAAGAAGCTTACGGAATGCAAATACATTATGAAAAATGCTTTTTCTGAGTTTTTATTATCACTTTCTGATAAGAATTTGTTTATCCTTATTAGCTTTCAACTTCACTCTGATACCAACTGTGAGATCCCTCTGCCCCCTCCGTGCACTGGATTCCCGGTAGCTGACAGCGAAAACAGCCCCCTCATGCGCGGGGCAGGGTTTCTCACTTGGGGCCTCGCCCACGAATGTCCGAGCACGAGACTACGCTGGTGGTCACTCCGAAACCGAAATCGAGAAAATTTTCCATGCCCGGAAAGCAGGGACGATTCCACCTTTTTGAATTTTTCTTAACGAGTTTTCTAACGAGATCAAAATCTAAACTATCCTCCACCTGAATAAACTAGATAGAAGGAAACTATCACTGATATAATTTGATCATCTGAGCAATTCAATGCTTTTTTCCTAATCAAGATTAGGCACGGCCGTTGATCCACTCAATCGAGAAATTTATCAGGGAATTAACTATCTACTCGAATCCTAGCGTAATCCTAAGATTTTTCAGTTTGATTATTAAAACTCCATGATTCCAGCCTAACCCCATCCGGCCCATGGGTTAGCCACCACCCTACCACTGGAATCGGTGGAACCAAACAAGTACTCACCCACCCATAAATGAAATGCCTTTCTTAACTTTAGCTTTAGAAAATAGATATGCACACACTCCTCTTTAAAACTTTAATAAAAACAATCCATTGACAAACAATTTATTGGTTACACATGTCATACTTCAAAATTTTCATTGAGTCTTTGTTTCTCACAAAACAGTATCACTCTGGACTCTCCGTTTTGAGACCACCGAGTCAACAACGAGATCCAGTGATAGATTACAATAACATTGGTCTGTCATACAATATCTTCCTCGACATACGAATGGGTGTCCTCGGCACCGCGAGCCTGTGCATCGCCTGGTCGAAACCCTCCAAGATCCTCCTTAGGTGTCCTGGCACTTCACTCAGCAGGGACAGCTTCGTCGGCCCTCGTCCATTGTACCGGAAGCTCACCATTTTAACCATACCGAGGCTGGTCAAGACCTCGACAGGCTTTGCCGCGTGAGCTATCCCTCGAACACTCCCCGCCAACTGTTGCAACCGAACTTCCCTTAGATAAACATATATGCCAAATGCTCCCTCCAGCATTCTGGCGTAAGACAATCTTTTAAGAAAACGGGGTTTCTATGCAAGTTTTGTTTTGATTTTTGTTTGAAAACCATGAATAATCTTAAATCCGTATCCCAATACTTCTAGATCCAAGTCTAAATTCCAAACAGAATTTCTTGAATTCTGTTAACTTCAAATCAAAATCAAAAGTCTTAACTTAGTTTCAAATTCGGTGGGTGTTTTGAGTGCATTTTTCTTGAACTGAGCACATTGTCATTGACGAAGGAATTAGGTCTTGGTCAATAGTCAGAATCAGAGTTTGGGTCTGGAAAGGTTCTTCCTAAACTATCTTTCTCGAAAGGTACTATTTCAATTTCTCTTTTTCTAAATTTCATTCGACGAATATTTGCTTACAGATCTCTAAAACATGAATTTCTTATGAGGAATAAAATAATCATTTATCTCAATCTCCGACTTCGATAGTTTAAATGAATTTTCTCATTAACCATCTAAGTGAATATGAAACGGTAGCATTTCTTCTCACATATTATCTACTTATTTATTTTTTTAATTTTTATGAAAATTAAATAGAGGATTAAGGAGAACCCTTATTTAATTATAAAGATTCTATATGCATCTAATTATGCATAAAATCTGATTATGATGAAAGACACTTTTATCATCATAGAAAAAAATCATTTATGATGAAAATCACTCTTTTTAAAAAAATATCTTTTATGCACCCATTTATGCATAAAAACCATTTATGATGAAAGTAATACTTTTATAATAAAAAAATAATCTTTTATGCATACTTTATGCATAAAAATCAAATATGATAAAAGTAACACTTTTATAATAAATAATAATAATCTTTTATGCATACTTCTATGCATGAAAATCAATTATGATAAAAGTAACACTTTTATAATAAAAAAATAATCTTTTATGCATAAAAATCAATATGATAAAAGTAACACTTTTATAATAAAAATATAATCTTTTATGCATAAAAATCAAATATGATAAAAGTAACACTTTTATAATTAAAAAACAATCTTTTATGCATACTTCTATGCATGAAAATCAATTATGATAAAAGTAACACTTTTATATTTAAAAAAATCTTTTATGCATGAAAATCAAATATGATAAAAGTAACACTTTTATAATTAAAAAATAATCTTTTATGCATACTTCTATGCATGAAAATCAAATATGATAAAAGTAACACTTTTATAATAAAAATAATCTTTTATGCATACTTTTATGCATAAAAATTAAATATGATAAAAGTAACACTTTTATAATTAAAAATAATAATCTTTTATGCATACTTTTATGCATAAAAATCAAATATAATGAAAGTAATACTTTTATAATAATACTAATTTTCTTTTATACAAATAATCAAAATGCATCTTCTATGCATGAAAATGATACTTTAGAATATAGAAACCATAAGGATTACTCTTTTAGAATAATAAAAGATTAAATTTATTTCACTAATTTCCAAAAATTTTGCCATAACCTCCTTTGTATGGCTGACCATTTTTTAATTTTTAAGTCTTTAAGATTAATTAAAAGTGCACCAAGAGTATTGAAATTATTCTAAAGTAAATATTTTTTTACTTATTTAAACAAACATTATAAAAAACTTGACTTTAATCATTAATCATTCACCTAGCATAGAGAATGGTTGGATTTACTAGAGAAGAGAGGGGAATGCCTTTTGCAATGAGGCATAACATCACTTGCAATTTTAGAGAAGACAAAAAGCATAGAAAACCATAAAAACCATAAAATAAATGGAAAAGAGAAGAATCACCAACTTACTAATCAATTTTGAGAGCTTTCCTTTGGCTTGATGGTTTGAGGGTTCAACTCTTGTTTGAGACAAGAGTGGCCACCAATCTTTTGGAAGAAGGAAGGTCAAAAACTAATGAATTACAATTCATTGTTTTTGGCACTTGGGAGAGATTGGGTAACAGTGCAAAACACTATTAAGTTTCAAAAAAGGGGGAGGCTTCTATTTATAGGAAAAAGTGAGCTTCTAACCAAGCCAACTGATTCTAGAATTTTCCAGATCAGTTTGGTCAATTTTTGACCATTTTTAGGTCAGTTTTTGTTTTTGGGGTGGATCTAGTTGAAACAGGAGAGAGGAGAGATAAAAATATCCCATTATTTGGGAGTTTAAAACTCATTCAAGCATGTGAAATAGGTGCCTCCTTCATGAGGGGAATTCCCCGATGCAGAGGTGTCAAAAATGCATCATTTCACCTAAATATCTCTCTTTTTTAACTATTAACCTTGTCCTTAGTCAACTCTTCATCTTATGTGAGTATTTACTCATTTTTGGGGGATTTTTCTTTTATTCTTCTATTTATCTCCTCCCTACATTTGGATAAATCTTATTGGTCCATAGGAACCTTAATTTAAAATTTCGAAAAAATCTTCACCCCCAGGATAATGCCTCTTGAACAGATTATACTTAATTTCTAATGCACCTTCTGAAAATCTTTTTGAACTTCTATTTCAAGGGAACTTATTTTAATAAGATGAGAATTTTTTCCATTCAAAAATATTTAAAATCTGAATATTCTCTCTCTAGAATAATTTCTCTCTCCAGCTTAATAGGGTGTTGTTAGTGTTCTTAATCTTAATTAATTAGTATTTTTTGATGTTTTAATCTACTTCTACGCTATTATTTCAATAATGCATGAATAAATTATAAAAAAAATTATGAATACAATTTGATAATTTTACTCTAATTCAACCTAATAAAGTTTAATGCTCATGTTTTTAGAGTGGATTCCACTCCTAGTCACAATTGTTAAGCTAATTCTTGGATCAAAGCAATGAAATCGAAGTGTCTTAGGCTCTAATGTCATGCAAATGATCTAAAAATCAAAGTTTTACCCTACCAATAGTTAAAAATAGAATGCCCTAATGCAAAATAAACTCCAACTCAAAATCAAAGATAATAAACAAACATATTCAATGCTCCAAAATTGTATGAGTTTCGAAGTGTGACCTCCTAGTCAACACCGAGTAGTATTGGGTGATCCCAATAGCTTGAAATGAATGAAAAATTGAAGCTAAGCCCTAGGCTAGACCCCAACGGCGGGGGCATGTGCAAAATATATTCAAGTAAAGAACTTAACTTAGCCAAAACATGTGTCATTAGGTTTTGCCTTCTTAGAGCTGCAATCTGTGACTTCCCATGTGGCTGTGCTAGCTCATTGTCATCACGTCCTCACTTCGTTACATCACACCGGAATGCTCCTTGCCACCAAAGGGGTGAAGGGAGAGCTCTCAATTCCTAGATGGAGGCAAGAAGGGATGATCCTTTACCATGGTTCTCTCTCACAAAGTTTGGGGAACGTATTGTAAGAAGAAAACCTATTGTTGCAAGAAGAAAACCTATAATCAGACCTATGTAGCATACACCATCGAGCAAGAAAGATTCAAGCAAGAAAGAAGATGAAAGAAGGAGAGCTCATAAGTAAATGATTGCAAGGGAATGATTGTGTCTTGCTTATTATAAAAAATGACTTATATACAAATGACTAGTTTTCCTAGTAGGCTAGCCAAACTTAAAAATGAATTGGCCTCTATTACTAGTCTTAAGCAACTATGTTCACTAAGTCCATGACTTTTCCTATTTTTGAAATTAAGCTCATGATGATAAGGCTACTTTATATGCTCCATTACCATCTTACAAAAGTTAAGTGTTTGTTCTAATGTGGGTAAGATGGAAAATTACCTTACGACGGTAGGTTGGGAGTGGTTAACATTGGGATATGAAAATATGAATCAAAAGACTATTTAGAGTGTTATGTGTAATTAAGCTATTGAACTATTACAATCTAAGATATGAACTAGAGTAGAGGACAACGGAGAAGGGAAAGGTTAGAAGTAAGGTGCTTATAGAGGCGGCCTAAAGAAGTATAAAGAAAAGAGTAAGAAGTATAAAGTCACATGTTTTTATGTGCTTCCTAGATAAAGAAAAAGGAGAAACACATGTTTATATATGGTAAGGTGAGGTGGATTAAAGAAAATAGCAAGATGTATAAAGTGACATAGTAAGGTGCTTATAGAGGTGGGCTAAAAAAAAAGAGTATATGCTTCCTAGATAATTTGAAAAGAAAAAAGAAACACATATTTATAAGTACTCCTATATAATTTGGAAAAATGAAAAACACGTTTGTAAGTACTTCCTATATAATTTGAAAGAAGAGGTTGAAGAACATTTGTGAACCTGTAATGAAGTTTTGTGTATTAGCACTTTTGTCTTATTGGCAATTCATCAATTATAAGAGTGGATAGCTAGTTTAATTTGAACAAAGTCCATGTTTGTGTACTATGCAAGATTAATTGGTTGCTCTTGTAATCAAGACTAAGAGCATATGCAAAAAGTGTATTAGCACATTTGTCTTATTGGCAATTTGTCAATTATAAGAGTGGATGGCTAGTTTAATTTGAACAAAGTCCATGTTTGTGTACTATGTAAGATTCATTGGTTGCTCTTGTAATCAAGACTACTCTAGCATATTCAAAAAGTAGTGCTATCTTGGGTGTAGTGAAATGTGATAGGGAATTCTATCTTTCAAGGGTGTCCTTAGGATGCCTACACAAGTATAGTGGCATTTGACACAAGGGGACTTATAGAATTGATGCATGCTGCTCGACAAAAGTGGTGACGCCCTTAATGCGTATTACCAAGGAATATTATGAGTGGGATGGTCTTGAAAGCCCCTGAGATTGTTCAGCGTTCATAAACTGCCTCATGAAAAGTGTAACAAGCTTTATCCATGAGCTACCAAATTGTGTGTCTATGTGTGTGTGTTGTGCCATAGTGCCATTAAAATATCTTTCTTTCATCTTTCCTTATGTCCTAAATTTTCAAAGATGTTAGAAAGTTGGTGCTTATGCCATTAAATCATCATTTGTTATGTCCTATATTTTTAAATATGTTAAAGAGTCGGAGCTTGTGTAAGAAGGTATGGTTAAGGATAGCCAAGATGTGGAGAAAGATGAACGTGCTTAGAATGCCTTTGGTAGGTTTTAGATAGCTTGATGTAAAGCAGTTATACAATAGAAGTCATGGGTTGCTTTTGTTCAAACCTCCATGTTAGTTGTTTCTTGTTGATAATTTTCACAACATCCACTAAAGGAGATAAGAAACTATCTGACCTAAGTGTAGTTGTGTAAGAGAATAAAACATACAAGATCACTCACAAAAAGTAGGATCTTTCATAGCACAAAACTTTAAAAATCAACTTGCAGAATGATAGAGATAGAGACAGAGATAGAGATAGAAAAGAATATTGTATTAGAGTGAAGTGATCCCATAGATGGCAAATCCCCACACCTATGTACTCTTGTGAAGGGAGCTTAGATGGCTAATCTAAAACTACTAAGATGGAGGTTTTATGCTAATAGAAGCTAGGGAGTAAAATTCACAATAATGATTAATGAACTATGTGGAGAAGGGGTTGGCCATGTATCATATAGGCCTATATACACAAAGCATCTACATAGGTTCGCAATCATAGTTGGTGCCATCTTCTATGGTGTAGACTCAGTGCATAAAGATGTACAAGAGAGTGCATAGTAGTTTCCCCACCTACCATAGCCCATCAAACCTCATCTTGGGCCCGTTCGAGCCCCGTAAGGTCAAGACATGGTGTCCAAGAGTAAAGTCTACCTACTCCATATGTGGGACCTTATAAGATAATAGTCTAGTGTAGCAAGTAACCTTTTGGCAGTGTGCCAAATCTAATCTAAGTTGTCTCTAAACCATTTGGCCTCATATGCCACTTCCCATGTAAATACAGGGATGCCGAGAATTTTAGCTACTCAACCATGGCTATTCCTCATACTGGGAACTGTATAAACATGAGCTAGCTAGTGCCTAGATAATACAATATGAGGGTGGAGCATTATTATCCAACACCCTTCCTTAATGTCCACTTGCAAGTGAACTACCTCTGTGGTTTCATGTCGAGACAATGAAGATAATAACGGTGTAGTGTAGCATGTAGCCTTTTTGGTAGTGTGTCATGGTAGTGTGTCATTAACTTACGTGTGTGAAGTGCATGGTCCCATACGCTAGGCAGGTGATGTTTAACACGTGCATCATGCACGCTGGGAACCCAGATGGAGAGGGAATGGGCATAGGAGGTGGTAGAGAGCCCTAACGGGTTGGGGGGACTAGGAACTAGAGGACCTTGAAGACATGAAGCATCTACACGAAGTACAAGATGGGGAGAGGGAGGGAAAGAGGACACTTCCTGATTGGATTGCAGCGAGGCTCAATGCCCAGACTCAGAAGGTATGCATGAGAGTCTCCAGAATTATTCCTCTTCTCAATGTGTAGCGCGATTGTATTATGTTCTGGCAAGCCTCCATCCAAAGTTGATCTAGGCAAGTGGCTGCAAAAAGATAACTTTCATGATAAGGTAGTATCTCAAGTGTTCTATCTTTGGGCTCTTCAATGTGTTGTTCAATAAAGGACAAGAAGTCTCTCAGTTGTTCATGAAGCGCCACTATTCATGGGGCATAGGCTTGTACATGCTATTCCTTTTGATCCCCTTTTTGATGTGAATAAAAGTCTGCGGAGAGGCCTGTCCTGTTTGGGTAGAAATAGTGAGCTTGCCCCCCTGACTTAGACTAGCATTAGGTGAACTTTCATGTGCACTTGGACTTGTACTGTATCTTCCAAAAGATGAAGTGGGAGGTCACCCCATGAAAATAGTGTGTGTATAACATGGAATACCCCTAAAAATATGGAGGTGGACTTAGGAAAACTAGGAAAGCTAGAGTTGAGCCTAATGTTATGGAAAAATAGGCAAAATAGTGTGTGTGGAATACCCTAATGAAAACCCCTAAAACTATGGAGGTGGACTTAGGAAAACTAGGAAAGCTAGAGTTGAGCCTAAAATTTGGACCATTCCTACGAACTTGTTTCAGGTGCGGTGGCTATGGGAATATAGCCAAGAACTTCACCAGGGTGTGCATGCAAAACCTATAAATGAGGAGAGGAAGATAGGAGAAACTAGTGGGGATAGTATTGTTAAAGACAGATAGGTAAACATAGAGGTGTTCAAAGAAGGAAAAGGGAAAGAAGTTCTAGCCTAGTGAGGGGGGGGGAGAGATCAAGTTGAGGGAGCTTGGATAAAAACTAAGGGGAAAGCTAATCTCAAGAAAGCCAAGGAACAGGCAAGAAAGGCCCATAACAATTCAGTTGTGGGAGAAGCTAGAGGGAGTAAGTCCCAAAGCAATCTGAGCCCTCTGATATACTCAAATCCCTTTAGCCCTTTGGGTGATGTTGATAGTGGGACTTCTTCTATACAAAGGTTTAATTGGCAAGTGGAAGAGGATTGGAAGGAGATCCAGAAAGGTTTTGCAGAAAAAGGTGATGATGAGGAGGTGGACATGGTTCTGGAAACAACCTTAACATGAGTAAGTCAATGGAAGTTAGAGGTTTTACATGGAAGGTAAAAGAGATTAAGGATAGGAAAAAAAATCTTCTTTTTGGGGATAAGTCAAGGATTGGGGGCTTTCTATTATGGCTATCCACCAAGAGCATAATTTGTTTGGATTAAAATCCTTTAGGAAGGATAGGTATAAAGGCTAGATTGTGATGTATGGGGGAGTGAATGGGGGGTATAGTGGAGTGATGACTATTATTAAAAATAATTTAAACCCTAATATAGTTGCTAATCATCCTAATGGTAGGATTTTAGTGGTAGATATTTAAGTTAATGGGGAAAGGATGTGGGTGGTGAATATCTATGAGGCTCACAATCATAAAGTTGGAAGTGGAATGTGGGAACAGATTGCTAATCTGAATAGGTTTGGGGGGAGCACCATTTTGAATATACATGGGGCTCACAGTCATAAGGTTAGAAGTGGAATGTGGGAATAGATTGCTAATCTGAATAGGTCTGGGGGAGCACCATTTTGAAGGGTCAAGAGAAGAGGAGATGGGAAGAAATGATAGCAAAGATGGGATTGACTAATGGGTGGAACATGGGTGATTGGGGGTCTGAACCTAAGCACACCCACTTTGGCTTGCAATATTTTGGTTCATCCTCCAGGATTGATAGAGTTTTTCTCAATCAACAAGCAATTTGGGTCCCTCACACTTTGAAGATGATAATTGATTCTAGCACTGCGCTTTCTGATCATATGCCTTTGAAATAAGCACATGGCTGACTGGGAGGAGGTTCAATTGAATAAATTTTCCCCACAAGGAAATTGAGAGTCAACAATTCGCTACTCAAGGATGAGATTTTTATTTGTAATACTGAAGAGGCCATTGGGAGACTTAAAAAGAGAGGGACTTTTGAGGGTTCCTAGAGATCTTTTGCTAATGAGATGCAAGGTATCATTAGGGGGGTTGGGAAATTAAGAGCTGAAGAAAGAAGACAAGAAAGGAGGAGATGGAGTGAATTGATGGAATCTCTGCAAAAGAAGAGACAAGTAGGGAATCTCACAGAAGAAGAATCTCAAGTGCTAAACATGCATGAAATGTGAGGATGAAAAATGTTCTAGGAAAGATGAAAGTAGGCTAAAATGGAAAACCTTTAGTAACAAAAGGAAACATCATAAACATCTCTTTAGGCTAACAGAGGGAAAAACCAACATGGAAGTGGTGTGAAGGATTATAGATGAAAATGGGCAAGGATTGGGGGAAATTCATCTGATTGCCAAGAAGTGGGTAGAATTCCTAGGCTCCACCCTTAGCCTGAAAGAGGATTGCTCATGCAAAAGGTTTCAATCTAACAATAAGCTGTTAGGACTGGTTAATCATAGAGTGGACACGAATAAGGCCAAGTGGGAGAGGTGGATGCTGGGTGGCCCTTCTAAAGTTGGAGAGAGAGAAGTCTTTTGGGTGGGATGGCCTATATGTTGAATTATTTATTGCCTTCTAGCCATCCTTAAAGGACATTGTATGGAAAGTATGCAGAAAGGCTTTAACTTTGGTAATTTGGATAAGGATCTAAAAGAGGGGCTGGTGAAACTTATTCCCAAACAAGCAACATGCAATAGGTTCAATCATTGGAGACCTATAACTTTGTTGACTGTTATATATAAAATCCTAGCCAAAGTCATTGCCTTGAGGATTACCCATGTTCTTCAAGAAATTATATCTAAGAGACAATATGGCTTCATAAAAGGCATGTCAATCTATGAAAATATCTATGCAACCATGCTAGGGTGGGATGTGGCCTTGAAAACCCATCATAAATGTATACTGCTACAACTTGATCTAGAGAAGGCCTATTTGACAGGGTTCATTGATCGTTTGTGGCTAGGGTAATGGAGAGGATGGGTTTTGGAATTAGGATGGCTACTTGTATTTACACTCTTACCTTGGGTGGAAATTTTAAAGTTTTGCTGAATGGAATAGTGGCGGGGGGTTTTTAAGTTAATAGATCTATGAGGCAGGGTTTCCCTCTTGCCCCCTTACTATTTGCTATTGAATCTCATCCTTTGATAGTAGCTTTGAAAGATTCCTATTCAAAAGGTAGGGTGACTAGACTAAAATTGATAACTGGTGGAGTAGTTAGTGATACAACGATTTGTTGATGACTCATTACTTTTCTTGAAAGCAGATAATGATAATTTAAGACAAGCTTTGTTTATTATTTAGGAATTTGCAGAAGCCTCTCGGTCCAGGTGTAGTATTCATAATTCTAAGATCATAAGCCTATCTGAGGATAATGATTTTGACTTGGAGAAATGGGGATGCAAAGTTAGTAAGAGGGGACAAATTGTTAGACACCTAGGAGTTCCCTTTGCAGTAGAGGTTACAAATAAACAATTGACTGAATGGGCTTTAGAGAGGTTTAGCTTGAAGTTGAAGAAGTGGGAGGGCATTAGAGTTCCCTTTCATGATAGGGTAGCAATCCATAATACTGTGCTAAATGCATACATCATGTTCTTGTATCTTGTGTTAGAATTTGGTAAATGTCACTGGAAGAAGATTGTGGGCCCTATAAGGAATTTCCTATGGAGGAATGGGAAAGCTAATAAAAAAACTTCAGCGTGGCTTGCTTGGGGAGCCTGACAAACTATGTTTACCCAAGAGTGAAGGAGGTATTGGTATTCTGCACTTACCCTCTCAGACCACAACAAGGATTGCTTTGCTCCTCCCTAAGTGTCTTCAACAAGAGGAGATATGGACCAAGCTAGTAAGGGAGCTAGTGGAAGACTCTCATATCTAGTCACAAAAGGTAGGTGGTAGGGACTAGGGTAGAGGGATAAGCTGTTCTCTTATGCCCCCCTAAAATTCACAGGGACTAGGGTGGAGGGATAAGATGTTCTCTTATGCCCCCCTAAAAGTCACAGGCTCCCTCCTTTATGCAGTAAATGGAAGGAGGATTTGGGAATGATGATCTTGGATGGATGGTGTAAAGCATCAGGGAACTCTTCGTTAAGTATGGAGATATGGTGGACTCACAAGTTTAATCCTCCCTTAGCCCTCTAAGACATCAGCTCTGCTAAGAAATTGAATAACGAAACAAAGGGCTAAGAAGGATGGCAAATTGTTGGGATTGGTCAACAGTGGGGTGGAAAGAATTTGAGCAGCTAGAAGAGGAGTTTGGACTTTCTTCAAGGGAAGGGCAATTGGTTAAGTAGGTACTGGATGAGGTACAGAAGGGCTAGACATCCATAGCTTTTGATGAATCCTATTGGGTTAAAGATTGGGTCTAGTAAAATGGTGTAAAACTGGATAAAGGGGTAGCCATGGACTTGTACAAGGAGTTAAGGAAAAGTGAGATGAATGTAGATTATTGTGACAAAATTTGGAGGGTAAACTAGAATCCTGATAGCTATAGAGGAGGAGATGGAAAGAAATATGGGAAGCATGTATCTCTATAAAGTCTTAGGTTTTCCTGTGGAGGATATGCATGTGGGCCTTACCCATTGGGATCAAGCTACTTCAAAGAAACTTAACTAGTGGATGTTGTCCTAGAGATAGAAGACTGTCATGGAAGATGGGAAACATGCCCTTTGGGATTACCCTACCATTAGAGGGCCATGGGGCATAATTGGGAAATGGTTCTTTGATAGTATATGAATCCAAGGCTAGTGGGGGGACTGGATCTTAGGAAGATGAGAAGCCAGTGATGGGGTTGATGACTTGATCTTCAACATAATTAGGTTTTGCTACTTGTGGGAGATATGGAATACTAGAAATTGCATAGTCTTTCAAAAAGAAACCATTCTTAGGGTGGATGTGATAGAATTGATGCATAAATTTATATACATATGTTGGTCTATATATTATGTGAACAAGCTAAATAAGGATGAGATGGCACATCTAAATAAGGCCCTGGAAAGTGGCATAGCTTCACCTTTATATCAACTAGGGAAACTCTCATTCATAAACCTAACATGTTCTTTTTATGTTTCAGGGTTATATAGGGCTAGATGTGAAAACAAAACCATTGAAGATTTGGCCAAAAACAAAGATGTGGTACCTAAAAGAGAAGAAAATTGTCTACACCTATGTTGCATCTATTGAAAACCCTACGGGAGCTAGGCCAGTAGTAAAAGTGTGGATAAAAGGAGGCATATGGAAGTTGGACCTCTCAAAGATGTCATCGACACTTCTATGCTACATCTTGAGCTTCTAGAAATACCATCCAAATATCATTCCTATACTGTACCATTTCCAAAATCTGATGGAGAATTTTTAAGGGTGACGGGCAACACTTTGGCTCTTATTTACAAAGATGACACTTGCAATGGAGCTTATGGCTATGGGCAACCAATGAGCTATAGGGCTTGAGATCTTGTTACACTTATGGAGGAGCACAATTTAAAAGGGAGTGCCCATACCAAGTCTCAACAAAAACATCTCTGCCTTATCAAGGTGGTGCTTGAACTTTGGGATAACTCACATTATCCAAGGTTTCCTTAACAAACCTCTGCTAGGAATGATCTCAACAAGGACCCACCATGTAATTGAACATGCTAAGGGAGAAGAGTCACCAATCTGATGGTGAATGCAATGATGCTCATATGGGCTCAAGCCAAGTCCAAGGTTATTTAAGATTCACAGGATAAAAAGAGTTATTAAATCCCGCACACTTCCACAAAGAGATCCAAGGGACAAAAGATTCAAGACAAGAAACAATGTAAGAATTTGAAAAGCTCAGTTAAATAGATAGCTAAGGTTAAACAAGAAGGCAATGTAATGATTGAGAGTGATAACGTGGCGGGGAAATGGAGTCTTCTTCTTTGATGGAAGGAGCACCTAGAGATGAGATTCTAGATATGTCTCAAAAGGCTGTAGTAGCTAGAAGACCCAAGTGCATTGAACCAATGAAACTTCCAAATAAATTGACTCAATTCTCCAATCCCATTGATGAAACAACCAAGTTTGAGGCTGCTCAAGAATTCGTGAAGCAACCTAGATCCGATTAGAGGGATCTGGAGGGCCAGTTCAACCGGATTCCTATAAATTTATGCCAAGAATAACCTTCTATCCTATTACTACTTAAGAATCTAAGGAAGGAAGTGTGTTGTTCACCCAAGGACCTTTCCTTGAAACTTGAAAGCTAAATACAGAGCTTGTAACCCAACAAGCTACAAAGATAAGTGAATTTGAGTCTCTTGTTGATACAAACAACTTGGCTAGATTTTGAAACTCAGGAAGACCTAAGATCCATGAAGGGGTATCTTATGCCTCTCTCCGTCGCTCTTAGACCACAAGAGTCTGGATCTCATTCTTTAAAAAGCCTTCCCTCCAATTTAGGCTCAAAAAGGTCCAATCACTTCAATCAGAGCACTTGTCTTTGGCCATCATCCCTTAAAGAGAGATGGATATGATACTAGGATAGGGATGAGTGTTATTCTTTCTACTTCGATCACAATCACTTTAGGAAATTTCCTAGCAAGAGACATCGATCTTTGTTTAGAAAAAAGAGAATGGATGGATGCAAGAATAGTTTCAAATCTTGATAATGAATCTAAGGAGAGAAGTGAGATAGAAAATACTAGGAAGGTTTATAAGGATGTGCCTATAAATCAGTTGGGAAAATATTTTGAGGGTAAAGAGCTTAATGCTACCCTACCATTGAGACTAGGAGGTAGGATGTCATAACTATCCTAGATGGTGGTGTAGGAGTTAGCATAGCTACAAAAAGATAGTGGGAGAGTTGGGATCAACAACCCTTGTGTCCACCAACCTCAAAATCAAGTTGATCCCACTACCCTCTCCGCGCACTGGATTCCTGGATGGTAGCAGCAGAAGTAGCTTCCTCTTGCGCGGGGTAGGGTTTCTCACTCGGGGCCTCGCCCTCAAATGTCCGAGCACGAGACTAAGCTGGTGGTCATTCCGAAAACCGAAACCGAAAAAATTTCCCCTGCCCGAAAAACGGGTACGATTCCACCATTTTTATTTTCTTAACGAATTTCTCTAACGAGGTCAAGATATTGAACTAACCTTCATCTGATTAAATCAGATAGAAGGGAAACTATTACACACTTAACTTGAAGGAATCAACGCTTTTTCCCTAATTGAATCAGGCATAGCCGTTGATCTATTCATCAGAGAAGTCTTCAGGCTTTTAATTAACTACTCGAGTTCTAAGCATATTCCTATTGATCAATTTTATTATTAAAACTCTACTGATTCCAGACCCCATCTGGCCCATGGGCCACCGCCGAACCACTGGAATTTGTAGAACCAGACAAGTACTCACCCACCACCCATAATTGAATGCCTTTCTTAACTTTTGCTCTAGAATACAGATACGCACACACTCCTCTTTAAACTTTAACTTTTAAAACAATCCATTGACAAACAATTATTGGTTACAGATGTCATAACTCAAAATTTCCATTCAATCCTTGTTTCTCACAAAACAATATCACTCTGGACTCTCCGTTGAGACCAGTAGGTCAGCAACGAGATCCAGTAATAGATAACAATAATTTTCTCGTCATCATACATATATATATCTTCCACGACATACGCATGGGTGTCCTAAGCACCGTGAGCCCATGCATCGCTTGGTCAGAACCCTCCAGGATCCTCCTTAGGCGTCCTGGCACTTCACTCAGGGACCGCTTTGTCGACCCTCGCCCATCATACCGGAAGCACACCATTTTTCACCATACCCAGGCTGGTCAAGACCTGGGCAGGTTTTTGCCACGTGAGCCGTCCTTTGAACACTCCTCGCCAGCTGTTGCAACAACCAAACTTCCCTTACAAAAACACATATACCAAATGCTCCCTCCAACATTTTGGCATAAGACAGTCCTTTAAGAAAACAGGGTTTTTATGCAAGTTTTCAGTTTTGATTTTCTTTTGTGAATACAATGAGTATATCTTAATTCCGTATCCCAAAACTTCTAGATCATAGCTCTGGATTCCCAAGCAGAACTCCTTGAATTCTGTAATCTTGATCCTCAGATCAAAATCAAAGGTCTCAATTTAATTTCAGATTCGGTGGGTGATTTGATTGAATTTTCCCGAACTGATCACATTGTCTTTTCTTGAAACTAACGAAGGAGATTATGTCGTGGTCATAGTCTGATTCAAGGTTCGAGTCTGGAAAGGTTCTCCCTAAACTATCTTGAAACTGACGAAGGAGATTATGTCGTGGTCATAGTCTGATTCAGGGTTCGAGTCTGGAAAGGTTCTCCCTGAACTATCTTTCTCAAAGGGTAATATTTCAATTACTACTTTACTGAATTTCATTCATTGAGTATTTTACTTAACTGAATTCAAACTAAACACGTATTTCTATTTTGCTTAACTGAACTCAAACTAAACACGTATTCCTATGAGGAATAAATTAATCATTTATCTAAAATTCTGACTTCGATAGATCTTTTGAATTTTCTCATTACCATCCTAAAGAATATGAAACAGTAGAGTTTTCCTTCACAGAGTATTTACTTATTCATTTATCAATATTCATGGGATTTAAACAATGATTAAAGAGAACTCTTATTTTGATATAAAAAAATTCTGTATGCATCTATTTATGCATAAAATCCAACTTCTATGGAAATAACACTTTTATATAAAAGAAAATCCTTTTATGCATCTATTTATGCATAAAAATAAATTTTGATGAAACTTACACTTTTATAATAAAAAAAATTCTTTTATGCATAAAAATCCATTTTGATGAAAGTAACACTTTTATAATTAAAAAAATTCTTTTATGCATCTATTTATGCATAAAATTCAATATTGATAAAAGTAACACGTTTATAATAAAAAAATTCTTTTATGCATCTATTTATGCATAAAAATCAATATTGATAAAAGTAATACTTTTATAATAAAAAAATTTCTTTTATGCATCTATTTATGCATAAAAATCAATATTGATGAAAGTAACACTTTTATAATAATAAAAATTCTTTTTGTGCATCTATTTTTGCATAAAAATCAATATTGGTGAAAGTAACACTTTTATAATAATAAAAATTCTTTTATGCATAAAAATCAATATTGATGAAAGTAACACTTTTATAATAATAAAAAATCTGTTATGCATCTATTTATGCATAAAAATCAATATTGGTGAAAGTAACACTTTTATAAAAAAAACCAATATTCAATATGCATCTTTCTATGCATAGAATTTAAATCTAATGAAAAATCACTCCTTTATAAAATAAAAAAAATAACCAATATACATCTTTCTATGCATAGAATTTAAATCTAATGGAAATAACACTTTTATAATAAAAATATTTCTACTATGCATTTTTCTATGCCTAGAATGAAAATAACACTTTTAGAATACACAAACGGTGGGGATTACTCTTTTTGAATAATAAAAGATAAAACTTATTTCACAAAATTTAAGAAAATTTTACCATAACCTCCTTTGTATGGCTGACCATTTTTCAATTTTTCCTATCCGTTAAAAATTATCCCCAAATGGTTTAAAGCATTCTAAACTAATCAAATTTCACTTTTAAAAGAGAAATAATATGAAAAGTTTAATTCCAACAATTAGATTACTTATCTAGGATAAAGAAAGGCTGAATTTAAGAATGAGAGAGGGGGAAAGCCTTTCCAAACAAGGCATAGCATCATTTTACATTTCAAAGAAAATAAAAATTAAAAAACCATTAAAAAGAATAAAGAAAAAGTAGGATTTCTATGTTACATGAATTTCTGAGAGCTTTCCTTTGGCTTGATGGTTTGAGGGATCTACTCTTGTTTGCAACAAGAGTGGCCACCAATTCTTTAGAAGAAGGAATGGTCAAAAACTAATGAATTATTAAGAAATTCACAGTTTTTTGCTCTGGGGAGGAGGAGTAAAGTAACAGTGCATAAAACACTATTAAGTTTCTACAAAGAGGGAGGCTGCTATTTATAGGAAAAAGTGAGCTTCTAACCAAGCAAACTAATTCTAGAATTTTCCAGATCAGTTTGGTCAATTTTTGACCATTTTTGGGTCAGTTTAGCTTACTTTTTGAAACTAGACTTGAATTAAGAGAGAGGAGAGATGAAATATCTCAATCACCACACATGTGAAATAGGCGCCTCCTTCATGAGGGAAATCCCCACTCTTGAGGTGTCAAAAATTCTTTTTTTTAGTATTTCCTTTGGTCCTTAGTCCACTCTTCATCTTATGTGAGTATTTACTCATTTTTGGGGGGGATTTTCTTTATTTCTTCTATTTATCTCCTCCCTACATTTGGATGAATCTAATTGGCCCCTCAGAACCTTAATTTAAAATTTTTCAAAAATTTGGACCCCTAGGATAAGGCCTTTTGAACATATTATAATTGAATTCTAATGCACCTTATGAAAATATTTTTGAACTTCTGTTTCGGGAAAATTTATTTTAATAAGAAGAGATATTTTTCCATTCAAAAATATCTAAAATCTGAATAACCTCTCTCTAGGCAAAAACAGGTAAAAACAAGATCTTTTATATTTCTGAAGAGGGATTTGATTATAGGGGAAGATACTGGACATCTTGAGGGGCTGGGGAGGAATCTTACATTCTCTCCCACTTAAAAAACACGAGATGTCCTCATCTCGCAAATTGGGGCTAATCCCACAACAGTTCGGCTTCTTTCTCTCAGGTGGCATCTTCAAAAGGATAGAATTTCCATTTGACCCCTCAGAATTCTGTTCTTAAGAACCTTTTCTCGAACATCAAGGGTTTCTTCAGGTTGGAGTTCCATCTGCCCTTGGGTTAAAGAAGTTAAGATTTCATCAAGCACATGATTCGGGCTTGGTATATACTTTTTAAGAAGGCTGACATGAAATATATTATGTACTTTGAGATGAGGAGGTAGAAGAAGCTCGTAGGCTAAGTCACCTACTTTATGATCAGATATGGTCCACAATATGTACTTTGAGATGAGGAGGCAAAAGAAGCTCGTAGGCTAAGTCACCTACTTTCTTTATGATCAGATATGGTCCACAATATCTGGGGGATAACTTCTTGTACTTCCCAAGAGATAGAGAACTTCTTTTGGGGCATACTCGAATGAAGACATATCTGCTTCTTTGAATTTTCTGTATGTCCTCTTCTTATCTGCATACTGCTTTTGTCTATCCTAGGTAGCTTTTATATCTTTGCGAATTGACTGTATCTGCTGCTCCATGTCGTCAAGCATCTGTCTGGACATCTCGACCCTAATCAATGGGTCAGACCCAGTTAATGGAGTTAAGCAATCTTGTCCATACAGAGCTTTGAAAGGGCTCATCCTAATATTTTGGTGATAAGAAGCATTGTAGGCGAATTCGACTAGGTGCAGATAGCTTAGCCACTTCTTGGGTTCCTTGCCACAGCATGACCGAAGTATATCTTCGACTACTTGGTTCACCCTTTCAGTTTGACCATCGGTCTTGGGGTGGTAAGCTGTGCTAAGATCCAAGAAGGTTTCTACTGCTTCGAAAAATGTAGTCCAGAATCTTGACGTGAACTTGGGATCTCGATCACTTACTATTCTCTTGGTGGGTAGGCCATGCAATCTGAAGATTTCCTTGAGGAACACTCTGGCCACATCCACTGCAGTGTAGGTTTCTTTTATTGGAATCAGATGGGCAACTTTGGTTAGTCTATCAACTACCACGAAGATGGAGTTGTAACCTGATTGCACTGAAGGTAATCCAGTAATAAAATCCATACTGATACATTCCCACTTCATCTGGGGGATGTCTAATGGATGTAACTTCCCAGGCATTTTTACTCTCTCGGCCTTGACTTTCTGATAGGTCAGACATTGACGTACATGATTAAGCACATCCTTTTTTAGACCAGGCCAAAAGAAGCTTTTCTTGTAGGTTTTGATGAAACCTGGATGTCCTGCAATAAGGCTATCATGGGCTTCATTCAAAATTCGACCCTTAGTTCCCTCATCATTGGGAATGCATAGCCTGCGATTATAATACATAATTCCATCATCCAAGCTGTACCCTTGAACTCGGTTCAACTCCTGTGGAGTTTTGCTTTCCTGCATAAGTAGGGTAGCAATAGGGCCAAAGAATCTATCCTGCACGATCTTCTCTCTTGATTCAATAATCAAGGGATTTGACACTACAGTAATTGTAAGCAAGGAGGCTTTTCTGCTGAGGGAATCTGCTACCACATTTTCTTTGCCTGGGCGGTACTTGATTTCAAAATCAAATTCTTGCAGGGTCTACATCCACCTTCTTTGGCGCATGTTGAGATCCTTCTGAGTGAAGATCCACTTTAAGCTCTGATGATCTGTCATCAAAGTGAATCTTTGACCCAGTAGGTAATGTCTCCACAACTTCAGGGCATATACTACTAAAAGTAGTTCCAGGTCGCGGACATCAGAATTTCTCTCATGCGTTCTGAGTTTTTGGGATTCATAGGCCACTGCATGACCTTCCTGCATAAGTGTACCTCCCAGGGAAAAACCACTGGCATCAGTTACTACCTCAAAGGGTAGAGAGAAATCTGGCAACTTCAAAATGGGATTGGTTACCAAGGCGGTCTTTAGCTTATCAAAAGCACTCTGGCACCTGGCAGACCATTGAAACGAGATATTCTTCTTGAGAAGATTAGTCAGGGGGGAAGCTATGAGAGCATACTTTGGTATAAAAATTCTATACCAAACCAGTCAATCCCAAGAATCCTCTGACTTCTTTCAATGACTTTGGTTCAGGCCAATCTATGACTGCTTGGACTTTTGTAAAATCTGGAGATATTCCATCTTTGGATACCAAAAAGCCCAAGAATTCAACATGGTCGGCATAGAGAAAGTGCATTTGCTCTTTTTTGCAAAGAGTTGGTGCTTCCTTAGAATCTCAAGAACTTTTTTGACATGAGCTTCATGGTCAGCTGCATTCTTTGAGTAAATCAGAATATCATCAAAGAAAACAAGAACAAAATCATCCAAGTACTTTGCCTTTTTGATTGGCAACAAAATCTTGGTCACCAACACGCATAACAGATCTGTTTTGCACCTAGACTGCTCATCTTGCAAGAGTACTGAAACCAGCTCATCAAATGTAAGGGCATTTGGATTTCCCTTCATTATGAGTCTAAGGGTAGAGGCAAAACTCTGATAAGAATCTGGAAATGCATTGAGAACTTTGGACACCAATGTACTAATTAGGATATATCTCATCCACACTTGTTGAAGGCATAGTTCTCTTAGGTTGAATGTTGCTAAGTCAGATATATAGTAGTAAGTCGGATATGTGGTAAGTCGGATATGTAGTTGGAATTATAAGAGGTGGTAGGAATGTATGATGAATTTCTTGGGATCTTGGAAGTTAGATATGTAATGGTTATTCAAGAATAACGTTTTGGGGGAAAGAGTAACGTTTTTGGGCAAGGTAGAAAAGAAGGGAAGCAATGTAATGTGGAGAGGGGAAGAATGAAGCAGATTTCAGGGTGTTTTATCGCTTGTGTGACCTTGCTCTATCGAATTTCTGTCTACGCATTAAGTTTCTGCTATGTCTGAATTTCTATTTTTGCCTATTCAACATGTTTCTTGTGGAGAAATTGTGTCTGCTTGTTGTATTTGTGTTTGTGTTGATGAACCCCAACACAATTGGCGATCCTTGCTACGTTTTCAACCTTGTTAGGCTGCGATCTACGTGGTCGCTTGGAGCGGGCCCAACGATGGTGCAATTTAAGCCATTCCAGAAATCAGAGTTCCACCTCTGAACCTGCTGTAGACTACTTTGAACCTGTTGCAAACTGCTTTGATTCTGTAGACTGCTCTGATCTTGCAGCACTCAGAACCTGCAGGTGGAGCAGAATCAGAATATGCAAGTGCAGCAGAATCAGAACCTGCAAGTGGAGCAGAATCAAAATCTGCAAGTGCAGCAGAATCAGAATCTGTAGGTGCAGCAGAATCAGAATCTGCATATCCTTGGATGGGATGGTGGAATTCCTCATTCAAAGTGCTACTTCACATTGGAGGTTGACGTGTTCCAAGTAAGCCATCATTCAGATTTTGCATAAAATAATACCTCAAATTCTGATTTTAGAAAGTTTTTAGCAATGTTTGAGCACCTATTTGTCATGAGTGCGGTGGATCTCGGTATAGCACCACAGCTCTCCATTCCAAGCATACATATGGGCTCTATTTGGTGTGGTGCATTGAATATGAGAGCTCACATAGCTATCTAATTTCTAACTTCAAATATGGGTAAAAAGAAGAAAAAGAAGTGTTTGATTTGCATGAGGCATAACCATGCCACAAATGAATGCTCATACATATGTGAACCACGTTCAAAAGGAGATCAATGCATGAAATTTTGCATGGTTGGTTTGAGCGCCAAACTTCACAAAATCATTTCAAAGTTCAAATATGCATCCAAAAATGGGTCTTGTGGGAAGATGGAGAGAGCTAGAGAGAAGCTAGAAGCCTTTGAAGAGGTTCTTGATGATGCATATGTATATTGTGAAAAGCATGAGGGTAGGAAGAAGAGAACTTGTTCAAGCCTTAAGCGGGTAGCTAGATTGCAAAAAGCATGTGAAGCATTGCATGAGAGTTATGAAGATGAGTTTGAGAGTGAATCAAGTGATGACGATGATGAGTGGGGATACCCAATGGGAGTGTTAATGATTGAGGGAAAGGGAGTACAAGTGGGAGTGAGCCAAAGATGCCACCAAGAACCCATAGATACCCCCAGCATTCAACCAAATGGGAAAATTCTTCACCACACGCATCCCAATAACCAAGATGATGATGAAATCATGTGCATGAGCAATGTTTTTGCATCACAAAACACCAACTCTGAATTTTCTCAAAAATGGAATCAAATCAGATTTCAATTTAAAGCTCTCAAAGAGAGTACTTTGAATTTGAGAATTCCATGTTTTTTGCAAGTTTCCTTCACCTAGTGCTGCAACGTAAAGGGCAGGTCTCAAACGATGCCCAAGATCATGAAGATGGGGCTAAAATGCATCAAAGTTCAAATCAGAGAAGTAACTCTGAATGTCCCAGAATTCAAATTTTATGCAAATCAGTAGATCATGACAAGGTGGATGTGCATGTTGATGAAGTGTTTGATGTTGAGGTTGATGTTCATGATGAAGATGATGTCATACATAGTTTTCTTCATTTTTGTGATGATGATGTTGATGCCAAAAGTGGGTATCTTGTTCATGATGATAATCATATGCATCAAATGCATGATTGTGATGAGCATGATGACATTGAGAAGTTTTTACTTTCAATTGATGAGGGATGTGATGATCTCTTTGATGTTGGAGAGCCCTCTGATGTTGCTGTGTCTGCTTGTTGTATTTGTGTTTGTGTTGATGAACCCCAACAACACTAGCGAGCTGCTCCTTAAAATCTTTGATCTTGGTCAAGAAGATATCCATTGAGTCTCCCTCATTTATGTGCTCAGACTCCAATTGCTTGCGCAGATATGCAACACGTGCTTCATTGCGCACCTAGTATAATGCAGTAAGTGCATCCCATTCATGTTTTGAACTCTTACATGACTAAATATGAGGAATAATGCTTTGCTTCACAGAAAGTGCAAGCAATGCATGTGCATGTGCATCTCTTCCATTCCATCTCATTTGAGCAGCAGTGGGAGGTATTGGTGGTGCATGTGGAGGAGCCACATCTGTATCAAATTCTACTTCATATGTACCTACAGCACCTCGTTGTACTAGTAGTTGTGAAACAAGACGAGTTTCACTAATTGACCACATTCCAAAGGCCTTTAACAACCAGTAAATGCCTCATCATATAGGACCATAATGGGTAGTTAGTCCCATCAAGTTTGTCCTCCAACAGACAACATGTTGAATACATCACTACTGCCAGCCCCACCATGACTATCTACCAAATGCAAAATCTTTCAACACATTGTAAGTACTCATCAGCATTCACTGAATGCAACCCCGGATATCTGCCAACTGACTGAATCACCTGCAAAGTGTATGAAAAATAACACAGAGTAGAGAATAGAGTGTTATTGAAGCAAAAGTATGATGGTCGATGTTGTTGTGAAGACACAGTAGATGTTACTGCATACCAAATCTTTTTCGTTTCCCAAATACCCAAAATTGAGCAGAACCAATCTAAAATGGTGCCTCTCTAGAACGTCTACAGAAACCTTGCGGTGCCCAAAACGTGCCTGAATCACCCCACGGACCCCAAAAATGTTGTATGCTTTGTATATAGCACACTACGGTATACACCTTCTTCTCCTAAGAGGGTATCTCAATTGGAGACAAAAAAAACAAGGTCGTGAGAGGAGGGAGGCAGACTACTAGATCAAGTGTCAAGGAAGCTAGCTCTAATACCAATTATTGGAATCAGGGTTAGGGTTGCAACAATGCACACACACAAGATAGAGAAGCTTGAGAGCACATAAACTCACTAGATTAGAATCAACAAATGTGTGTCAGATACAAAAGATAAGTACACACCCCAAAATGAGTAAATAAGAGGGTGTACATACGCACGGGGGGAAAACCTCCTAGTGAGGGAAAAAGTGCCCCGACGGTCCTAAGTGTGTTCACACACATCACTACCATATAATGCTACAGTGGGACCCATATTTATACTTTTCCAAAAAGATACGGCCATATGGCACAGGCGTGGCATCGCCAGCAAACGAGCGTAGCATTGTGAGCGAATGATCGTGGAGTTTTGGTTTGGAGTTGGTGTACGAGCGTGGCATCTCAGCGAATGGGCATACCAAGCTGGGGCTGAGAAGGGAACGGTGTGGCAAGAGTTGGTTCAATGATGGAATGGTCGTTGGCCAATTCGGAATGAGTAGGGAATTTTGAACAACATTTGGTGCGGCTGTGGCAAATATAGAACAGTCGTGGGGCAGATGGGTTGAGGAAGTAATGGCCATGGCACTTCACGGTGTGGGTTGGTACGGCCGTGGAAAATTCAAACTTCGAATGGTACGGTTGTGGCATATTTGGTATGTCCGTGGCACTTCATCAATCTTTCTTCTTTTTTGTTTTTTTTAAACGGCACCCTGAATCAAGTTTTGTACCCGTGGGCTACTATGCTTCCACAGCACCCCATTGCGGGTTTTGTATTAACTGCGTGCCGGATTTGCCAAGGTTAGGAGTTGATTCCAATTGGGTGATGGTGCGGTGGGGACATCTGATTCTTGTGGGGGTGCAGAGGCTCATGTGATGAGGGAGTATTTGAAACTAGAGAGGTTGACATTGGCTTGGGAGTACTCCGGGGTAGCCTTACCATAATGGGTGGGGGAGTTGCCGATGTTGAGGGTATATAATTGGTAATATTTGTCAACACTTAATTGGGGGTTAAAATGTCTTGGGCAATCTTTGTGGCGAAGGCCACCTTGGGTTTCCATTGAAAGGTTGGTGACTGCTGAATGATATGAGGTGGGAGTTGGGGTTGGAGTGGTTTGGGGATCCAAATTTATCGGTTTCCCTTGTACAAGTGTTGGGCTTGCAGTAGAGGTTTGGGGATCCACCTGAAGGTTGGTTGTCGACATGGCGAAGTGGTTAGCAAATTGGTTGCCTACGAGGGGGGTGAGAAGCTTTGTGTGCCGGTGGATGAGGGCTTGATTGAGGACAAGGATGCCATATAGAGCGTTTGGATCGGCATCTATCTTGTACCCTGTAGGCTTGTGGTTAGCAAATTGGTTGCCTACGAGGGGGGTGAGAAGCTTTGTGTGCCGGTGGATGAGGGTGGGATTTGGATTGTCGAGGGATCCATAATGTGGATATGCCGTCATAAAACCATGTGCGGCTAGGAGCTCTTAGGTACCCAAGTCGGGGAAGGCATGCATGTGTGTATGTTAGTACAGTTAAAAGTGTTAATGCACTTAGTTTTTGGTGGAATCGACAGCTTGTGTGATTGGGGGAATGTTGGAGTGGGTTGCTGCCGAGCGTGGTGGTGGTGAGGAGAGTGAGAGAGGCAATGATGTGGGGAAGTGTGAGCGGCCTCCTCTTGAGTGGGATGGATTTGTGGGGGTGTGAAGGTGGAATGATGGTGGGGGGTGTAGGAGGGACAACTTCTTGGAATGTGGAAGCAGCAAGGATGCCGGAAGCCAACTGTAAGGTTGCCATTCACGCATCCCAATTGATGCTGCATTTGTTATGGCCCATCCAACCCCGTCCAAGGAGTACTTCCTCCTGCATCATTCCTATAGGCATCACATAGAACTTCCCTTCCAAGGACTATTTCCAATGTGGAATAAAAGCGTGACTGTGCCTAAACAATGAACATGTTGTGATGCCACTGTGATGACTGTGGAAAGGGTATCTTTTAGTGTAGGTTCCCCAAGGGAACACCGTGTTTTGTGAGACATTAAATTGTAATAAGCCCATGTGTCTACAAGAGCTAATTTTTGGACAAAGCTTGTCAGGGTTGTCATTCCTAACCATATCTAAGCAGGCTTCACCTCCCATTCCTTTTCTTTAAGGTCGACCACTTGGACCATGTTGACCATGATTTGTCTCTGCCAAAGCTTGGCTTGCCTCACTTTGGCCTCTTATTGGGAAGGTTGTTTCATATCCTTGTGGTCCTTTTTGCATTGTTTTTTATCGTGGATGGCTCTTAAGGTAGCCTTAGTGAGAGGGCCATAGTAACATTTTAGTTTGCTACTGTTGAAATAACTAACCATTTCGACACCATCAAGTGTCCCGATACGCACAACACCTTGAGGGGTAATCTTAGTGACTAGGAAGGGTCCTAAGCCTTTAACCTTGAGCTTCTTTTTGTATGTCTTTGTACTGAATAAGAGGACCATGTCACCCTCATTCATTTGTTTGTCTTTAAGCTAGTCGTCAAACCATTATTTGTGCCTTAGCTTCTCAACGATCATGTTGTATACTACTAAAAGGCATGTTTCATTGAGCTTTTCAAACTAAAAAAGGTAATAGCCTAAGACATTTCCGGTGAGCTTCTCTTGTACAGCGATGTATAAGCTGGGGACCAAGAACTCCATTGGCATGACCTCTTCAGTACCATAGGTTAAACTGAAGGTGGTGGCATTGCCTTGTAGGAAGTTCTATAAGCCCAAAGTGCGACCGGAAACTTTGGTTCCCAATCTTTGTAGATGGCCTCCATAGTTTTGGTTAGAATGGCACACAAGATTTTGTTCGTGCTTTCCGCTTGGCCATTCGCTTGTGGGTAATAGGGGGAGGACTTTCTATGAGTGACAAGGAACTCTTGCAACAAGAGGAATTAGATTACCTCATTAATGAAATGTGTCCCATTTTCACTGATGAGCTCAAGGGGGCAACCGAAGCGTGTGATGTGAGTGATTTGTAAAGGAATTCAGCAATCAATCATGCATCAGCTTTGCGGGTAGTCGAAGCTTCCACCCACTTTTAGTGCAATAGTTTGTGACAGCTATCATATATCGAGCTTGAGTGTATTTGGCTACTGGACTGATGGGTCCAATGAAATCTATGGCCCATTTCTCAAATGGTTGTAAAGATACAACTGGGTTCAGGGGCATGTTATCTCCTTGAAGCAAGGAATTGCTACACATTGGCACTTGTCACACCGTTTGACATATTTTGCTGCATCCGCCATTAGAGTGGGCTGCCATAACCCGTCCACGTGAGGACCTTATGCATAGTGATATCTAGTGCAAAGTGCACCCCAGCATAGGCAGAGTGAGCCTGTTCAAGAAAGAAGATATACTCATCTTCTTAAACATAACGTTATAGAATTTTATCTTTTCCCTGCTGCCAATAAAGTTGGCCTACAATGAGTTGGTAGGGGGCTACATGTTTAATTAGGCTGACGGGCTCGGTCTTTGTTGAGGAGGGGGTCCACTGGTAAGCCGTTGGCTAAAAAGTGTGCTACCTCCTCGCCCTATTCAGGAATCAAGCATAGTTGGAATAGGGTGGCATCTAGTAAATTATCCTCTACTCCCATAGGCAATTTGCCATTGGGGATCCTTGACAGGTGGTCTGCTAGAACATGTTGATAGTCTTTCCTTACCATGTGATGTGGTGAAGTTAAACTCAAGCAATATAAGTAGCCACTTGGTGATTCCTTATCATATAGGGCTTGTTTACTAGGTATAGAAGAGCTTGATTGTCCCTACAAAGAAAAAAAACTTAGTCGTCCCAAAAGATAATGGCAAAACTTCTTGATGGTGTAGACCATGGTGCTAATCCTTCTCTCTCGGTTGTGGTGTAGTTCCTCTCAGCTTCATTGAGTTGGCAAGCTGGAAAAGCTGATGGGAAAATCCATCTTGTGTTCTCCCCGGTTGGGGGCCAGCACACATCCAATAGCAAAAGCTGAGACATCGATGTAGACATGGAAAATAATGTCCTAGTTGGGGGACCTGAGAGTTAGAGCACTAGCAAAGGATTTTTTGAGCGTTGTGTAAGTCTGTTGGCATTCCTAAGTTCACTTAAAGACGATTAAGAGTCCATAAATAGGTCGAGCGATATTAGCATACATAAAAATGAATCAGCGATAGTAGCCGACGTGCCTCATGAAGCGTTAGCCTCCCTTGAAGTTATTGGGTGGGGGTAGCTCAAGGATGAGCCGCACTTTGCTATCGTCTCTAGAGATTCCTTGCCTAGAGACAATGTGTCCCAGGATCACACCATGTCTAACCCAAAATTGACATTTAAATGGGTTCAATGATATGCGATACAGCCTGCACCTTTCTAACACTTTGTGCAAACAGTCAAGGTGCGCCTTCTAGAGGGAGTTGATATAGAAAGGTCATCCATAAAGACCTCAAGGAATTTCCACAGATATTCCTTGTGTAAGCCATGCACATGAGATGTTAGAAGGTACGGGGGGCATTGGTCAGCCCGAAAGGCATGATACAGTATGCATATGTGCCCCATTTGGCAACAAATGTTGTTTTGTGTTGATCCTTGGGATTGATTAACGCTTGATTATATCCAGAGAATCCATCAAGGAAGCTGTAGGCTTCCTTTCCTGCTGCTCATTCTCGCACGTGTTCTATGAAAGGTAAGGAAAAATGATCCATGACGATAGCGGCATTGAAATTTTTAAGGTCTATGCACACTCTAAATTTCTCGTTCTTCTTGGGCACTATCACAATGGGTGATACCCATTCCATATGCTCTATTTCATAGATGAATCCGGCATCAATGAGTCTATCAATCTCTTCTCGGATCATCTTGGAATATTTTGGGTTCATCACATAAGCCCATTGTTTGACCGGCCTAACTCTATCAACCATTGGAATGGTGTGCTAGATAGCTTTTGGAGGTGCACCTTTCTCTCCGTGTACTTCTAGGGGCGAAGCAATCCTGGAATTTAATGAGTAGAGAAATGAGCTCAGTCTCTTCCTCTATAGAGAGGTCTTCTCCAATATATATCGGCCTCGGGTGTTCACCCGAGCCTGCCAGGTTTATCTCTTTGACCTTGGCTAGACCATCATAAGAGATCCATGGTTGCCCATTGTGAGACCTTTGAGCCGAGTCATATTGGATGAATCTATCAGCTATCTGAAAGTTATTGAAATGTTTGGGCACCTGTTTGGTTTCTTTGGCTTTAACACTTTTTTCATCCACTAGCCTTTTGGCTTCTTTTTCTGCTAGCACTAACTTTTTATCAAGTGTAAGATTCCTCCCTCCAACTTTTGAGGTGTATAGGTGTAAGAACCTCCCCTTCAGTTCTTGTAATTATTCCCCTCTCTAAAATAAAAGAAAGATCTTGTTTTACCATGTTTTAGCCTAGAGAGAGACAATGTCTAGAGAGAGATAATCCAAAATTGAGATATCTTTGGACATAAAAATCCTCCTAGTGTCTAAAATGGTTTCCCTTGAAACAAAAGTTCAAAATGAACTTTCTAATGTGCATTAAGAATTAATTAAAAATAGTATAAGGGACCTTAGCCTAAGGGTCTACATTTTTAGAAATTTTTGGATTATGGTCCAATTAAGGTTCCAATGGGCCAATTGGATTAATCCAAGTGTTGGGATGAGATAAATCCAAAAGAATAAAAGAAAATACCCAAAAATGAGTAAATGCTCACATAAGATGAAGAGTTGACTGAGTACAAGGTTTATTAGTTAAAAATTATGAGATATTACTTAAAAAATGAGATATTTTAGAATAATGATGCATTTTTGACGCCTTGGTAAGGAGAGGGGGACTCTTGAGGTAGGTACCTATTTCACATGTGTGGAAGGGTTTTTAATTCAAAAAAATTGTGATATTTTTATCTCTCCTCTCTCCTGGATCAAACCAAATAAAAAAGGGAGCCAAACTAGTCCAAATCTTATCCAAATTGAGTCAAACTGAACTTGGAAAATTCTAGAACCCAGTTAGACTTGGTTAGTGGCCTCCCTCACCTATAAATAGACCCTCAGTCATTTGTAAAAATATATTGGAGCTATACTATGCCAGTATTATATTAAAATAATCATATTTTCTATTATCCCTTAAATTTTTCTCTCTCTTGGGAGATTGGAGCTCTCTCTCTCTATAACAACTCTTGGAGTTGCTCTTCTCCTCTTGGTGGACCAATTGATTGGTCGGGGGCTTCACTGTAATAAGAGAATCAAGCCAAACTTGGAAGTAAATTTAATTTTTATGGTTTTTTTTTTTAATTTTCTCAATAACTTTCTTCTTCTCAACCCCTCTCAAGCTTGAGAAGATTTCTAAATAATTGTTTTAATTCAAATCAAGCTTTCCCTTAAAGTCTTAATGCTTAATTAAGAGAAAGTTAATCTTTATGCTTATTTGTAATGCTTTCTTTAAGTAAATCTCTCTCTCTAAAAGAATAGCCATCTTTATGGCTAAATCCCTTGAAAAAGGATGCTTCTCAATGATAGTCTCTTAATTCAAAGCTAAACTCTAGGCTTGATAAGCTAGAGATTAAGAAAATGGTATTTTTATATATTGTGTTAACAAAAATAATGGTTATTCTTTTAGATTATTTATAAGTGGTTAAAAACTACTTTGATTGATTCTAAATGAGAAATAGATTATCCTATCAATTTGGGAAAAGAGAAATAATGAAATTAGCTTAATCTAGTGGGATAATCATAATTAAGTTTATGATTATGGTTAAAATTATGATTTAAATTCATAGTTTGATTTTAAGCATAAAAGAGGAACTACTATCATATTTTCATTACAAGCTTTTATTCTTTAGAAAAAAAATGAGAATTATCAGTAATAGCAACGAAGCTATGGTAAAATTTTTAGAAAATAATACATATCTTATTTTTATGCATGCTAAAAGAGGACTTCCTACCATATTCTAGGATTGGACATCCTATGCAAAAAGAATTATTTTCATCATATTCATAAGAAATAATTTTTTTTGTAATTATGCATAATTAATTGATTATGAGAAAAGAGTAAATTTTGGTAAATTTATTTTTATGCAAAAAGAGGAATTTCCATGATATTAGAGATCCAAGTAATTAAATGGTAAAAGAGGAATTTTTGGCATAATTCAAATTATGAGTATTTATCAAAAGTGAAATTTTGAGTATTATTATTTTTTATTGAGAAATATGGGTAGAATTGATTTTTGTAAATCCCATGAATCTTTTATTCAAAAAGAAGAATATTGAATATATATTACTTGAGAAATTTGAGAAAGAATATGAAAATATCCATCGAGAAAACATTGGATAATTCTTATTCGAAAAAAGAGAATCTAGAATATTTGGAAAGGATCGAGGATCCAATGAGTAAACAAAAGTTTAGAATTAGTTCTCATTAATAAAGCTTAAGGAATGAAAATGCAATATGTAAATGAATGTGATGAGATGTGATGCGATGTAAATGGTGTGGATATGAATGTGATAAGATGTGAATGTGATGTGAGGAGATGTGACTGGATGTGATGAGATATGAATGAGATGTGATTGGATGTGATGAGATGTGATGATATGTGAATGAGATGTGATGATATGTGAATGGGTGTGATGTGATGTGAATGGGTGTGATGTGATGTAAATGGATGAGATTGAGATGTGAAGTGATAGATGTGCATGTGAATGAATGGATGGATGTGGATAGATGTGAATGTGAATGAATGGATGGATGTGGGTTGATGTGCATGTGAATGAATGGATGGATCTGGATAGATGTGAATGTGAATGAATGGATGGATGTGAATGTGAATGAATGGATGGATATGGATAGATGTGAATGTGAATAAATGGATGGATGTGGATAGATGTGAATGTGAATGAATGGATGGATGTGGATGAATGTGATGAGATATGGATAGATATGGATGTGATGTAATGTGGATGGAATGAATGAGATGTGATGTGGATAGATGTGGACATGATGTAATGTGGATGGAATGAATGTGATGTGATATGGATGGAATGAATGTGATGTGATAAGGATAGATGTGGATGGAATGTATGTGATGTGATGTGGATGCAATGAATGTGATGGATGTGAGTGGGTGTGATGGATGTGAATGGGTGTGATGAGATATGAATGGATGTAATGAGATGCGAGTGGATGTGATGAGATGTGAATGGATGCGATGAGATGTGAATGGATGTGAATGTGATATGATGATATCTGAATGGATGCGATGAGATATGGGTGGATGTGATGAGATGTGAATGGATGCGATGAGATGTGAATGGATGTGAATGTGATATGATGATATCTAAGTGGATGCGATGAGATGTGAATGGATGTGAATGTGATGTGATGATATCTGAATGAATGTGATGTGATGTGAATATGATATGATGAGATATAAATGGATGTGAATATGATGTGATGAGATGTGAATATGATGTAAATGGATGTGAATATGATGTGATGAGATGTGAATGGATGAGATGTGATGTGGATGGATGTGATGTGATGAGATGTGGATCTGAATGAATATAAATGAATGTGATGTAATGTGATTTTTTTGTTTTTCGAGCCGGGGTCAAAGATGAGCATGCTCATCTCTGGCAAAGAAATGCTTTTGTCATTAGATTCGTCGTCTCGGTCGTTCGTGATGAGGACAGTTTCGCTACTTAATGTAATGTGAATGGATGGATGAGATGTAAGGTGGATGAATGTGATGTGATGTGGATCTAGGTAGATGTGAATGGATGAGATGTCAGGTGAATAGATGTGATGTGATGTGGATATGGGTAGATGTGAATGGATGAGATGTGATGAGATGTAATATGATGTGATTGGATGAGAATGGATGAAGATGAGAGTTCGTTAGAAACTGTATTTATGAAACCTGTTTTTAAATGACTGTTTTATGTCAAGAATGCTGGGAAAGCATTTTGACCATCTTGTGAATGAGGTCGTGGAGACCTAAGTGATAAAGTTGCAACAGCTGACGAAAAGTCAATAGAGGACATCTCGCATAGCAAGTTCGGCAAAGGTCTCGATTTAAATGGTGAGCTTTAGGAAGCGGCAGTGAAGCGCTAAGTGACCTACGAAAAGGAGCCTAGAGGGTGCTAACCATACGGTGCTCAGGCTCTGGGTTGCTGAAGATACCCATGCGTGTGTCGAGGAAGAAAATGTAACAAGGAGTTAGAGTTGTTTTCTGAACTCGGGCATGGATCTGGTTGATTGTCCTTGCTGGTCCTCAACGGATGAGTCCATGGCTCTTTTATATGGATCTGTTGGTTAATCTTGATGATGTTCAACAACGAAGAGTCCATCTGGATTTTCTTAAGAGAATATATTTTCGGATACTATGAGCTAGGAACTATTGAAAAGGCCCCTGAGTGAACAGGTGGTGAGCGTGCCATAGGTACACCGATGAAGGAATGATTGGAAACTAGAATTCAAGCTAGATATTTTGGAGGATTATGATCAGTGATACTATGGTTTCATTAAAAGATTGTTTTAAAGACAGCTGAATCTGTGAAACAGGCAATTTCATATTGGGTGTGTAAGTGGTGTGACTATCTTGAAGTTTGCTTGAAGCGCCAGCTAGGGGGCCTGGAACTCTTTTCCCTGGTGGTACCCGGGGCAAAACATAACCAAATTTCTAAGTGGATCCTATCACTACAGTGGTTGGGTGGTTGGCTAACCCATGGGATTGGAGTTAGGCTGGACTGATGGATCCCTAAAATGAGACTCAATTCTGTTAAGTTACGATAGTTGAAGTAAATCCCGGATAACCCTTGTTCTATGGAAAAGAATCAACGGCTGTGCCTCTTGATGAGGAAAAAAGCGTTGGACTCTATGATCCAAGTGCAAGACTCTTCTTGATCTAACCATGAGACTTACGGGTTTGGTCGGATCAGTTTGGTTAGTGATGACCTTGACTACGTTAGAATAAAATATCCTGGAAGAATTACCTATGTCTGCTGGTGGTGGGCGAGGGAAGTTTTTCCAAGTTTAGTTTTGGAAGAACTGAGGGATTAGTCTCTTGTCTCCAGATATCCGTGGGTGAGGCCCCGAGTGAGAGGTTTTGCCCTGCACAAGAAGTGCTACTTCCGTTGCTAGCACCCTAGAATTTGTTACGCGGAGGGGGCAGGGATCTTTCACCGAGCTCTGTGTGCAGAATGGCAAAGCTTCTCTAGTTTAGGTGTGGGTTTCATAGGTTCCATTGGCTTTGGGGTGGTCGTGTGGACCAAAAGGGAGCTATTGGTAAACTCCTTTTGCCATATATCGTTGAAGTGGTTATGTGCTTCAACATCCCCACCATACTTCAGCTAGTGGGTGTCCGACTCGTCTGGAAAGATGTATCGTTCTGGCCATGCCAATCCATCAAGCTTGCGAGTCTTGTGGGAGCGTGTGTCCCTTAATGGTACCATTCTAATGGCTTGTTCCAGTTCTTGGGTGGAGATGCTAGGCAGGTATGTTGAGCTAAGCATATATAGAGATGTAATCTCCTAGCCTTTTGCCATGGCAAACCTTGTGCCGGTACATCTAGGAAAAATGTCTAGGGTGGCAAGGATATGCATCCAGTTCTTCTTAGAGTCTTCCGGGTCTGGAAGAGGTGCACATTCCTCACTATCCTTTTCATCATCAAGTGCCTTGTGGCACGTTTGACATAGATGGACTATAGTAGATCAGGTTATTTTGTGACTGAGTCCTCTGCAAATGGTTTGCCACTCATTGGGTGTAACTTCCATGTGCATAGACTGATCTTTATAGTTTGATCTTTTCTTGTAAATGTGGTCGATATCCCAATCGTGGATCATCTTTGATTCTCTCATAAATGGTCTACCAAGGATGCAGTCATAAGAAACTATGGCTGACGTCCAAAGTTCATTACCACGAAGGTGTGGCAGAAAGTAGTTCGTTCCAAGGATCTTAATTTTCAAATCCCTCAGTAGACCAATGGGTCTAGTTGTGGCTCCATCAGCAAGTTTAACCAACAATGTGGTGTCATCCATGGTGGGCACTCCCCATTTTTCCCAGCATTGTTTTGTAACAATGCTCACTCCTACCCCCCCCATCCAAGACTACTATGACTTGGAGGCCATCGAAGGTTATTGGCAAAGCCACATTGAGTTCATCGCCTTCAAAGTATTGTCCAAGCTTATTCACTCAAACCATGGGGGTGCCAGTTGTTTCGTGGTGTATAACAAGTTCATCTTCCTCGGATTCATTAGAGCTATCAGGCTCCATGGATTCATGCATGCCTACCGCTAGGCATCCTTCCATCCAGTCCTTCATATCTTTCCATAAACTTGGGCTACCTTGAAGCAAGGTACCGATAGGGATTTGGATCTGAGAGGAAAGGAAGGAAGAGAGACCAATAATGTCTCTAGGAGTGGAGGTTGTCCTATGAGGAAGGTTGGTTTGGCTTAGTCTTAAGCTCTTTTGAGTGTATGGATTGTTAACAGGGATTTCTGTACTCGTTCTCCTAAGATGGTCATCCCCCAGATTTCTAAGATATTTGGCCACCTTATTTCCTTGCTGGGGGGTAGCCGCGTAGTGGGAATTGCCACTTCTATTAGCCTTTGTGTGGGTGGCTGGTCTAGGAGCTTTCCATGATATACCTGAGCTTCTTCAGTAGGTCGCAGGTTTGAGACCGATGGGCATGGCTCAAGGTAGACAGTAGGAGCTCATCTTCTATTTGCGCTTGGTAATCTCGGACCAACTCTTGGGCTACCAAGAGTCTCACCTTTTCCTCTATGGGGTTAGGATATTCAGCAAGCTTTTTCTCGAGTTGGTGAGCGTCGATAGGTTCTCTGGCTCGGGCGGTAGAGTGTATCAAATCTTACTCTTCAGATGAAGAAGTTGATGCTTGAGTTGTCGTGCCATCTTCTGAACCACTTCTGATAACCACCCGGCTGTCTCCCTTGCTGATCTTTGTGGTTTTCTTCTTTGAGTGTGTAGTTGCTTGTGCTTGTTCTTTGAGGGTATGATCTTGGCTTGGTCCATGGTCTCGTGAGGTAGATTCTTCTACTCTGCAACATGAGTTGCAGCTTGTTGTCAGTCTTGTAGTCGAGTCACTATGTTGAGAGGAACCGTGCAGATGAAATCATTTCTCACAGTCAGTAGGTTAATGTTGCTGCTTGGATTAGCTTCACGAGCCTTCCCCGTTGCTCCAAGTCTTAGCAGACAATATTTATACATATGGTCAATTCCATACTCTACACAAGGGTAAGCGAGAGCACCTATAGAGGTACTTGCCATCCCTTTTTTGTTAGGACACTTAGCCACTCGGTGAAGTCGTGCATAATTATAGCACTGTATAGGTGGTCTTTTTCCCATCATATTCATGTCTCTAGCCCGCGGCATTGGGGCTACTAAGTACACTCTGGGTGCATTTGATCTCCCTCCATAACGTAGTGACTTAGAATTTGTGAAGAGGCAAACTTGTCATCTCTAGGGTTTCATAGGTAGGAACTTCTAAAATTTCCCCCTTGTCTCCTTCTTCAAAGATTTCTATCAGGACTAGTTGATGAACTGGTGTGATTCTTGGCAATGGGGGTGAGGTGGGAGAACCGGGGTGGTAAGGGAATTTCAAGTACCTCAAGGATTCCTCTTTGGGCCACTTCTTGGCCTGGTAGAGGTGAGCAGGTGCTGGCAAAGCCAACAGTTGCCTCGGGTTTGAGGTAGAGCACGAGCTAGAGTAGCTCTCTGATGATAGCAGTTTGTAACTTCATGATTGCCCCATTTTTGGCAATATATGTAGTAGAGGTTAGGACGACGGGGTCTCAGATGTGGACACTCCTCCTTGCCATGCAGCCTACAAATACTATCTCTCTGCCTATGGGGGTGCAAGCTTAGAGAAGTCTCCCATGAGTGACTCTATCTCCAGCTAGGTCTAGAAGGAAGCTCTGGCATGGTATCTATACTCCACCCTCCTCTCCTTGATGGATCTGATCTCCGTATGAGTGACAAAAAGAGGCTATCAGGGGAATTCTCATGAAGACGTTGTAGAGAAGTAAGACCCCTTTGCAGGCTTCTCTCCTCCTCACACGAAATCCCTCCAATCTGCTCTGTGCTACCTCCAGCCAAAATCTGCTGATCTCGCTAATGCCCACATCGAAGGTGCACGTGGTAGAACTTGAGATAAAATCTAGCCCTGCCTATATCTTCTCTATCCTACTAGGGGTCATGTAAGAGACTATATCTTCTCTATCCTACTAGGGGTCATGTAAGAGACTATCTGAAATCCTAGTGCTCACATGCTTGTCCTGCCTCTAGAGGTCCTTGAAGGACAAAATAACCAGACCATTATTAGAGAAAGTGGTACCCGCCAACAATTCCAATCATGGCCTCACGATTGTAAGCCCACTCATCCACATAGAATCTATCAAGTCGAGAGAGGTTGGGGCCAATTCTCCTCCTATCTCGACAGACTATCTCGACAGACTGCGAAAAGCTCAGGCTCCTAGGGCTGCACCCAAACTCTAGTAGATGCCAAGGGTCCTATCCCCCATAGGTGCCAGGATCAACTCTTCTCCCATGCAAAGTACTCTTCACCTGAGACTGTAGCCATGCCTCCCCCGAGTCTATCCTCTACTAACTCAATTATGTTAAAGTCTCCACCCATGCACCGAAAGTTAGCCTAAGGAAGGGCCTAACCAATTGTAGATGGCTCTACCTACGCTGTGCAACATTTGGGGTATAAACATTGAGGAAGCCCACATAGTCTTATCTAATCCTAAGGGTAACCCACACCACTCACCCAGAGACTATGACACCTGCACTTGCTCTGCCAAAAAGAGCTGCTCACTGCTCTCCTGACAAAATACAAACTCCTCCTTGAGTCCGAGAGGGGCTGAAAGAGGGAGACCAAAAAGTGTGGCTCCTTCTCAATAAAATCTTCCCACAAAGCGACATGTATGCCCCCTGGAAAGATGGTGCTCTTGGAGGAAAAGAATGTTGATGGGTCCCCCAACTGTATCTTTGTGAAGCTCTCCTCTAAGGACACCTTGCCTCTAGAAGCACTGAAGACCCTGAATGTTCAATCCCTATGGGAGGAATAACTATCGAAACTACCCTCCACTTGAAGAGTCTTGGGTGTGGGTTTTGATGGGGAGTAATCACAATTAGTCCTGGGGCAAAGGCACAGCAAGTGGGTGTAGATCCTATCCTCCATGTGTCGTCACTCTATTCATGAGAGTAGGCATACTTTGAACTTCATTGATCACAATGAAGGTATCTATAAAGGAACACAAAGAGCAACACCTCTAAGCTAGAGGAAACCACCTCCAAATCCTAATATCTATGTCCTTAGCCACTCAGCTCCATTTGAGCCAAGGGCCAGAGATGCATGAGCATGCTAGTGATGCACAAATCATGAAGATGGTGTGAGAGCTCTACTGCATGCCTCTCGATGGCTGCAGCCTGATCGTGCCACTCTCTGGCCGATGGCCTTGAATGATGAAACACCACACAAATCCAAATGGGAGCCATTGTCTCCTTAAAAATATTAGTTCCTTCCACCGTAAGACATCAAAAGAAATTGCAATCCACAGGTAGCCCCAAGATCTTGGGGGGACACTTGGGGACTTTGGCAGGAGAGCCCTTATTGAGGAAGCGGAGATGATCTCATCCACCAACTCCAAGAATCCATGAATCAAATGGTGGATGGATCTTGCTGGTTGCCTCCGCTCTAGGCCAGGCTCTACCGAAGGGCAGTGAGAGTGCTCATGAGAGAGGTAGAGGGAGGGGGGAGCACGGGCTCAGAGGAAGAGGACGGGGCAAGGGGGACTATTGTAATAGGAAGAGTTGGAGGCAAGGATGGAGGATGAGGAGGAGGGGGGGAGGAGACAGAGGGGGGTGGGAAGGTGAGAAAGAGGGAGATAGGGAGCAGCTAGGAGTGATCCACTGGAGAGGGAGGATGCGGGGAGGGGCTCGGGGGTTCAATGGGGGCTAGCTAGCCTCACTAGAATCTGAGAATTGGAGGAGGAGTCTTGACGGGGTAATGGCCACCAAACCGAAAGGGACGGAGGTGGGACCCTTGTAGGAGTAGTGATTGGAGGGGGCCCATCACCAACGAATGGGTGCTACAATAAATGCTTGAAATGGTTCTCTGATAGAACCAATTCCTCTTGTACTCTCCTAGCCTGGCATGCTCCATGGGAGCGCTCAACTCTGGAAGTTGGTTGGCGGCCTTGGTGCGTGCCAATGGTTTTTCACTATTCTCGATAGTAGAGTCCTCTGCAAATCAGGTCATGTTGTACTTAGCTTCCTGAGAGCCTACCTCTCTCTCTACCCCCTAGTGATGATCTGTGGGGGGACCACTAGAGGTGATCTCTTGGACTGGCACCGAGGAAAAGCTCTGGCAAGGTGTCCCATCTTCCTCAAAATGAAGCATTGGCCAGGAAAGCTTGAGTACTCCCCTCTCTATAGGATGGGGTCTCCCCACTAAAGGCAAGGAATAGATATAACGTGAGGCATTATCTTCGGTGAGGTAATACAGATGTGAAGGGATGGAATCTCGGGATGCCAATGCAAGGGATGAAGTGGCAGTGGGGGGGATTCCATCACTCTCCCAATGGCTCCACCAATCATCGAGAGAAGAGGAAGCTATTCTTTCTTCTTAAGGCCTGGGAAGCAGATGGGAAACACCAGCCAATGGGTTGGATGCAGGATCAAATCCGTGTTGCCACCTCACAAAGAAGGCATGGGCCGTATGCAATATGATGGGGCTCAACTGCATGACTCGATCAAATGTCTCTCTAGAGAGTCAAACTTAACCTAGCAGTAGCCGCATCCCAAAGCATGAATGTCTATGATCTTTGCAGGCACTCCAAGGAGGCTAGCTTGTAGTAGATCTTTGAGTTTGGCTACCAAAAATCTTGCATACCAGAGTGGAGTCCTCCAAAGATGCAACTGTCATAGTAGTGAGGAGCTGGAGGTTTTCTTCAAAGAAAGATAAGGGACAATGGCCTCGAGGATCATGGAGTGGTTGCCATCATGGAGACCTCATGAAGGGTGAAGACCAGAAGGTGCCAAGGCTTGCCAAATGAGAAATACCCAAGAACAATGAATCTGCCTGACAAAACAGAGGGAAAGGAAAGATGAAACTAAGGGGGAAATGGGGGGTGCACATGGGGGTTGGGCAAGTGGAAGAAGGGGGAGGCAAGCAGAGGGAGAAGGGAGGGCACTGAAGGCAAAGGGTGGAGGGGAGGCACTGACGGAAGAGACAGGGGGATGAGGCACTATATGGAAAAAAAGAGGGGGGCATGAGAGGCACGGAGGGGAAAGAGGGGGGGAACGGGGGTAGTAGGAGGGGAAAGGGGGGACAACTAGGGGGGTGGACGAGAGAAGGCGTAAAAAGGGGGGGCACATGTGGGAGAAAGGTGGGGCATAGGTGGAAGAGAGGGGGGGCATGCAGGCGGGGAGAGGGGGGAGAGAAAGCAAGAAATTGAAGGTGGGGGTATTAAGATATAGGCCTTGGAGCCTTAGTGAACAAGGGTGTAGAAGGTGTGTGGGTGTGAATGGTCCTAAGGGAGCCACCTAACCCTAGGCCAGCAAGCCTATTTAAAGGCACATGCCAAAGGCATTTGTATGAAGCATGAAGCCTAGTTGTATGTGTAAGCAACTTAATAAGCAAGAGTCATTCTTGTATTTTAGGTCTCTCTCCTCCACATCTTCTTGATCTAGCATAAGCACCACGTTTTCTCAACATGGTATCTAGAGCTTGGGTAGATTAGGTCTTATCTTGTGTGGTGTAGACTAGGTCATCTTCTATCCCGTTTTTTGTGGATCTGAACCCCCTGCCAGTGGAGGGGCTCTAGCATCTTGTAGAGGCCAAATCGTGGCGAGCTTTCAATAGAGAAAGTGTGAAGGACATCATGGCGCTTTGACTCGTACCACTAATTAGTGGGTTTCGTCATCACTCAGAGATATGACATTGTGACTGGTTCAAATCGGCACAGTTTTTTACCTGCCATCGATTCCGTACAGCCGTTCCTCTTGTACGTGGAAGAATAAGCCCCAAGACCTTAGGGTTTTTGAATCCCATGGTTTGAAGGCCCTTCTACTCAAGTCTCAGCCCTAATGGTGGCCTAACGCGTGCGCAACAGAGGAACAACCAGGTTGCCCCTGTGTTTTCTGCCATGGAAGCTTGTATAAAAGTGTTTTTAAACACTAGTTAGACCTTTAAATTAAGGTATATAAGAAAAATTTGGTGTAAATTCTCTTCCATAAGTAGCTATTCACACATAGAGGGTATTCCAAAGCTACAATTCAAGTTTCTTACACTTGGAGGCTCGAGAATTCTTCTATTCTCAATTCATGCACTTCTACCAAGAATTCCATGCTCATATCACCACAAGAAACTACACTTAGTTTTTAGGTTTTTTCTTTTCTATGTATAATAAATCTTTTCCTTTCTCCTTTTTAAATTGGGATACACACATCATGATTCGGGTGGAGATCTTTAAGCAAATTCTTTTGTAAGGGTACGCTTCCATGATAAATCTTTTTATGGGGATTTTAACCATGGAAAGAACTCATGGTTTGATGTGATTTATGATGGTGGTTTCATGCTTTCTAAGGTGTGGGCATATTTGTGCTCATTTGGAGGGGTGATGTATTGGAGAGATAGCCTCCCAAAGGGTGCACAATTGAAGCTATGATTGAAGCATGTATACAACTCGGATATCAAATTTCCTAGGGGGGGCAATCCTTTTTTGTGTTGGAAGATGAAAGGTGGAATTTAATATGTAGTATACTTAACAAGGATTTTTAAAGCATGGCATAGAGTTTGTGGATATGAGCTTGGGTGAAGGACTGGTTGTAAAGTTTTTCTGGAAATATATATGCATAACTATTATTCCCAAAAAAAAAAGTGTATGGAGGGCATGTGAGGTTAGATACCTCTTGATATACTAAAATTTTATGACTTGGGTGGTAGCTAGGAGGCCTTTTAGAGAATGATTAACCTTGTTAGGGGACTTTCAATTGTCGACTATTCATGTTCTCATCATTGACATTGATACCTTGCAAGTTAGCTATGTGGGAACACATTTCAAGGCCAAGGTAAAGTATGCCATGATTCTAAGGTGATTGATGTGTTCACATCTCCTAAGACACAAGGGAGATTGATAACTAGAAAAAATTGGGTTTCCAAAAGAAGGCCAATTGAATTGAAATCTAATGAATAATTGAACTCAGAAACTCCAAAGTCTATTTTCGACAAATTTCACAACATCAACTAAAGGAGAATGTTGATCTTTAAGATACTTGTAATGAAGTGCTAAGGCATAAAAAGGGAAATGGACTAAATAAAAGGGGCCACGGGCATGGTCCAATGTGGGGGCCAAGGTAATAAGTGTGTAAAAATATGGGCAAGAGTATATAACATAACTATGGACCCTAATTGTACATACTTTTGATATTGCTAATTAAGCCTTGCTTATATAGCAAGCTTCCATGGAGAACCCTCCCATCCATGTAAATGAGGTCTACGTGTCTCTAGACCCCACGTTAACAATTCTCCCTCTCTCTTCCTTCCTTACATTAATATCAGAGGCCTTGGCTTTGATCCTAGTGAATTTGAGTATCAATTCTATGAAATGCAAGGTTTCTTGATTTTCTTGGAAATCTTGAATCATGCATGAAATATTTTAAGGTAATCATACTGAGGTTAGTGGACATGAAGATCATGGTAATCGGTCTTGATTATGAATTTGATTTTGATCTTTGATCCATTTTCTTGTGTAATTTTCATGATTTTCACTTAAAAAAATCCATGGCTGCAAATTTTACTCTCATGCAAGAGTGATAGAAAAAACCTTGGAATGAGCCAAATTTTACTTGATTTTTGCCAAGATTTGATGAATTTTTGAAAGATTTTGGGATTTTGGACCAAATCTTTGGCCAGACTAGTGTGGGTATGGACAGCTGATGTGAAAAGAAAAGAAAAACAATTGGTGAAGGAAGCATGGGAATAGTTGTGTGCACGCTTGTGAGAGATTAAGGGTTTGGAAGCTGCAAGGGTGAGCTTTGCTAGCCTTGTTAAGCCATATAAAAGAGGTGGATATGGTTGGCGATAAGCCTCCATGAAGAAAACAAGTAAAAACCGTGATCGATGTAGATTCGATTGCACCTGCTGTTGTGTTGATGGTTGCTGGCAGGTGAACACATTTCAAGGTCCTTATTATCTTGCTTTGGTGCTTAATGTTTCTTCATACATCAACCCTAAAGGTTCCATTACTGCTCTTATTGCTTAATGTCTCATACAATGATGAGTGATGGATTCTCTTCTTCAAAGATTTTATGCATTTTCTTGCTCTTGGATTAAGATAGGGTTAATACCATTTTAATCATCAAAAATATTCTTCCAATATTCCATAAAATCTTCTTGATACAACACTAATTGCTAATGATACATGTTATGCTTTCCTTATATCATTTCTTACAAAAATACACAGGAGGTCTTGGGGCAGTTTCCTTTAAATTAGGGATTTTCTTCAATCTTTGACACTAATTGAAAGTTTAATCATCATTAACCTAACCTTATGATCACTAATGCATGATCACTTTGATCAATCTTGCGTGATCTCATCACTAAAACATGTTTAGTCATGCGCTAATCCATTGGCAACAAGAAATTTTTATGGCTATGCAAGCTTGGCAAGCATGGGGCTTGAAGGACAAATGGTTTGAAGGTTGCCAATGCATTACACTTGATTTCTTGGCTACATTGGTGAAGTAGATTGAAGAATCTATACCTTCTTAAAAGTGGTTACCTTATGTACCTCTACTATTGGCAACAGGCAATGATGGTGAAACCAAGTTTAGAGCAAGTTTTAATGGAACCTCACCACCGGCATTAAACTCTTGTAATGAGATTGATATATTGGCATGCAACAATAAATGACCAATTGTAAGTGGCTTCACTTTACCTATTTGAAGCTTACACTTACCACACACATTGTGCTCACACTTAATTAATAGAATCTAGAATGTGTATGAGGGTACCCTTGGTGTTGGTGAGTGATGAGACCAAAGGGGAGAGCGACTTGAACTCTCTGTACCGTGATTGCCTTGTGAAAGCAATACAAAGAGGGATTAGGTACATTGGAAGTGAAGACATGGCCCCGGTCCTTGCCATCAAATTCTAAACCTTGGTAAGAAGACGGGAAGTGCTTGGCCGGGAGATCGGCAAGCATCGATGCACTTCATCAAACTAGCACCAAGCATTATGTATTACATTTGGGCAGTGGGGCCCAAGTAATCACCAATGGAAAGAATTGGCAACTTTTAGAATGCATTTGGTGTGTACACTAGTGTTGCATCCTTGTATTGATCTTCATTCGCATGCAACACTCCCCCCTTCCTATTTTGTGCACGTCCTCGAGCGCGGTAGTAGCAAGAGCTGCAACAAAAAAAAACAATGGATACATTAAAGTCTTTTATTGAAAAAAAAGAAAAGAAAAGAAAAACCAGCAATGATAATTTCACACGTGAGCATACAAGTGCAAGGCTGATTAAAGTTTTAATGAGTACTAAAATAGGTGAGTAAAGACTAGTCAAAGTGAGACTTAAGTGGTAGATAGTGCTATGCAAAGGCAAGTGTGCTTTGTACACCGCCGGTTATGACCGCAGTCTCAATGTCCTACAAGTATGTAAGTTATTCCTAAGTGGCAAACCTACTCCTAAATATGAGCAAAGGTGATTGGAACTCTTTTTTTTTTTTTTGATGTGTGTGTAGAAGGTGATAAAGATTAAGGTTCCATCCCAAAGAGACCCAAGCAATGGCCAAGAGACCTCCGGTAAGAGAATCTAAAGACCGCTAAGTATCTCAAGGGCGACAGACCCTTTTTCTTTCTTTTATGACATAAGGAGTACCCCTTGAAGATGAGGGCATCGGTCCCGAGGGCCCATAGTGTACCCCAGAGTCCTACCAACATCCATCAAGGCGATAGATTCCTCAAAGGTCTTTTTCTGAAGCTTTTAGACGTCAGTGTTCACCCCATGGAAACCAAGGCATCGGCCCCAAGGTGCTAAGACAGCCCCAGGTCCTACCAAGCATTCCACATGGCTGTAGACACGTCATGTCTCAATTTACTTTGTACATATTTTTTTTAAAAGGTATAATTTTTTTTATAAATTATTATTACTCCTAGCACCTAGCTCATATCTAAGAGGTAGCTACCACTAGGGATAACTAATATACCTTGAAAGCATAAGAACTTGGCATATTCCATTGGTATATATCCTACACTGTCTTTAGATAGAAATATCTTTTACTAAGTCTTCTAAGACTCTAGAATTCACTCACCATATTTTAACAACTAATCAAAAACTTAAACCAGCCAACATTGTGTGAACATGCAAACCATATATTCGAAAGATAAGAGCACATAAAGAAATAAAGATTAAGATTTGAATACACCTGTTGTAGTGCCCTGTTGTTGATGTTGTTCGTTTGCATTGATGCATTGCTGATTTTGTGCAGATTGCTCCTCCTTGATCTTTGTAGGCGTAGCATGTCTCCCCCCTTCCTAATTTGTGTGCACGATAGGTGGACTATTGGGGCGTGTTTGATGCTCTTATTTTTTACGGAGATTTCTGTAAAATTTTTATTAACAAACACAAAAAGAAAAGAAAAGAATAAAATTTGCCATTGGTGCCAAACACCGAATATAGCCGAGGGGAAAAACCCAATGGGAGAAAAGTGCCCTGGCTTGTCGATCTTATTATGGAGTCATTGAACTTACCCTTACGCTGTTGGATCCGTGTCCTCGTCTGATGGAAAGATGGTATCAATTTCCTCAGGATGCAGAGACAACCCCTCACAAAAACCGGCCGCCTGGAGAAGGTGGTAGAGGAAGGAGTGCTTCCTCACTAAAATATGGCATTGGTTCTATGGGAAGGTCAATCAGACAGTTTCGATTTTGGAACTGCGCAATGTAGGTACTCATATTGATCCAATATTGACATGTGGAGGCTTGGGGAAGGAGGGCTTGCAAGATCGGTGGTTGCAAGTCATTTAAGCTTGTATCCCTCCATTGTTGTGCTTGAACCTCCTCAGGTAATCTACGTTGATTTGGTCCTCTCTCTGGTATTCTCACATTAAGAAGATTATGGCGTTGGGGTGTAACTCCCACAATTTGCTTCATTAAGCCCGTGCCATATCGTCTAAAGTAAGAGCGGCATATCCAACAAATATGTGAAGCTTCTTCTAATACGAGCCGTGCACACTCTTGACAACGTGGAAATGGGTGATGCTGTTGATAGAATAACGTGACAAAGTGATGCCCACAGCAATTTTCACCTAAGGGAGCATAGAAGTACCTAGAATGTGTTTGAAACGGAGGAGCACTATAACCCCCGCGATGATCTGGTCGAGTACTATCAGGGTCAATGCATGGTGGACATGTATCTTGCCAAATATCCATCAGGAGTTATCTGGACGTAGAACAATGAAATTTAGAACACTCATATCCATCATGACAATTCCAATCAAAAACAAGATTATCTCAAAAAGAACACATCTTCTAAAGGCATAAGGAACTACATTATTCAAACATTGATTTACCAAAGAGCTTTAATTGTAGTGTTAATGCCTTATCTTTAGTTTTTGGTATATCCTTTTTAAGAGGCGGAAACTTTAGCAATTGTCTTAGAATTTGAGCAAGATAAGAGGATTTAGGCATTGAAATGCTAGAATTTATGCTCAAATGAGACTCATTTGGACATGTCGTAGATACACAAGTTGATGGTTGAATTGTGTAACAAGTAGAAATCGGGACAACCGGTGTTTCAATACATGTTTTAGGAAGATCAACACAAGTAGTTTTGTAGGTGCTATCACAGCCGTCTTTCCTTTCTTGAAGAGTTTGTGTTGATTTCTTTTGCACCCACTGATATGGAAAATCAAGGGTGGCTTTTGGAATCTTTCTGAAACACTCTTTTACCCCTGCCAAAGCATGGCATTTTGGAAGCCAAATTGCTGTTGCACCCTCATAATAGCCTTGTGCTTTAAGAACATGTTTTGGGACCCATCGAGTAACGATCCGAGGTTTAGGCTTGGAAATGATGTGCTTTTTAGGAGTTTTGGCAACTGGACTAGATGGTACAAGTTTATACGCATCTTTGGGTAGCCACATTGATAATTCCTTCCTGCCTGGCCTTCTTTGAGCAGCAACTAGAGTAGTTGGAACATGCCAGCCGTGGCCCTCACTTGAGTACTCATCAATTATCCACATCATTTGTTTTGGAGCTTCAAGAGCAGATTTTGATTGTGGGTTGGGTAAGGTAGAAACATTACCCCTTTGACACGATAAAGCTCGTGGTGTAGCAGATCCCAAGATGCAATCAGAATCAATTTGCAACTTGTATTGTCTATTCTTCCAATCTAATGAGCAATTGGTAGCACTTAACCACGATCTACCGAGAACAACCTCTACTACTGCCTTGGAATTACGTGCCACATAAAAGGGCACTGACATCTGGTGATCCTGAATGGTCATCATAATGACACATTTTCCCGCTATAGGGTTATCTTCTCCTGAAAAGCTTCGTAGGTCCACAGGAATTTGCACAAGTGGTGGTTGACCCGAGGCTATCTAGGTGTCAAACGAGAGAACATTATAATCTGCACCAGAGTCAATTAAGGCAGAGACAAAGTAGGTAGTCTCATGAAGATGAAGGCACACTTGAATATTGAATGGATCAACATATGGCTCATCAGTAGCCAACTGTATGGCTAACATAGAAGCTTTGCGACGCTCCTTGGCTTTTGCAACTCTAGCTTTAGCCTCCTCTTGAGCCTGACGTTTAAGTAGGTCAAGTGCTTCTTTCCGTGTTTGTGCAGCATGCATCTGTTGAAGCATGGCTTCAGTTAATGGTTCATTGTATTTCTTGAGACGACTTCCATTAATGAAGTTAGGCATTTGCTCACCGTCTAGTGTCTCTAAACGCACTGCACCACTTGGAGTAAGCTCATTAATCACAAACGGTCCTAGGCCACATTTCTTGAGCTTTCTCTTATGCTTCTTAAGTGTGTACAAGAGCACCAGGTCTCCTTTTTTGAATCGACCAGTTGTTACATTTCTATCATACCATTGCTTTTGTCTCCTCTTCTCGGCATACATCCCCATTACCGCCAATAAGCGGGTCTCATCAAGCTTTTCCAATTCGTCAACGCGTTGTGAAAGCTCATGACCAGTCTAATCCAATTGTTTAGCTACTCGTAGAGTAGGTACAAGAAATTCAATGGGAAGAATTGCATCTAGCCCAAAAGCAAGCTCAAATGGGGTTGTGCCCACAGATGTTTTATAGGCTGTCCTATATGCCCAGAGAACTTTTGCTCCCAATCAATCCTATGTCCCTCAACAATCTTTGTGAGTGCTGTGCAGAGAATCTTGTTAGTACTCTCGGCTTGTCCATTGGTCTGGGGATGATAGGGTGCAGAACGCTTGTGAATTACCATAAATTCTTGAAGCAAAAATTCTATGACTTCATTTACAAAGTGTACACCTTGATCACTAACGATCTCAATAGGTAAGCCATAGCGTGTAAACACGTACTCATACAAGAACTTGGCTGTGGTTCTGGCATCATTTTTGACTGTTGCCTTTGCCTCTACCCATTTGGTCAAATAGTCGGTTGCGACTATAATATATTCTGCATGCGTGTTACGAGCTGGAGGTTTAATGGGACCGACAAAATCAATACCCCATTTTGCAAAAGCACGTGTGCTTAACATAGGCCGCAACGGCATATTGTCCTTTGTGATGGGAGGTTTGGTCCTTTGACAATCGTCACAACGTTTCACATATTCTTCGGCATCCATTTGTAAGGTTGGCCACCAAAGCCCAGACCACCTAATCAACTTCGTTGTGGTATTGCCAGAAAAGTGTCCACCCCCAATACCTGCATGTGCGTGAGTTAAGATTTTCAGATAGTCAGCTTCACATACACACATGCGTAAGGTGCCATCCTTGCCCCTCTTGTAGAGTTGGCCCTCTATTAGCATATAGTTTGCCGCTTCAATTTTAATAGCCTGCTTCGATGTTTAGGAATTGTTTGATTCAAATGACCATGCTGAAGATAGTCCACAATATAATTACTCCAACTTGGTGTAGTTGAAATTTGGAATAATGTGACATTATGAATTGGCTTCTGAATTTTACACGAAGCACAGTTACGAACAAATGTTTCAGCATCTGCATGCATGGTAGGCCACCATTGCCCATCTTGAGATATACGTCGCACACAAGTAGTAGCTGATGCATGGATTCCATCGATACCTGCATGTGCCCATTCCAAGATCTCCTCATATTGGTCGGGGTTAGGTATAAGCCTCAACACTCCATCATTACCCTGACGATATAATCTCCCTGAGATTAACTTGAATGGTCGCCATAGGTCCACATTAGGACCCGCTAGTTGTATCTGCCCACTTGTCAAAATTTCTAAAATGGATTCAGACCATCTAGGAGCTGTCTCTACAAGGAAAAGTGTTGAATCTAACATATCATCATCCACACCCACTAGAGCTTCGCCAGAGGTGATTCGAGACAAATGATCTGCCCTTAGATGAGTTGTTCCTTTTCGAACTGCAACTTCAAAATCAAACTCAAGAAGGATGATAAACCACCTTACTATCCTTCCAGTTGCACAAGGCTTATTCACCAAAAATAGCAATGCTTGATGGTCCACAAAAAATATGAATTTGTTTGCCAAAAGGTAATGGCGAAACTTTTTCACTGCATATATCATGGACAATCCTTCTCTTTCTGTTGTGGTGTAATTCTTCTCAGCATTGTTCAACTGTCGACTAGCATATGAGATTGGGAAATCCTTATTGTGTTCTCCCGATTGAGCCAAAATACATCCAATTGCAAAGTTGGAAGCATCAATATGGACATGAAAGATTTGGTTCCAATCTGGTGCCCGTAAAATGGGTGCAGTCACTAATGCTTGCTTCAACTTTTCAAAGGATTCCTCACACTCATCAGTCCAATTAAACTTTACAAGAAGAGCATATAACGGTCTGGCTAGGACAGCATACATGTAGATGAATCTACGCTAATAGCCACAATTTCCCATGAATGTTTGTACCCCTTTAGGGTTGATAGGCCGAGGTAATGAGACAATGACATCAATTTTATCCATATCTGTTGAAATCCCATTGCGAGAAACAATATGGCCCAAAATTTTTCCTTGTCTTACCATGAATTTGCACTTGTCAGGATTCAAGCATATACGATAAAGTTGACACTTTTGAAACACAAGTCTAAGGTGTTCTATATGATCATCACGCTCTTGTGAGTGAACACATAAATCATCCATGAAAATCTCAAGAAATTGCCTAAGGTACTCCTTGAATACATGACTCATTAACCGCTGAAAGGTTGCTGGTGCATTTGTTAGACCAAATGGCATAACACGATAGGCAAAGATGCCATCTTCAGTAGCAAAGGCTGTCTTGTGTTGATCCTTTGGATCAATTGACACTTGATTGTACCCGGAGAATCCATCCAAGAAACTATATGCCTTTTTCCCTGCAACTCGTTCCAGAACATGATCCGTGATTGGAAGTGGGTAATGATCACGCACAGTAGCTGCATTTACCTTCTTGAGGTTTACACATACTCGAAGTTTTCCATTTTTCTTGGGCACCACTATAATAGGGGAGACCCATTCAGTGTGTTCAATCTCATAGATAAATTCTGCCTCTAAGAGCTTGTCTATTTCTTCCTTTATCTTCCGTGCAAAATTTTCATTGTAAGTATAAGGACGTTGCTTGGAGGGTTTTGCATCCTCTCGCAATGGAATTGTATGCTGACATATGCTTGGATCAACTCCTTTGAGGTCTTTATAACTCCAAGCAAAAACATCGCGATACTCCTTTATTGTTTGTATTAATAACTTCTCCTCTTCTAAGGACAAGTCTGTGGCAATCCACACATAGCGAGGCTCTTCTCCTGGCTTAGCAATATCAATCTTTTTTGCATCTTCTGGACCATCATATGAAACCCCTGGCACGCTTGGTTTTTCTCGCATGGGCTGTTGAAGAACAATCTTCCGATCTTGAAGAGTGTACTGTGTGAAATTGGGAGGAACATTTAGACCTTGTTCTTGTCCACTTGAGTCTTCACTCATTGAAGACCATGCGGTTTTGAGCTCTCCTTTGCTATCTTGCATCGGATTTTTTTGTTCAACCATTGTCTTTGCACTTCCCACACTTTTTTTTGAATCGGTTTTAGACGTGAGTTTTGTTTTTTGTTTCTTCGTTTTTTTACGATTTTTGCCAACAGTTGTTAGCTTTTCCCCTGCTTGGAATCCATCTGATCGTTTGACTTGGGCTTTGATACTATCTTGTGCTTGGACATAGTATAGATATCCGTTCTTTCCTGAGAAGTGATGTGGTGGTCGAGAGTTTTCACTCTTAGACTCCTCCTTTTCTTTCTGTAGTCTCTCACGTTGTTCACGCTTATCTTGTCTACGGATTCTTTTATGGCTCTTACAGCATTTACGTTTAGGTCGGCTTCTAGGGATCTCTACCTGAACCTCCCTTCCTCTCAAGAGTAGGCGTGCCTTTCCTAACTCTTCCTCAGGGATTGTCACATCATTATTAAAATCAGAGTCCCATCCATCTTCCTTATCAGCATCATTAGCAGATTCGAGTGTTAAGTCCTCTACTGAGACTTCCTCGACATGCATAGCTGTTGTGGATGTATCCCTATAGTACAAATCATCTAGAAGGGCATGTGGTTGTACCATTCGTATAGGAATAATATCATATCCATCTGAGTCACAAAATTGAATTGGCTTCGGTAAAGCACATGTCGATAATGTTGCAAGGACATGACTCCATTCTAATGGATCAATTAAATGCTCAGGGAAGGGTTGTGGAATGTATGCCTCATCTGATACACTTCGATTACCCTTAAGTCTCTCAGTGTTGAAATCCCTACATGAGGCTCCGCACATCCATAGATCTTCTCGCCCATCGGACAATGTAACTCTTGAGTCCTCAGATGAAGCAGAATCAAACTCATCTATTGGAGACCTTGTTACATCACGATATGAGTGATTCCTTAGGTTGACCCTTGTGATGACAGAATCATGTCGGAGGTACAAATAATTGTATCCCCAATCTTGAATCATTTGAAATTGTTGCATGAATGGTCTACCCAATATCACTTCATAGTTTGGATGTTTTCCAAAATCCACTACTGCAAAGGTGTGCTCATATTCAATCCCACACGTGGTGACCAATATGTTCTCAAGCAACCCAAGGGGATGTTCTAAGCTTCCATCTGCTAGCTGCAAGTGCATCCTGGTACTCCTAATAGCTGGTTTGCCCCACTTTTCCCAAATGGACCTTGTCACAATGCCCACTCCTGCACCACTATCAAGTATTGCAGTTGAAGATACTTTTCTATTCTCAAGCAACCCAAGGGGATGCTCTAAGCTTCCATCTGTTAGCTGCAAGCGCATCCTGGTACTCCTAATAGCTGGTTTGCCCCACTTTTCCCAAATGGACCTTGTCACAATGCCCACTCCTGCACCACTATCAAGTATTGCACTTCTAATGGGAGGGTAGCATTTCCCTGATCGTCCTCACAAAATTTTCCTACTTTGTTGATAGGAACTGGCATTACATGCTTTGTTTCAGGGTTTATAGTACACTCATGGTGGCCCTTTTGTAGCAATACCTGCTCTGACAAACATGTGGCAATATCATTCTACAACTCAGGTCGAATTTTTATCAAATCAAGCAAAGGTAAGGTACAAGCCACTGGTGCTGACAAAATAGCTTGCACCATACTCATATCTTTCTCCTTTGTCAACCTTTTATGCATGGAGGGTATCCTCAAGGTTTGAGAACAGTTCTCATATTCTCCCAGATATGATGGTAAGGTTTTCATTGTATGCTTACTTCTAGGAGAAACAATTGTTTGAACTTCCTCCTGGATGCTTGGGCGTCTAAAGTTGTTTTCCGTGCCTCTGGTAAAATCCACCTCAGAGAATGGAGGCGAACTAATAGAAGACATGTTCTCATTAACTTTCTCATGAACAGCGGCCCACATCTCATTTGCCATGTCCTCATTAGCATCAATAACTTCATCATTGCATGGGAGGACAAGGCTAGGTGGTGGCAGATTACCCCCTTTCAATTGGGTGTCAATTGGTGCAAACCTTTCGCTATGAGCTTGTGAAATGAGTTCACTTTTCATTTCCCGACTTGATGACACTTCTGGTATGGTTTCTAATGTTGGCTTAAGAGAGGTTGGGCCCCGAGGAATAGGTGGTGGTGGTCCCTCAAGTATTGACTGAGCTTCCCTAATGAGTTGCTGATGTACAGCTAGATTGATCTTCTCCTCACGAGGGTTTGGGTATTCTTGAAGCTTCTTGGGTAGCTCAGATAAAGCTGCAATGCGACTTCTATGAGCATCAATGATGGCCTCTAGAGTCTCATTCACTTTATCCACAAAAACAGAACCCCCAGAACTATCCTCAGTCGTACTAGCCTCATCTTATTTAACACTAGGCCTAGGTTGAGGTTGATGTTCCTCATGCACTTCTTGGGATGTAAAAGTTTTATCCCTCATGTTTTGTTTTGAGGCTTCTTGAGAACTAGTGGATGCACTTTTAGTTTGCTTGTTTCGGTTCTTCTTTCTCCTAGTGGTCTTTTTTCTATTGGACTGTAGGGTCTTGTCCACTAGATTTGTCTTTGCATCCCTAGTTCGAGGTGTCTCATCAGTCCGTATTTCCGCATTTCGTGTCTGTGATCTAGTCATGACTCTAAGTGGCACGACATCCTCATTCTCAGATGAAGGTGGCGATGGAACTGCCCCTACAAGGTTGAGTGAGACCTTTGGTTGAGAGGTGCCTTCCTCATGTGGTTTCAGCAGACAATCCTTTGGGAAGTGTTCGACACAACACCCCAAACAATATCTTTCAATTGGTGAAAACTGTTGTACTGTTGTATTGGACCAAGATGCTTGCCTTGAGCGATGTGGACAATCACGAGCCCAATGGGGTTCTCCGCACTCATAACAGGGGCCCATTGGTTTGGCCTCTACTTTCCTTGGCTGCCATTGACCTGAGGGGCCTGGAGTCCTAGGTTGGTAGCCGCCTAGCAACATTAAAGAGTTTTGTTCCCCTGGTTGAACGTCCAGTGCTGGGCTTGGGTATGCGGGACTTTCAAAGATATTTTCTTTGGATAAATATGATACATATTCTTCCTCCACATAGCCTAGGTTTACCAATTCTCTACACATATTTGAATTGTCGTAGTCGACAACCCTCACAGGAGCAGTCCCTGGAGCAGGAGGTTGAGCACCAAGAACAGGTCGTGCTTGCTCTTGTGCCATCGGTGGCTTACGTTCAAAATTAGTATACTGTTGATACATTTGTGGAGCCACTCCACTCCTTGGCTGCTCATGTTCCTGTCTCATTCTCGCAATGCGAGTACATTCCTGTGTGGTGTGGGTAAAGTTCCAAGCACAGGCTTGGCACCACTTTTTTGTGGGTTGGTTTGTGACTAGAGGAGAAAAGGTATTACATTCCTCTGTTTTATGGTTACCGCCACATGCTCCACAAAGATGAGGACCTGTAGGAAGTACACTCCTCATTCTCTGCTGCTGTTGTTGTGGCTGCATGGGTGGACGATAGGTCTGTCCCAATCTCCGTAGTACTAGGTTAGCTATCTGGTCTGGATTTACTAGCGCGCTAGACCCTAAACTTTGGTCATCACCCCACTGATCTCTAGGTTTCACCTCTGGGCCAGAACCATCTTGGAACTTGAAGTTATCGGTGAAATCCATAGCATCATGGCAACACTCATTGAAATTTGTATGCTTCCTCGCATAGAGATGTGTATGCAGAGTCGAATTTTTGAGTCCTTTTAAGAAGAGAGAAATTAATCGACTTTGGGCGGGCTGCTCATCCTCTGGGCAACGATTAATGTACTGGTTCATTCTATTTACACAGTCTCTAACACTCTCATTCTCGCCTTGCTTGAAAGAGTAGATGTGTGCTACCGTGTCATGTTGAATTCCCATCAAGGAAAAAGCAGCAATGAATCTCTCTTCCAAAACTCGTAAAGAAGATTTGTCTGAAGCCTCTAATGCCTGAAACCAAGCCAGGGCTTTTCCCTCAAGAGTGAGTCCAAATCCTTCAATTTGAGTATGCTTATCAGCCACTTGCTCAGCTCGAACTGCTTGCCTAAATGCTGCTACATGATCGTATGGATCTCCCGACCCTTTATACTTCTTTACCAGTTTCTGAAGAGTTGATGGCCTTACTTGTCTTGAATACTCGTCATAGGGCCTACGGCCTCTCACTCTCAGTGGGAATTGTTCCTCTCTTTGGAAAGATGGTCCACATGTTTCCAAAATTGGTGTGGGTACCCTATTACCAGCCTCACCAAACCCCTCCAAAGATCTCGTCACCCGCATTTCAGGAGGTGCATTAATGGGAGGCCGAGTTGGCTCCCCTACCCTCCGATTGTTATAGTGAGAAAGATGTTGTTGTGTGACCTGTGGTCGCACATTTGGTGTAGGACGATATCTTGGTGCTAGAGTTGGGCTACTAGCAGTGGTCCACTTAGATGTTGAGGGTCCCTCTCTAGTGAACTCTCGTAGGGGAGGAGCAACAGTTTCTCCAAGAAAGGCTGTCTCTCCTGGTTTGGCTGTATTTGTTGAGAACACTTCCATGAATAATGGTTGTCCTTTCCACGTGAGTTCCCGAATCTCTTTCCAATCCAAGGTTCGGTATTCATTGGCCCATTTATCAATTATTCTGTTCATGTGTCCTGCAATCTTCTCAACTACCACCACATGAGCTAGAGGAAGATCTAGCTGTGGCAATCTAGTTGTGGCATAATATCCCTCTAACGAGTCCTTATAGACCTCTTGAAGTGGATCATCCTGTAAGACCTTTGTCACAGGAATTTGTCGTACAAACTCTCATTGGCTTTCAGCCCCCTGATCCATTTTGCTCTTGCCTTTCCTATCCCTTTCCAAATTTAGATCTACAAGAAGTAAATCATCTATGGATGGTTTTGAGGACTGGGCATTGGAGGGTCCAGGCATGTCCGGCTTAATGAGCCAGTCATCTCTAGACTCCCTTGCTCTGGAAAGTTCTGATAAGTCTAAGAACTCGGTTTTAGAGAGCTCCCCTAATTTGTCTACCTTTTCTGGATGGTAGGTGACTTCGTAGCGAACACCATCTCCACCCATGTACATGTTACCCTGGTCATTGACTAAAGGTGCTCTATCAAGTTCTGAGAAAATGTCTGCGATCTTAACAAGATACCGTTGTTGTGGGTCCCTAAAGATCTCAGCTCCTTGAGCATTTGTGTAGACATATTGGAGTCTCACATTGAGTGTTAACCCCATGGTGTCGGCTTCAAATGGATTAAAGGATCTTGAGGGTATCCTATTTGGGGCTACGGGATGACTATTTGTCGGCCCTAGATTGTCCATGGACAATGAACTAGTTGTTCTAGAGGAAAGGGTATCGGATTGGGATTCAGAAAGGGTTTCCGCAATATCTGCCAAATTTCCTACCGATTGGGTCCCACTTTCCTGCGTAGGTACTCTAGAAGGTGCCCTAGGCCCTATGGGCAGAATCTACAAGACGTCCCGACTGCAAGTGCATAAGGTCAAATTTTTTTGGTTTTTTATGCGTTTTTGTTTTGTTTTGTTTATATATATATATATATATATATATGTATATATATATATATATATTTTAACCTACCTAATCACTAAATGCAACTAAAAGGAGTATGTGTGGCGTAACTATCTATCCTATTTTTTTATTTTTATTTAATTATGATTTTTTAAAGAAATTTATGTTTTTTATGTTTTTATTTTTTTTTAAATTTACACAAAAATTATGAATCACACTAAAAAAAAATACTAATTATGCACAAAGTTACAAAAAATTAAAAAATGTAGGTTACACTAATTATGCAAAAAATTTAAAAAAATAAAGAATTACAAAATATGCAAAAAAAAATAGACTCCTAAAAAACACTTAATTTATAGATTTTTTTTTTGTTTTTTTTTTAATTTTCTTTAGTTTTCTTTTGTTTTTTTTCTCCTTTTGTTTTGTTTTGTTTTTGATTTTGATTTTGTTTTTTTTTATTGTTTGTTTGTTTGTTTTTTTTTTAACTAATAAATTTCGTGCCTAATTACAAAAAATATAAATCTACTAATTATGCACTCAAAAAATAAAAAATGCATGCTACTTTACTTATGCAAAAATTTTACAGAAATTTTAAAAAATGGATTCAAACTACCAAAACTAAAAATTATTTTTTTTCTTCTTTTTCTTTTTCTTTTTTCCCTTTTTAAAGAAAATTTTTTTTTCTTTTTTTTCTTCTTTTTTTTTAATCTCTTTTTTAAAAAAATTTAATTGTTTTTCTTTTTTTTTCTTTCTCTTTTTTCTCTTTTTTTATTTATATTTTTTTAAAAAAAATACAAAAATCATGAAAATTAAATTAAAAAAATAAAATAAAAATAAAAAATCCACCAACCTTATCCATTCTTGCTTCAATCTTGTACTCTCTATTCTTTACATTTTCAATGATATGAGGTTTTGGTCTACACACACTTGCTAATCTAGATTTCTTAATGATGTTTTGATTTGTGAGTTGTAGAGTGCTTGTGATGAAGCTTGTGCTTGAAATAATGTGTAGTTGAGGCTTGTGTGATAGCTCTTTGCATATTAGGTTCCTTGCATAAGTTGCATTTGTGTGCTTAAGTGTAGCCTAATCTTGATGCTTTGATTATGTAAGATTGATTGCTTGAGTGATGAAGAAGGATTGAGTAGGACTAGAAGTCATTAGTGTGTGGTTAACTCTTCTTCTCCCATTCGGGATAGCCTCTATGCGCTAACCGGGTTGCATTCACGGATTGACAAGTGTGTGGGTTGGAGTGTAGCCTCCGCTATGCTATAATGTCCCAAACAACTAGATAGTGAGATTGGGAATAATGATGGTATATTTGAATTGATGCTTTGGAACCACTAAAAACAAAGGAGACGATCCCAAATTTTTTGCAAAATACACATCCATACACTTGGAGTTGATCTTAGATGTTCATAAGGATAGCCATTGGTGTTGTACATGCTTTTAAATGGTTCCAAGACATCACCAATGCAATTGGGAGGATTGGATAGCGGTTGGGGGCACTTTTGACAATTTTTTGCTGAAGCATGAAATCCTAATTCAGTCTGAAATGGTTGGGGCTGATTTCAAGGTGTTTGCATAGCCTTATAATATTCTCCAAGGGCTACATTTGGAACCCTCAAATGTCCAATTCAGATACTATTCACTTATCCAACCGACAAGGTTCACTACAAGGATAAAAAGTGAACCCAATCAAAAACAACGTGTTGATTTTGGGATTTGAGCACATGGTTGGATAGTACATCCCATTAACTTCCCATTAACTTCCCAACAAACCTAAGCTTACTTGATTTAGACACTGTTAACTTGGTTAAATGGCATATTTGACTTTAATTTGGACACCGTTGGATAGTACATGCCATTAGCTTCCCAACAAACCCAAGATCACTTGATTTGGACACCGTTAACGTGATCAAAGGGCATAGTTGACTTTTTGTAAAAGTCAAAATAGAGTGTACCTGAACTTTGACTTTAGTCAAACCTTTTTGGGTTGTGGATAGTACTAACCAATAGCTTCCCAACAAGCCAAACAAAACAAGATTTAGACCAATATTCGAGGCCAAATTTTGGTTTTCGCGGTAGTGTCACATAAACTATAATACAGAGAATATTAAGGCATCTCATAATTTTTTTATTTTTGCATAGTTGGGTGGTACACACCTAGAGCTTTCTCTATAGAACCAAAAATATCCAAATTCCAATAAGTTTTGAGCCTTCTACATCCATTTCCTATTTTCAGCCATGCCAAAAGGGAGGCCTCGCAAAGCAAAAGAGGCCTCGCAAAGCAAAAGAGGCAATACTTGAAGAGTTGGAAGGGAGGCCTCGCAAAGCAAAAGAGGCAATACTTGAAGAGTTGGAAGATATGGCAAATGCAGACAATGTGCTCATGCCCAAAGAGGATACCAAATTTGATGAAGGATTGGTGCAATCTATTGGGGATCCATCCACTAATACCCATCCACCACTAATACCATTGTGAATGTAAGTGGGCATGCTAGGCTGGGTATACAAGTGACTCCAATGAACAATGAAATGCAATCAATGGTTGAAATGATGGGTGCAATCCTCCAAACCATCAACAATGATCAAGTTCAAAAGCTAATGCATTTGGGAACTTGAAATCATAAACAAGAATCAAGGCACCTTGGTTTAAAGCATGAGTACCAACTAAACATACAAGTCCTCCGTAGGCATACAGAAAAACCCGGGCATCTCACTCCACATGGAGGGGTATGCACACATTTGGTGGAGACACTTGCATGACAATATATATGATATCACTATATGGGGTGCCTTTAAGGGTGAAATGTAAAATGTCTTTACTTCAAAGTTGAGAAATGAAAAGTTGATTGGTGAATGGGAGACTTAGAACAAGGTTTTGGCAAGGTTAAGGACTACACACAAAAGTTTTTAAAGCTCATTCTCCATGTGGATAGATTTAGTGAAAAATTCAAGATGCTAAAGTACATGAAGGGTATTAAATCAAACATTGGGGTGGATGTAAGAGAAAAAAGGCCTTCTACTCTCCAAGAAGAAATTATGTATGCTGAGATCTAAGAAGATCAATATGCATATACAGGGCTAGCAAAGAGTGGAGGTAGGGCTAATTTGAATGCCTCAACATGTGGAAAGCTTGCAAGGGATGCCTTGTCAACTCCCACCATTCCTAGGTATCCTATCCTCTATGGTGGTGGTTCTAAGCCAAGCTTCGAGTGGGGATGGAAAGCCACCCAATGGTGGTGTCAACAAAAGCAAGTTCATGAAGGAAGACCAAATCAATGAGTTGAGAAGCAAGGGCCTTTGCTATAAATGTGGTGAGAAGTGGCATAAGGAGCATAATAAGACATGCCAATTTAGAACTGCCACTATCAAGATGGTCTTATCCAAAGTTATTGAAGATGAACATAAGCAAGACAATGAGGCCTTTGGTGATTGCACTGAGTTTATCGAGGGTGATGATGATCATTCACTAGACAGGAGTTTCCTTTTAATCTTGGTGGTATATTGGAAGAGTATGATGATCATACACTAGATGGGAGTTTCCTTTTAATCCCAGTGGTATATTGCAAGAGTATGATGATGGTATGTATATGTGCACTTTTGATCAAGCAAGCATGAAGCCTGCTTTGTGCACTTTATCTCATGATTCTTATGCAGGATGTAAGGGTGCAAACACTTTGAGGTTCAAGGTCAATGTCAATGGTAGAGAGGTTCATGTTTTGGTGGATAGCAACAGTACGCATTGTTTTGTGAATAAGAATTCATTGTGCAATCTCAAAATTACAGCCCATACCTTTGGCATGAAGTTCAAGTGGCAAATGGGGCTATAATGGATTGTACAATGATGTGTCAAGATGTGAGTTTAAAGCAAAAGAAAACACATGTAAAGCTAATTTACTTATTCTTGGCATGGGACCCATCGACATGGTTCTTGGTTGTGATTGGCTCTCAAGACTTTGATCCTTCATGCGGTTTATGCATGAAGGAATGGAGTGTCACACTGATGGGAGTTAATGCATCAAGGGTTACCTTGATCAATTCTACTCAACTTAAGAGAGAGCTCAAGAAGATGGGTTATATACATGTATTACAGCTTTGCAAGGATGATGACAATGATGTCGATAAGAAGGATGTGTACAAGGGCATGAAAAGGTTAATGGATGAATAAAAGGATGTATTCAATATGCCCAAATGTTTGACATCGAAAAGAGCTATTGATCATGGGATAGAGCTTGAGCCTAATAATGCTAGGCCCGTCAACAAGCGACCATATAGATTGTCCAAAGTGGAGAAAGATGAGGTGGTGAAACAAGTGCAAGAAATTGATTCATATGGGATGGGTGGAGCCAAGTCAATCTCCTTTTGCATGTCCAGTGCTTCTTGTGAAGAAGAAGGATGGGAACTTTTGGATGTACATGGATTACCATGATTTGAACAAAGTTTCTATCAAGAATAGGTATCCCATACCTCACATTGATGATCTTTTGTGTTGAAGGGTGCCCATTTCTTCACCAAGATTGACTTCAGATCGGAGACTAGAGGATTTGTATTGCAAAAGGGACTACACACCAACAAAGAAGCAAATGATGTAGCCCATCGATCAACAAAGTACAGAAGTGGCATATCGGATATGGCAGCCAAGAGAATAAATTTAGCAATTTCAAACATAGCTACGGTCTTCGAGCATTTGGTCATAAAGGCCGAGCAAATAAAAGTGTTTGTAATTGAGACCGAGAAATCACTACTACACAATGAAAAATATAGGGTGAACATGGGAAAGAATCCATCATGCACATGTCAGGGTAGGGATTGGTAGACCATATTGTGCATGCAAGAATCTTTATTTTGTTTATTTATGTATTTTTGGGTTAGATGCGAACCATAATATGTTTATAAATCAACCCACTCTAAAAAAGGAGGACCTAATGAGAATGTTTAGCAGTAAGAGAATAATATGCAAAAGGACCTCTAGGTTGATGACATTGTACCGTTGTTTTGAAAATGTCCTTCATTTTGCGATAATAAAATGTCATTTATATCACGGTTCTATCAACTCTCTATGAAGATCTGCTTACTTTTCATTTTTTTAATGTCTTAGTAGGACAATTAATATGGTTGTATGTCGATGGTTGGAATATCTTCATTTATTATTTTGATGTCTTCTCGATGTTAATGTCTACATCGATTTTCTTAAATATAGCATTTATTCATGAAATTATTTTTCCTACACAAAGTGCTTATCCATGCTATTACTTTTTGCATGGAAAAAAGCACGTTTCTTACACAAAGCACTTATCCATCAACAAATATCCATGCAAAATCCCTTTTTGCTTTTAGCATTATATCTATATATATGACTCCTTGGCTCTTAGTCTAACCCTCACTCCCATATCTCATTGCCTCTCTCTCTCTCTCTCTCTCTCTCTCTTATTATATTTCTCTCCCTCCCTATTTATTCTTCTTCACTCTTCCTCACCATCATTCTCTACCTCACCTACCCTCACCTTCTCCCTCATCTTCTATTTTTATTGATGTCATCATGTCTTCATCAAATGGCCCCAACTCTACTCTCAAGGATACCCTTGAAGTTGTTTGCAAATATTTGTGCAAGAAGTTAGGTGGAGATGTGCAAGAACATCTCAAAATCACAATAGAGGCCCGTAATCTTTGGTGCAAGCTTCTAATGGATGAGCCCATTGATTCCAGAGATATATATGTTTGGAATATGAAGATTGGAATCGCCAATTGGAATCGCCATCGACACTTGGCAGAGTTACGGCTACATTGCTTATGAGAAGTAGGAGTCCCTTCAAGAGGAGTTAAAGAATAGATTAGCCCATAAGAGCACATAGGTGTAGGAACCCTTATGTAGTTACATGAGGCTGTCACGTTGTCTTTAGTAAACAATATGCAAGGATGATGTAACAACCTTTCTGGAATAAAGTCTTCTTTTAACTATAATTTGCTGTATCATTTTTATTATTTGCCTTGTCAATTTTTATATTGTTTGTTGTTTTTAGAAAACAGTATGTTATCCCGATGTAATTTCTTTTGGGGAATACAATTATCTTTTGCCCATAATGGGCTATAATATTATCCTTTTTAATTTTATTTTTTATGACACAAATTCACATGCAATGACATGTCATATACAAAGGCATTCAATGACATGTGCATGAGCATAATGATGTGCAATACTCTTGAAGTGCATGCAATGATATGAAATCACATGCAACACTATGTATTATAAAGTAGTACCATGCAATGATATGCATATATAATAACATCACAAAGCTATGCCATGCCATGAAATGTAATGTATTATAATGGCTCATACATGCATTAGCATGCAAGATAGAGTAAGTTAAGAGAGAGAGATAAGAGAGAGAAAGTAAGATGGGGAGAAAGAGAGAGAGATAACTTACTCTATCTTGCATTAGCATGCAAGATAGAGTAAGTTAAGAGAGAGAGAGAGAAATTAAGATGGGGAGAAAGAGAGAGGGAGTATGGGAGAGTGAAAGAGGGTAGTGGGAGAGTGACAGGGAGAGAGAAAGGAATGAGAGAAAGAGGAAAGAGTGTGGAAGAGAGAGAGAAAAATATCGGGAGATAAGGAGAGAGAGGGGAGGACAGAGAGTGAGAGGGAGGGTGGGACAGGGAGGAAGAGTGAGCGAAAGGGAAGGAGAGATTATGCATAGGGTGGGTGGGACAAGGAGGAAGAGTGAGCGAGAGGGAAGGAGAGATTATGCATAGGAAGGGTGCAGGAGGGAGAGGGGAAGGACAGAGAGTGAGAGGAAGGGTGGGACATGGAGGAAGGGCGAGCAAGAGGGAAGGAGAGATTATGCATAGAGAGGGTGCGGGAGGGAGAGGGGAAGGACAGAGAGTGAGAGGAAGGGTGGGACGACAGGGAGGAAGGGTGAGCAAGAGGGAAGGAGAGATTATGCGTAGGGAGGGTGCGGGAGGGAAGAGTGAGCAAGAGGGAAGGAGAGATTATGCATAAGGAAGGTGTGGGGGGGAGAGGGGAAGGAAGGGGTGAGGGTAGAGAGTGGGAAAGGAAGGAGAGAGAGAGAGAGGGTGGGAGAGAGAGAGAGAGAGAGAGAGAGAGAGAGAGAGAGAGGGGGGGGGGTGGGAAAGGGAGAAAGAGTGTGTGAGAGAGAAGGAAAGATTATGCATAGGGAGGGTGAGAGAGGGAGAGGGCAAGGAAGGAAAGAGGGAAGAGGGTGGATAAGGGAGAGGGAGAGAGAGATGGAGAAGAGAAAGAAAGAAAGAACAAGGTTGGGAGAGATAGAGGGAAGGAGAGATTACGCATAGGGAGGCAGAGGGAGAGGGAGGGAGAGATTATGCATAGGGAGGCAGAGGGAGAGGGAGGGAGAGGGAGAGGGAGGGAGAGATTATGCATAGGGAGGGTGCGAGAGGGAGAGGGCAAGGAGGAAGGAGTGAGGGAAGAGGGTGGGAGAGGGAGAAGGAGAAAGAAAGGACGAGGTTGGGAGAAGGAGAAAGAGAGGGGGTGTAATATTTTTGTGCACATGTGAGTACCCAAAATAAAAGACGAGGTTGGGAGAAGGAGAGAGGGAAGAGGGTGGGAGAGGGAGAAGGAGAAGGAGAGGGAGAGGGAGAGGGAGAGAGAAAGGGATGAGGTTGGGAGAGAGAGAGATAGAGGGAAGGAGAGAGATTGAGAGGGATGATGGATAATGGAAAAAGAGTGAGAGAGAGAAGATGGTGGGAAAGGGAGAGACAGAGGGAAGAGGGTGGGAGATTGAGAGAGAGAGAGAGAAGGGAGGAGCTAAGTTGGGCTAGAGGGGAGAAAGTGAGCTGGGCTGAGAGGTGGTGGTGGGCTAGGTTGGAGGTAGTGGTGGGCTAGAGGGGAGAAAGTGAGCTGGGCTGAGAGGTGGTGGTGGAGGTTGTAGGAGGTAGTGGTGGGCTAGGTTGGAGGTAGTGGTGAAGGAACTAGAGAGAGAATGTCCACATGTTTAAGAGAGAAGAGTAAAAGCTCCCTCAAAAAACACACTTGCTTTCTCGAATGAACGTTTTTGTCCCAATAAACTCAACTCTTCCTTCTATATTTCTAATTGGCCATTTTTTAAATATTATTCTTTGTCTATTAATATTACACCATGCTTTGTGTGGTAAGTCCAATGCAAAGTGCAAAAAGCCAAAATAGAGAAGTCTTTATAGCATCTCACATGTTAGGCATTGCACGATGATCCAACTTGTGACTCATTCTGGTCATTATAGTTTTTAGCCTGCTCAAACTGACTTACAAGTTGACATCTTGGTGCACAAGAGGGTAACTTGTTCTTTAAGCATTGACTTGTAGCTTACATCCTGTGTTACATAGGATCGAGCCTTCATCACTTTCCCACATAAGATGCTACATGTACATGTCCCTTTCATTATATTCTATCTGAGCACTACTGGCAATGAGAGTTTTGAAGGACGTTTCCATGTCCTCTCTCAATGTCCTCGTACCATCCAAACTCATTTCATGGATTTGACTTCATAGGTAGTTTAAATATCTCGTGTATACGGCATGCTTGCCTTAGTGCACTTGCACATCTCTTAAAGTGACTTCAAACGCTTTACAATTTTAATAGAATTTTGCTTGGAAGGCGAGAATCACTTAGGTATCTACTTGGTGGTACACCTTACAACCAACCCTCTTGCAAGCTGTTTAATTGCACGGAGACTACGACGTTCTCGTTTTAGAATGAGAACACGATATCATAAATGATGGTTTCTTCATTCTTGCAAACAACGACTTTGTTGTTATTAGAAGACATCTTCTTAACTATGTCACAGAAAATGACTTTTAATATGTATCATATCATCTAATCTTTTTTTATATTTTCTCACATTTTAAAATATTTTATTTTATCACTTTTCTCTATTTTTCCACAATCTACTATTCACACACACACACACACACACACACACAGAGATATATACACCAATTTACACATTATTCTAGTTATAAAATATAATTTTACATAATTTATATTAATTTTTCTATTTCTTTATATTTTGAAATTATCTTTAACCATTTATAACCTACACTATCTTACATACACACACTCTTTCCGCTTTCTCTAATTCTCAATACTTTACAAAATTATTTAGTATAAAACATATAATTTAATAGATTTTTATTTAATCTAGTCAAATATAATTTTATAAAAATTAAGATTAATTTAAACATATTTTTTGATATTCTTATCTTTATATTTTAAATTTATAACATATACTATCATATCATGGACAAATAAGTGTATGTTTTGTTATATATATATATATATATTTCTCTCTCGCCAGCTCGAGATGCATGCCATAGATCAGAGTAGTCGAGTTTTTACTAGATGTCACTCGAGAGGATGATACTTAATGAGTTGATTCAGCTACTCTTTATTGTACACATAGGTTTAGAGTAGTACTTGGAGTACTCTTTTCTATTGTACACATAGGTCTAGAGTAGTACTTAGAGTACTCTTTTCTATTGGCTCAATTATCTATTCTATTTTGCATACATGGCTTATTTATGATTGCTCTATGAGCAATTCAAATATGAAACATATAATTTCTCACATTTCATAAATCTTTATTTTCTCACTTTCACTTTTTTTTTTGGCATAATTTGCTACTCACAAATACATATTGGCCATTACACAAGCAGACATGCACCAATTTACATATCATTCTAATCAAATATATTTTTATAAGATTTAAGATAGTTTAGTTTTTATATTTTTTGTAATGCCATATATTATCATCTCTTTGAGTAGTAGACATTGTGTTATTGCCTAATGCCATTCTATAGGGATAAGCTAATTCAGCTAACCCTTTATTGCACACATAGGTCCAAAGTAGTACTTATAGTTCTCTTTTCTATTGGCACAATTCTCTTTTCTATTTTACATTACATGTCTTATATGTAATTGCTTTATGGTTTATGGGGCCAATTCACGTATGGAACATTTGTAAAATATGGTGCACAAATGTATGTGTACATGTCAAGCCATGTAGGTTTATGTCATTTCCATTATGATTTATATGTGGGTAGCACCCTTAGGATATGAGAAAATATGTATAGTTAAGGTCACCTGTGAACCATGTGGGTAGGAACAATGAATGGGCAACCAAGTTCATGTGTAGCATTAAGGTGAATGGGTAGGAACAATGAATGACTAACCAAGTTCATGTGTAGCAGCAAAGTGGATAGAGGCATATAGCATGTGGATACCTTATGTAGACACCTCATGTGGTCCAAAAGAAAGATCCTATCTTGTGGATAGGTAGCAAATGGCTACAAATTGATGTATGAAGCTTATTCTTCAATCATGGGTTTTTTATTAGTACCAATTTCATTCATAATATTTGTGATTAGGTTAACATTATGCCCTAAACTATGCCTTATCTCACCTTCCATCCACCGCAATCCTCACACCACCCATAACCTTCTCTTATCATGGATTTCATCATGGTATCAAAGATAGGGCACCTCATCTTCACTCCCAGCACTCAGCATTAGCAAGTTTTAGCATTGTCATTAGTGCTAATCGCAAATATTAGTAATCTCATCTCTTTTTTTTGCTTGGCTAAAACAACCAGCCACTTGGAGGCTTAGCATTATCAACACACATTGTCATTGCTCTCATAAGCTTCTACAGGGACCTTCAGCACTTTAGGACCCAACTGCTACTCAAAGGAATCAATGGATTTTCTCAATAGCCATGCGAATTCGTCAATTGATGGCGGTGCTCATCAATTTTGAAACATTTGTAAATTTGCAATTTTTGCTTCAAATCAGCTCAAAAGGACACTCCCTTGCGAGTTTTTGCATGTTGCAAATCTTCAAGCAATGTCAGAAATACGATTGGTGTAGTGTATGACAAGATCCAGGCTTGGATGCTTCCTTTCATTTGCCTTTCTATTATGCTAATCCTTGTTATCAATGGCTTAAAGTCAAGCCTATTTGCTATTTTTCCAAATCTTAAAGCTCCTCAAGTAAGAATGTGAAGCCTTCTCATCTAAATTAACCATTCAATATTACTCACTATTTTTTAGGGTTAATTTGTCATTAGTGGTCTTTATGCTGATTATTAGCACACAAATAAGGTTCAAATCTTTGTAAGAGGATTAGATGCACTACTGAGATACATGTTTAAATCTTGGTAAGACCCTCCTCATTGAGCCATGGCTACCCAAATCTTAATGGATAAGTTTAATGGTGAAGGATTCCATACATGGAAAATAAAAGCCATGTATTTACTCATGTATAGCAAAAGAAACTTTGGGGAGTAGTAAATGGAGATGAGCTTAAGGAAGGGAGTGATGCTGCTAAGGTCAAAGCATGGATAAATAAAGATAGAAAAGCCATTGCCATCATTGGGTTAAGCCTTGGGGATAATATCATTCATCACATCAGCAATAAGCATGCCAAAGAAGCATGGGATGAGCCAGAGAAAGTGTTTGGAGCTAGGTAAAAAATTCAGAAATAAATATGAAAATTCAATTCTATGAGCTTGATATGGAGTTTAAAGACTCATTTCTAGATCATGTAAGTAAGATGAAGAGTATTATAATGCAACTTGTCACGATTGATGAGAAGGATGCAATAGCGATCTTAACCAAAAGCATGCCTCAAGAGTTTTCTTCGGTGGTAACAACTCTTACGAATCTTCCAAATCTTACTCTTGAAGGTATTGAATCCTCCTTGTTTGAAGAGATAAGAAGCTAAAAAGTATAATACAAAGTTCAATGAAAATAGCAGGGAGACTGTTTTCTTTAATAAATCTAATGTTAAATGTACCCATTATGGGAAAACAAGGGTAGAACAAGGCATGTAATGACCCAATGCCATCATCGAAACAAGCCCAAGCTTGTATGTGATGCATGCAGCAAGGTAGGTCACCTTGAGAAGAATTGTTGGTTAAAGGAAAATCAACAATCAAATGTAATGGTAGAAGCAATTCTTGATGATGCTTCAAAAGAACACCTTTTCTAGAAATGATGATGTCTATGATTATGTTCTATGTCTATGATCGTGTTATGTCTCATATCATGTTGATGTAATTACCTCTAGCCATCGATGATGTAGGCTACATGAATGTATTTGTGTCTCCATCGAGGGGAGGCAAAGAATGTAATGTCACATGAGTGTCACGTATGTCACATTACTCTCTTGGGATGAGACTCGTTTGGGCACCAAGGGGTGGTGTTGAAATTATGCTGTACAACTGTATGTGTGCATGTCAACCCATGTAGGTTTCTATCATTTCCATTATGATTTATGTGTGGGTAGCAACCTTAGGATATGAGAAAATATGTATGGTTGAGGTTATGTGAGAAACCACTGCAAGACCAACTGTCTTGATCGGACACCCAGACATGGAATGATCTCAAGATTTACCTAAGGAAGAGATTCTGTCCTCCCAGCTTTTTGGAAACCAAGATGAACGAATTCTTAGAGTTAACCCAGGGGAGTAGAACTATCGAAGTGTATCATCAGGCATTCGCTCTCCTCCTCAAGTACTCACCACCGCTGGATGAAGAACAACTGATGTGGCCAGGTTCATTCGGGGACTGAACGAACCTTGGAATATCCTAGTGAAGAATGCCAAGCCAGTTTCCATGGCCGAAGCAGTGCGGATGGCGAAAGACTTCGTCAAGGCCTTTGATGTCAAGGTCCCGCCGAAGCCAGCACCATCATCTTTCAAAAGATTTCTAGCCCCGGAAGGTGATTCCAACTTTCCACCGCCTAAGAGACAACAAGGTCAAATTCAGGATATGGGAAGTTCCAGAATGGAAGAAAGGTCCTTTTCCGGAACTCAATCCCCTGGAATATTCAACTTCAGAAGTTCCACCCTTGAACAAAGAAGTGAGATGCTATAACTGTCAAGGATTTGGACATCGCAGTATGGATTGCCCAACTCCTTTTGGATCAAGGTTTTCAGGGCAGGGAAGTCAAGGACCAAGATTCCAGACTCTAGCTCCTTCCTTCCAGAGTAATCAGGTTCCTTTCCGTCAAAATCAGGGAAATCCCAGAGGAAGACCCTCTAACCAACCCTCAGTTTCAATCCAAAGTAATGCAAGACCTCCGTCTCAGAATAGGGGAGTAACGCTGGAAGTGATTGAAGAAGAAGAAGACCTCCGTCTCCGTTCCCAAATCGACCGTCCACTTCCAAGGCAGTAACGCTGGAAGTGATTGAAGAAGAAGAAGATGAAAGAGATTATACTCCACCTGCGAGATGAGGACATCTCACGTTTTTTAAGTGGGGTAGGATGTAAGATTCCTCCCTCTAGCTTTTGAGGTGTAAAGGTTTAAGAACCTCCCCTTCTGTTCTTATAATTATTCCCCTCTCTGAAATAGAAGAAAGATCTTGTTTTACCCTATTTTGGCCTAGAGAGAAAAAATGTCGAGATAGATAATCCTAAATTGAGATATCTTTGGATATAAAAATCCTCCTAGTGTCTAAAATGGATTCCCCTAAAACAGAAGTTCAAAATGAACTTTCCAATGTGCATTAGGAATCAATTGAAAATGGTATAAGGAACCTTAGCCTAAGGATCTACATTTTCAGAAATATTTGGATTATGGTCCAATTAAGGTTCCAATGGGCCAATTGGATTAATCCAAGTGTTGGGATGAGATAAATCCAACAGAATAAAAGAAAATACCCAAAAATGAGTAAACGCTCACATAAGATGAAGAGTTGACTGAGTACAAGGTTTATTAGTTAAAAATTATGAGATATTACTAAAAAAATGAGATATTTTAGAATAATGATGCATTTTTGACACCTTGGTAAGGAAAGGGGGACTCTTGAGGTAGGCGCCTATTTCACATGTGTGGAAGGTTTTTAATTCAAAAAAATTGTGATAGTTTTATCTCTCCTCTCTCCTGGATCAAACCAAATAAAAAAGGGAGCCAAACTGGTCCAAATGTTGTCCAAATTGAGTCAAACTGAACTTGGAAAATTCTAGAACCCAGTTGGACTTGGTTAGTGGCTTCCCTCACCTATAAATAGACCCTCAATCATTTGTAATAAAATATTGGAGCTATACTATGCCAGTATTGTTGCCATATATATAGGCAGTGATGTGTGTGAACACACTTAGGACCGCCGGGGCACTTTTTCCCTCTTTAGGAGGTTTTTTCCCCCGGCTTGTATATACGCCCATCCTTCTAGGGCTAACTTATCTTTGTACATTGACACAATCTAATACTTTTTGTGTTGTGTGCATTCTTGCTTCTTCTTCTCCAAGCTTTGTGTGCTTTCCTGCAACCCTAATTCCAACAATTGGTATCAGAGCAGGCATCGGCTCCCAGGGCAACACCGCCAGCACCCTCCGACTCACGTTCTCCGATTGAGGTGAGTTTTCACGAGCGCTTGCAGGTCCCTATTCTCAGAATTCGCATCTGAGGTCGTTTCGAGCTCCGTTTTTGCATTTCAAGTTCTGCACAGGTGTTTTCGTCATTTTCTGTAGAAATTTCGACAGTGCAGTTTCCTGCAAAACAGGCATACGTACTCCATTGTGGACCGTGCTACATAGCACGAGTTGTTTTCTGTTCAATCTTTTCTTCATTATAGGCAGCTTTTGCATCAGTTTCAGTCAGTGGCCATGGCTGATAACAGCAATGATGTATTTCGCATGTTGTCTGCTGAAGACAAACTGGATGGAGATAGTAAATACCCACTTTGGGCATACATGATGCAGCATGTTTTGGTTGCAAAAGGAGTGTGGAACATTGTGCAGGGTATAGATGTACGTCCAGGTTCTGTGGATGTAGGATCTGTTGAGGATGTTGCAGGTTCTAGCAGCTCTACTGTTGCTGCTGTTTTACCCACTGCTGAACAAGCTCGTTGGGATGGTAAAGATGCGCAGGCTCATGCCTTGATTGCACTTTCTGTCAAACGTAACATCACCCCACATATTCGTTCAGCTAAAACAGCAAAACAGGCTTGGGATATTCTAGCTGGTTTGTATGCAGGTCGTAACGAGGTAAAAATCGCTTACCTGCGTAAAGAGCTAGAATTGAAGATTATGCAAGAAGATGATGACATGAATGTTTTTCTTGCTGAGATTAAAGATCTCAAAGAACAGTTGATTTCTGCAGGTGAGATTATTCCTGATCATTCTCTTGTGCAGACTGTTCTTGATGCTTTACCTGAGACATATCAGACTTTTGCTTCCACGTGGAGACTTCTTAATGAGGACAGACCTGATGCTGTCAAGTATGATACTTTAGTCAACAAGCTCTTGCAAGAAGCGCAGTCCAGGCAAAACAGGGCCAGGCAGCGTGCAGTTGATCAAGCATTTATTGCTGCCCAGCAGCAGAGAAGAAGTGGTAAGGCAGTCCCTTCCACTGTTTCTTCTCCTATTAGTAGGTCTGCAACTTCTTCTCCTTCCACAGGTAGCAACAATAAGAATGAGAAGGCTCTTGATAAAGGCAAGAAAAAGACCAGGTGCAACTATTGTAAGGCAAATGATCATGTCATTAAGAATTGCCCTAAGCTAAAGGCTAAAGAGGCAAAGAAGAAAGAGTCAAATGCAGCCACAATAGCGGATGCTTCTACAAATGCAGATTCTGCAAATGTTGTGCAGGATACAGAATGGGCGTTTAGCGTGTATTGCCAGTATGACCCATCTGTACATGATGCATGTTTGGCAGTTTCTGTTGACTCTCATGTTTGGTATTTTGACAGTGGTGCTACAAAGCACATTACCTCGCATCGTGATATGTTCACTTCTCTTGAGGCTGTCCCTAATGGGAATACTGTCACATGTGCCAACAATGCTTCTTACCCAGTGAAGGGCATTGGTAAAATTATGCTTACTGCTGCAAATGGCAGCGCTTTCACACTTTCAGATGCTTTGTATGTGCCAGGGATAAAGAAGAATCTATTGTCTGTCTCTGCACTTGCTAGACTTGGACTTGTAGTCAAATTTGTGGATGACAGATGTACTGTTCATGATTTGACTTCTGGTGATACGATTATTGTATCTGGCACCTTGTTTCGTGGGCTGTATAGGCTCAATTCTTATGACAAGTGTGTGGAAGATTCAGCAAATGCAGTTTCCGATGAAAAGGCAGTTTCAGATGCAAAACTATGGCATGCTCGTTTTGGTCATCTGAACTTTGCTAGTTTGCTGCGTTTGCAGAAATTTGATATGGTTGCTTCATTGCCCCCTCTTGAGGCACCATTGAAACATGTTTGTGAAGGCTGTATTTTGGGCAAAATGCAGCGTTCTGCGTTTCCAAAGGATGGTTCTGTGCGGACCACTCGCAAATTACAGCTTGTACATAGTGATGTATGTGGGCCTATGCAAACTCCGTCATTTGGTAAACACTTGTACTTCGTGACTTTCATTGATGATTACTCAAGGCATGCATGGGTATATCCACTGAAGGCAAAGTCCGAAGTGTTTTTGTGCTTCAAACAGTTTTTTCTTATGGTTGAAAATGTATCCAATTGTACTGTGGGCACCCTCTGTACTGATCGAGGGGGGGAGTACATGTCTAAAGAGTTTGATGCATTTCTGGCTAGTCGTGGGATAAAACACCAATGTACAGTGCCGTATACCCCTCAGCAAAATGGTGTTGCTGAGAGGAAGAACAGGTCACTTATGGAGATGGCACGATGTATGGTCAAGAGCCAAGCTTTGCCACATGCGTTTTGGCTTGAGGCTGTCATGTGTGCTGCATATGTACTCAACAGCTAAGGCCTTGCAGTCTATTACTCCATACGAAGCTTGGCATGGCAGGAAGCCTTCTATTGGTCACTTGCGTGTCTTTGGTTGCTTGGCCTATGCTTTAGTGCCTGTGCAACAACGCAGAAAATTGGATGATAAGGCTGTCAAATGCATTTTTGTTGGTTACAGTGCTGAGAGCAAGGGTTACAGATTGTATCATCCGCAGTCAAAGCGTATCTTGATTAGTCGAGATGTTGTTTTTGTGGAAGATGCTGTGCAGCCCTTGTTATTATGTACCAAAGAGACAGGTGTGAGCTCACGGGATGTATTTGATACGTTGTTGCCTCTCTTTACAGGTGGGAATTCAAATGTAAGTCCTAATGAGGCAAATATTCAGCCTATGCAGATTTCAAACGACATCATAGATCAGCCTATTTCTGATGCAGATTTACAGGATGTAATTCATGAGGATAGGGCTGAAAATGAGCAGGCTAGAGGTATGCCTAAATGGCTGGTGCAAACCTTGCGTGATAGTAAGATTGATTCACCTATGACTAGTCGTACTCGTTCAGGTTTTCAGCATGCCTCTTATGCATCAGATTGTTATGCTTTGGCTGTGTCTAGTATGTGTGAAGAGGAAGAACCTCTTTCATTTGATGAGGCACAAAATTCAGAAAATTGGTTGGCCGCAATGCAAAGTGAATACGATGCTATAATGAAGAATGGTACATGGTCTTTGTGTGATTTGCCTATTGGTAAAAGGCCATTGGATGTAAGTGGGTTTTTAAATTGAAACGAAAGCCAGATGGTAGTGTTGATCGCTATAAGGCTAGACTTGTTGCAAAGGGTTATGCTCAAGAAAAGGGCATTGATTTTGATGAGACCTTTGCTCCCACTTGTCGTATGACTACCATTCGTAGCATTTGTGCATTGGCAGCTCATAATGGTTGGAATGTACATCAGTTGGACATAAAGACTGCGTTCTTGAATGGAGATTTGCACGAGGAGGTGTATGTATCGCAGCCTCGTGGTTTTGTTCAAAGAGGGCAGGAAAACAAAGTGTGCAGGTTGAAAAAGGCTTTATATGGTTTAAAGCAAGCTCCACGAGCTTGGTATGAAAAGATACATGCATATTTGACTGCACATGGGTTTCAAAATAGTCCAACAGAAAGCACTTTGTATGTTAAACGTGTGGATGGTGTACATCTAATCATTGCTCTCTATGTCGATGACATGCTGCTCACAGGACCAAATGAAAGTCATATTGCTGATTTTAAGGCTGATTTGAATGCCTCTTTTGAGATGTCAGATTTGGGGCATTTGCATCATTATTTGGGGATACAATTTAAGCAGTGTGATGGAGGTATTGCTTTGTGTCAGACAAAGTATATTGAGACATTGTTGCGGAGATTTGGCCTTGAAGACTGCAAGCCTATTGCTACTCCAATGGAGACAGGTTTGAAGTTGAGTCTTCATGATGCTGGAGATCACTTTGATGTCACACTCTATCAGACAGCTGTTGGTTGCCTCATTTATGTATGCATTACGAGGCCAGACATTCAGTTTGCAGTCTCACAGGTGAGCAGGTTTATGCATAGCCCAGGGTCTCAGCATTGGAAGGCAGTTAAACGTATCTTTCGCTACTTGAGTGGCACCATACATCTTGGGTTGTTTTATCCCAAGGGGGGATCGTTGCCGCCAGATTTACATGCTTTTTCGGACTCAGATTGGGCTGGTTGCTATGACACAAGAGTGTCCACAAGTGGTTTTTGTTTCATGCTCGGTAGCTCATGCATATCTTGGTTGAGCAAGAAGCAACCTACTGTGGCCACTTCTAGTTGTGAAGCTGAGTACAGGGCAGCTTTCACAGTTACGGTTGAGTGTGTGTGGCTCAGACGGCTTATGGCTGACTTGGGTGTTGGACAGGAGTCTGCCACCTCTATCTTCACTGACAGTCAGAGCGCATTGGCAGTTGCGAGAAACCCAGTTTTTCATGCTCGCACAAAGCACATTGAGGTGCATTATCACTATGTCAGGGAGAGACTCTCAGCAGGAGAGATCAGCTTGGCCTATGTGCCAACACAGGACAACCTCGCCGATCTTTTCACAGAGGCACTTCCTCGTGAGAAGTTCGAAGCTTTCCGAAAAGCTTTGGGCTTGCTCCCCTTTGTGGATTGATCTACTTCGGGCATGGCACTCCCCTATACATGAGTGCCAGCTCTCGTTCACACCATCACTCCCAGGGGGGATTTGTTGCCATATATATAGGCAGTGATGTGTGTGAACACACTTAGGACCGCTGGGGCACTTTTTTCCTCTTTAGGAGGTTTTTTCCCCCGGCTTGTATATACGCCCATCCTTCTAGGGCTAACTTATCTTTGTACATTGACACAATCTAATACTTTTTGTGTTGTGTGCATTCTTGCTTCTTCTTCTCCAAGCTTTGTGTGCTTTCCTGCAACCCTAATTCCAACAAGTATTATATTAAAATAATCATATTTTCTATTATCCCTTAAATTTTCCTCTCTCTTGGAAGCTTGGAGCTCTCTCTCTCTACAACAACTCTTGGAGTTGCTCTTCTCCTCTTGGTGGACCAATTGATTGGTCAGGGGCTTCACAACTAATAGAGAATCAAGCCAAACTTAGAGGTAAAATCAAATTTTATGGGTTTTTTTAATTTATCTCAAAATGACTTTCTTCTTCTCAATCCCTCTCAAGCTTGAGAAGCTTTCTAAATGAATGTTTTAATTCAAATCAAGCTTTCCCTTAAAGTCTTAATGCTTAATTAAGAGAAAGTTAATCTTTATGCTTATTTGTAATGCTTTCTTTAAATAAATCTCTCTCTCTAAAAGAATAACCATCTTATGGCTAAATCCCTTGAAAAAGGATGCTTCTCAATGATAGTCTCTTAATTCAAAGCTAAACTCTAGGCTTGATAAGCTAGAGATTAAGAAAATGGTATTTTTATGATTTTGTGTTAACAAAATAATGGTTATTTCTTTTAGATTATTTATAAGTAGTTAAAAACTACTTTGATTGATTCTAAATGAGAAATAGATTATCCTATCAATTTGGGAAAAGAGAAATAATGGAATGAGCTTAATCTAGTGGGATAATCATATTTAAGTTTATGATTATGGTTAAAATTATGATTTAAATTCATAGTTTGATTTTAAGCATAAAAGGGGAACTAATATCATATTTTCATTACAAGCTTTTATTCTATAGAAAAAAAATTAGAAATTATCAGTAATAGCAGCAAAGCTATGGTAAAATTTTCAAAAAATAATACATATCTTATTTTTATGCATAATGCTAAAAGAGGACTTCTACCATATTCTAGGATTGGACATCCTATGCAAAAAGAATGATTTTCATTATATTCATGAGAAATATTTTTTTTATAATTATTCTTAATTAATTGATCAAGAGAAAAGAGTAATTTTTGGTAAATTTATTTTTATGCAAAAAGAGGAATTCCAATAATATTTGAGATCCAAGTATTTAAATGGTAAAAGAGTAATTTTTGGTAAATTTTTTTAATGCAAAAAGAGAAATTCCCATGATATTTGAGATCCAAGTATTTAAATGGTAAAGAGTAATTTTTGGTAAATTTATTTTTATGCAAAAAGAGGAATTCCCATGATATTTGAGATCCAAGTAATTAAATGGTAAAAGAGAAATTTTTGGCATAATTCAAATTATGAGTATTTATCAAAAGTGGAATTTTGAGCATTATTAATTTTATTAGAAAATATGGGTAGAATTGATTTTTGTAAATCCCATGAATCTTTTACTCAAAAGAAGAATATTGAATATATTTCACTTGAGAAATTTGAGAAAGAATATGAAAATATCCATCAAGAAAAAGAACCTTTAACTAGGCCAAGCAATTGGCAGAAACTTAGAAAAGTCCTATCGGTATCGAAAGTAGAAAATGGTACTAAATGTGAATGCGATGTGATGAGATGTGGATGAGATGTGATGTGATGTAAATGGATGTGGATGTGATGTGATGTAAATGGATGTGGATGTGGATAAGATGTGATGTGATGTAAATGGATGTGGATGTGATGAGATGTGATGTGATGGATGTGGATGTGGATGTGATGACATGTGGATGAGATGTGATGTGATGTAAATGGATGTGGATGTGGATGTGATGAGATGTGAATAAGATGTAATGATATGTGAAAGGATGTGATGTGATGTAAATGGATGAGAATGAGATATGATGTGATAGATATGCATGTGAATGAATGTGAGATGTGAATGGGTGTGATGGATGTGAATGGATGTGAGTGGATGCGGTGAGATGTGGTGAGATGTGATGTAATGAGATATGATTGGATGTGATGTGATGTGGATCTGGTTAGATATGAATGGATGAAATATGATGTGGATAGATGAGATGAGATATGATTGGATGAGATGAGATGTGGTGAGATGTGATGTAATGAGATATGATTGGATGTGATGTGATGTGGATCTGGTTAGATATGAATGGATGAAATATGATGTGGATAGATGAGATGTGATGTGATGTGGATTTGGGTAGATGTGAATGGATGTGAAGTAATGTAAATAGATGTGAACGTGATGTGATGATATGTGGATGTGATGTGGATCTGAATGAATGTAGATGGATGTGATGTGATATGAATGGATGAGATGCAATGTGAATATGTTGTGATGTGATGTGATAAGGATAGATGTGATGAGATGTAATATGATGTGATGTGATAAGGATAGATGTGATGTGATGTGATAAGGATAGATGTAATGATAAGGATAGATGTGATGAGATGTAATATGATGTGATTGGATGAGAATGGATGAAGGACGATGGGAATACATATGACTGGATGTGGTAAGCAATGTGAATTGATGTAGAAGAATGTGGAATAACGAGAAATAATGTGAAACAATGTGGAAAGATGAGAGTTTGTTAGAAACTGTATTTATGAAACCTGTTTTTAAATGACTGTTTTATGTCAATAATGTTGGGAAAGCATTTTGACCATCTTGTCAATGAGGTCGTGGAGACCTAAGTGATAAAGTTGCAACAGCAGCTGATGGAGAGTCAATGGAGGACGTCTCGCGTAGCAAGGTCGGCCGAGGTTTTGACCAGCCTCGGTTCGATTTAGAAACTGTATTTATGAAACCTGTTTTTAAATGACTGTTTTATGTCAATAATGCTGGGGAAGCATTTTGACCATCTTGTGAATGAGGTCATGGAGACCTAAGTGATAAAGTTGCAACAGTTGATAGAGAGTCAATGGAGGACGTCTCACGTAGCAAGGTCGGCCGAGGTTTTGACCAGCCTCGATTCGATTTAAATGGTGAGCTTCTGGTACGGTGGATGAGAGACCAAGGAAGCGGCCTATGAGTGAAGCACTAGGTGACCTGCGAAGGAGCCTAGAGGGTGTTGACCATACGGTGCTCGGGCTTTGGGTCGCCGAAGATACTCACGCGTGCATCGGGGAAGAAAAATGGAACAAGGTGTTAGAGTTGTTTTCTGAACTCGGGTATGGATCTGGTTGATTGTCCTTTGCTGGTCCTCAAATGGATGAGTCCATGGCTCTTTTATATGGATATGTTGGTTGATCTTGTTGATCAACCAACATATGGATATGGATGAGTCCATGGCTCGTGCTACTTCCGCTGCTAGCACCTTGGAATTAGTTGCGCGGAGGGGGTAGGGATCTTTCAGAGAGGAGTGAGATAGTGTGAAGAATATATGTATATATATTTACATATGTGTATTTAAATATCTCACTCCTTCTTGATACACACACACACACACACACACACACACACACACACACACACATATCATACATACATATATATATATATATATATATATATATATATATATATATATCATACATACATACACACATATAATATATATATATATATATTATATGTGTGTATGTATGTATGTGAATACGTGTGTTTGTTATATGTATATATAAGACAAACACAAATAAGTGTGTTTATACACACACACACACACACACACACACACACACACACACACACTAGATAAAAACTTGCATCCTTTATACAAAATACCATACCTAAGATACTTAAAATCATATTAGACACTATATATTTAGGACAAAAATTGCTAAACAATAAGCAACTAATCTTAATAGTTGTCTTGAGTACCTTATAGCTCACCTTGCTCAAATTTGGAATAAGCACTAAGAAACGCAAATTGGACAACTCTTCTTTCACTTCTGCCCAAGACAATTTGCAACAAAGAACAAGAGAGAGAGAGAGAGAGAGAGAGAGAGAGAGAGAGAGAGAGGTGCACACATGCATGCATATATATATATGAAAATAATTTATTTATATATACATATACATACATAAATAAATTATTTTCATATATATATATATATATATATATATATATACATACATACAATAAATTATTTTCATATACATATATATACATATATACATATATTCTTTTTATATATATACATGCATGCATGAATATGTATACATATGTACATACATACACAAATAAATAGAAATATATATATGTGGTGATTAAGTATTTTATGATTTAAAACAAAAATCTCCATAGAAAATAGCACATGCATGTTATTTGATTTAACTTGGATTTTAATCTCACATAATGGAAATGCAAAAAATATTTTGGTGAGACTCACAACAGGAGTTCCTTGTTGACTCGTTGTAGAGTCAACTTGCCATATATTACAAATGAGCACGCCTAGGGTATTTGAGCAAATCTGCTGCTCGGAGATGGCAGTGGCGGATCGCGTAGAGTTGCGGAATCATCAAGCGACGAGTTCTCGATAGAGAGATTCGATGATGTCCTCTTTCGTGCCGTCCCAGCGCCTGGAAGCCTTTGTGGCGCATTTCGTGACTGTGCACCCCCACGAGATGCCCACGCTGCTCCATGCCTGCGCCTCCTTCTTCTTCGTAAGTCCACAACTGTGCCCTCAACACCCACACAGATCTCGATTTGCGTTTACACAGCTTCATGATCTCCATCCAACACGCATACATTAATTCTAACAAATCTTCATGATGTCATCAATTCAAAGCCTTTCTCCATTAGATCCGCTGGGATTACCAGAAATAAAGAAGAGAATAAGAGAACCATAAATGCATGCAAGTTAATATATCTCATGCACAGTGAGATGGCATTTTGGGCTGGCTTAACATGCAAGGCATTAACATGCTTGCTGAGTCTGCCACAGAGAACTGAGTTTTTGGGTATATAGCATGCTTGCCGAGTCTGACACAGAGAAATGGCTTTTTGGGCTGGCTTGGAAGCCATATCTCTAGCGGAGTACTTAAGAGCATCAGCCTCACATCACAAGAATTAAAATTTAACCCTGTGCGAGTGCAAAGGAGAAACTTCTCATTTTCTACCCAACAATGAAAACCCTCATTTTTGGATTTGAGGGTAGCTTTTACTCCTGAAATTAGCCTCAAAAATAGAGTCATAACCAGATAGCCTCTTGGAGAAATCCATAGCTTGCATGGTACCATGATCCATTGTAGAAGCTCTAGATCCAAATATTTATTAAACAAGAAGTGGAATGCATAAAGAGGGAAATGATAACTTCTCAAACCCCACTCATTTTGTGAAATGTGAACATGTGCACCTGCATCGCATTGTCAAGATTTGGAGATAAGAGAAGGGCTTTGATAGTAGCTTAGGTTTTCTTCATTTCTTGGTATTTTTGAAATTTCATGATTGAGTTTAAAATCATGCAAGATACGAGGGTTATGTATTTAAGGACAGCAAGTGCTTTTACAGTATCTCATCTTACTGTTTCTGGGCAATGGCTGGCAGCTTTTGAGCGCTTATTTTATGGTCATTCCCTTCAGGGATGAGGCAGCCATTTCATTGGGGACGGATGCTTTGCCCATGCTTTTCATTGCATCACTGTTATTGACCCTCATTGCAGCTCCAATTTCATCCCATCTTCTCTCTCTGCCTTTTCTATCAAAGTCAAAGGTACGGAAAATCACTCTCCTTTGTATCTAGCCTTTTTCTACAAAAGTGATGCTTCCTAACGTGGTTAAACTCATAATCATACTAATGTTTATGTGGTAGTGATTGTTGTGAATGGGCTAGTAGTCACCTTTGCAGCTGACCGGGATGTGCCTGGAAGAGTTGTATTTCTATGATCAAGAAGGTTGCTTACGATCCTATCTGATTGTTGAGCCTAGAAGTTTATCGAAACATTTCTCAAAGAGACAATATCTTGTAGATAAAGACATATCAGAGTCCATAAAGAGGTCTAGAAGAAGGGCTTGGTTACATCTAGGAGTCCACTTTTGGCTGAGAAATGCAGGCATCAGATTTTAGCTCTTTTGCTTCACTCATACCTTTGAAGGATTGCATCCATCCTGCAACATGCTCTGGATGTTCAATACATGCGAGTAAAGATATAGAGAGGGTATCATCAGCTCATTTTCATAGCAGCACGGCCTTTTCCTTTGTGGTTAACCCTCCGTTTACAAGCAAAGATTAGATACAGTCAGTAAGCAGATTGGGTTGAGTAATCACGACAGAAATGGAGTCAGGATGCTAGAATTGGACCTTGAGGAGGGGAGACAAGAACAACAAGAAAGTGCCAAGGCAAGTGGTATGCAATTCACACATTGTGAGAGAGCTTGGTGGAAGTCAGTCAATTAAAACACAATTAAACTTAAGCACATGAGGCTACTCAAAACACTCATTTACAAGCGGCATAGCACTGGGTCCCGAAGGCCAAGCCCCCCTCCGCCCCTCTTTTGACCAATATTTACTTTACTAGATATGAGAATGAAAATAAAAATGCCGTGACTCAAAACACACACACACACACACACACACACACACGAGAGAGAGAGAGAGCAAGTCACAAGAGAGATGGATGGTTGTATTTTTTCCGTTAAGGTCATCCGTAGTGTGAATCCGACTATATGAGTCATAACTATACCATACTCTAGTAATCCAAATGTGGTTGTCACATAGCCTGTCATCCTCTATAGCGGGATATTAACCATAACCTCACCAATTGTGCCAATGACATGAGACGGAAACTATCACCCAAGCAGGTCATCAATGTCTATAGCACTAGTTGAGCTCAATATCTCAGTACTCCCCCTCAAGCTTAACTCCATACATTGCACCCCAAGTAAGCTTCTAGACTTGCGGAGCTTCTCTGTACCCAATGTCTTCATGAAGATGTCAGCCACTTGAACCTTTGTGCTAACAGATACCAAATCTACATCACCTGCTAGAACTTTCTCTCTCACAAAGTGATAAATGCACCTCAATGAGCTTTGTCCTAGCATGATAGACTGGGTTATTGGCTAGCTATATGCTACTGATGTTATCACGATAAACGACAACGGGCTCGCCCATATCACCGAGTAGCTTGTGAAACCAAGCTATTTCACAAGCTGCCATAGTAGCGTCCCTGTACTCTTATCTCTGTACTCAACAAGGCAACTATTGGCTGTTTCTTGTTGTTCCAACTCACAACAGCACTCCCAAAAGAAAACATAAAGCTGTTGGTAGATCTTCTGTATGCGACACTACCAGCCTAGTTAACGTCTGTGTAACCATGTAGCTGTATCTTTGTGCCAGCCTTATAGAAAAGTCCATAATCAATTGTGGACTTTATGTACTTGAAAATCCATCTAGCCACATTTAAGTATGGCTTCCTGGAGGCCTGCATAAATTGACTTACAAGTCCAACAACATAGCTCAAGTTTGGCCTTATAATGGTCATGTAGATTAAGCTATCCACTATGCGCCCCTACATAGTAGGGTCCTCCAAAAGCTTACCTGTATTTGCGAAAAGCCATAATGAAATAGCCTATAGGCTTATAGCCTGCCATATCATACTTAGACAACATGTCGAAGCCATACTGTCTCTATAGTAACAAAGTGCCTTGAGGTGATCTCACCACCTCTATACCCAAGAAATACTGCAACTCACTCAACACTTCATCTCCAGTGCCACATGTGGAATCTCTGGGAGTTGTCTTTCAGTCGTAAGCACTACATAGGAAGACCTGATGCAAGAACAATCAGCAGAGACAGAGAATAGAAAAAGAGAGATGGTTGTATTTTCAGTATATTCATAGATGTGTAAAAGGTTACAATGTATGTGGCCTTAAAAGGGGTAACAAAAATCCTATTCTACGACTTCACTCCATAGGAAGTGTGATAATTCACTATTGGACAAGCCCTTGCCTTATATAGGCATTGACATTATGGTCGGCCCATGTTGGCCTACTCATGACCTGGATAAACAGCCCATGCTAAGGCGCCATTCCCCAAGTGTAAGAATCCTGCTGGCCGATAGCTTCTCCGGCTGGCTGACAACTGTCCTAATCTTCCTTTAAGGCTAATACTGTCCAAACCTAATGTTTAATCCTTGGAAAGCTGCCATGTCCATGTGCGCACATGGCATTCCCTCGTGCTAAACTTGATGATGGGATTCCAACTTCTGATCTTGGATGACTGTCATTATCCCCTATCTCCACATATGGTCTCCAGTATCTGGCATCCTTCTCTTCTTGGCTATCTGATGTAGAGATATTTCATATTTGCATTTGTTCCACTTTGTCCACTAGCCTTCTTGCTATGTCCTTGAACACAAACATGAATTCTTCTTCTTGGAGCTTTCAATTAAGGTCATTTCTCCCTCTCTCTCTAGGTGTCATGTGCATCATAGATGCCATGGACATTCTCAGGGCTAGATCCAGAAGAGGCAGCTAGATAAAGAGTATGAACTAGGTAGAAAAACCAGGATGATAGAGCACAGAGCACAGAGCACTCTTGGCAGTGTAGACTGAAGCAAGGCTTGGAGAAGAACCAAAAGAAGCTGTCGGCTGCCTGCCAGAAAGGACTGTCGGCTGCATGAAGGAGGACGTCAGCAGGGCCAGAAGTGTGTCGGCTGCAAGCGCTACAGTATGTGTAGATTGGAGTCCAATCGGGCAGCACTGAAGAGGATTTATGGTCGTGGAACTGGCCGACCAGTAGTCGGCCAGTTGGCCAAGCTTGGAAAGGTCCTATAAAAGGGGACCATGTGCTCATTGTTAAGGCATTCAACTCTTTAGGAGTTGGATCCCTAGTATAGGAGTGTTTTGGTGATGTTCACCTTTTCAAGAAGGCAGTCAAGGGGCTGCAGATTTAGGTACCTTTTTGTACCGTAACAGTATACTGAATTTCCAGCACTTCTCTCTCTCTCTACTCTCTCTCTATATCTACGTTTTGCATCAGAAGGTTTCCAAGAGTGTTTAGGGCCGAAAGAAGACTCCCAGAGCTTCCGCGCGTTACATTGGTATCAGAGCATCAGGCTCAGCCAAGCTAAACATTGAATCAGTCCCAGATGATGGTGTACAGGTCCAAGGTATAGGAAAGTACACGGATTCAAAGCCCAAGGCAAGGAACACATAATTGGGAAGAACTCCCAGGAGGTTTGTTGGTGATGTTCCATAGTGCCAGAGGGGATGGCAGTCCTGTGAGCCACATAGGTTCCCGGGCAACGGTCCCAAGGGAGGTTTATCCTTCAAGGGTGATGTGAGAGTGCCAGACTCATTTCTCAGGAATGAAGACCAAGACGGTGTTCAGAGTCAGGGCAGGAACGGATTGTGGACTTGATGGAACCAGATGCATAGATCTACGCCAGAGACAGAGTGGTTTGGAGAATAGGTTGGGTTTTCAGAGAAAAAGGGTTGCCAGGGATGGATGATGACAGAGGGACTTCGAGAAAAGTTTGGGATGATGACAGTCATCCAAGAGCAGGTTGGATTCCCATCATCAAGTTTAGCAGAGGGGGATGTCATGTGCATCATAGATGCCATGGACATTCTCAGGGCTAGATCCAGAAGAGGCAGCCAGATAAAGAGTATGAACCAGGTAGAAAAACCAGGATGATAGAGCACAGAGCACTCTTGGCAGTGTAGACTGAAGCAAGGCTTGGAGAAGAACCAAAAGAAGCTGTCGGCTGCCAAAAAGGACTGTCGGCTGCATGAAGGAGGAGGTCAGCAGGGCCAAAAGTGTGTCGGCTGCAAGTGCTACAGTATGTGTAGATTGGAGTCCAGTCGGGCAGCGTTGAAGAGGATTTATGGTCGTGGAACTGGCCGACCAGCAGTCGGCTAGTTGGCCAAGCTTGGAAAGGTCCTATAAAAGGGGATCATGTGCTCATTGTTAAGGCATTCAACTCTTTAGGAGTTGGGTCCCTAGTATAGGAGTGTTTTGGTGTATTCCACCTTTTCAAGAAGGCAGCCTAGGGTTGTCGACTAGTACCTTTTTGTACTATAGCAATATATTGAATTTCTAGCACATCTCTCTCTCTCTATATCTGCGTTTTGCATCAGTATGGTTTCCCAGAGTGTTTAGGGCTGAAAGAAGACTCCCAGAGCTTCCGCGTGTTACATTGGTATCAGAGCATCAGGCTTAGCAAAGCTAAACACTGATTCAGTCCCAGATGATGGTGTACAAGTCCAAGGTACAGGAAAGTACACGGATACGAAGCCCTAGGCAAAGAGCACAGAACCGGGAAGAACTCCTAGGAGGTTTGTTGGTGGTGTTCCACAGTGCCAGAGGGGATGGCAGTCCTGTGAGTCAGATAGGTTCTCAGCAACGGTCCCAAGGGAGGTTTATCCTCCAAGGGTGATGTGAGAGTGCCATACTCATTTCTCAGGAATGAAGACCAAGACGGTGTTCAGAGTCAGGGCAGGAATGGATTGTGGACTAGAGGAAAAACCGATGCATGGATCTTCGTCAGAGACAGAGTGGTTTGGAGAACAGGCTGGGTGTTCAGAGAAAAAGGGGTGCCAGGGATGGATGATGAAACTGGCCTGACGGGCGGTGAAACAAACACTCGCACATAAAACACTTCAACGCCATTGAGGACCTAGAAAAGGAAAACAAACAGGGGGGGCTAGAGTGCTCCTGCAAACAGTACACAGACACCGATTGGCCCCAAAACGCAGTGGCGCCCCTTGCGGTATGTCTTTAATTGATTATAAGAGCTTTGATTACAATAAGGCTGGGAACTCAGCCGTCATAGTAGAACTCCTGAAGCCTGCAAAGAACCTGCATCATGGCTTCTTGTCCACTCGGCATCCACAATACGACCTGTTTCCACATGAAACCCTTAGGCCTATTTCCCTTTGAAACTTTTGTCCTGTTTCCATACAAAACCATTCATGGCACCATTCAACAACAGTGCCAACAACAGCATACATCTAGTTACCTGTTCCCTCATGAAACATCTAGCAACATAGAGATGCCCATAACTGTAGGTCCTTCTGTTCCTTTCTAGCAGGAAGAAAACAATCTGCTCCATGAGCACGCAGCCATGCGAGCTTGCATCACTCCCATGCCAAGAAACACTTTCAAGTGACCTTGTACTTGCAGCTGAAAACCCAAGTACATAGCTGAATTTGCAGCCAAACAAAAACAGCACATAAACAGTCTCAAAACAGGCCCAAACCAAAGCAAAGAGAAGCTGAAAGTTCCATCAGTTGAACGCCATCGACATGATGTCTATGTTTATGAAAAACCAGCCCCTGTCCGCCTGTTGCCAACAGGGAAAATACACGTGCTGCAGCCCGACCTCCTCCCCAAAGGCGTGGACAGCCCTGCGTTTCCTGCAGCCTAAACCATCACCCTTCCAAGGAGTTCCTCTGCAGTCCTGGCTGCCTGTACCAGCTGTACGGGACTGAACTGAACCCTGCTGTACCCGCTGGACAGAGCTGTCAATAACCACCTATACCTGTCCGTACAGGTCAGCATCTGCAGTCACCTGTCTAATGCGCTGCCAGCACAGAATTCGTCCTGCAGCAGCCTGTATGATGCGCCTGCACAGCAGTCGCCCTCCACAAGAGAGAGAAACTGTCGTGTCATCCAGTAGTCCTGACCACGTGCAGTCCAAAGCTACACTTCTATGCAGTCCAACCAGCCGCCTATTAACAGGAGAGAGAGAAAACGTAAGAACTGCTGCAGCCGATGACCTGTCTCCTCCACGCAGCCAGCAGACTTGTACCTCCTCTCCCAAAAAGCAAGAGAACGTGGGTCTCCAAAAGTGGAGTAGCCTCTATAAATTGCCTAGGGGCCTCCCAAGGTTTTTAAAACCTTTACAACATTAATTTTTGACCAACAAAGGTTATAAAACCTTTTTAAATCAAAATCTCTTTGCCCCCTTCACACTTGGGGTTGTCCACACATGGGTTTACTTTTTGACTCAAACCTGATGCCATTCACACTGTCCACCATGTCCCCGTGCACACATGCATACTGTCCAGAGAAAAACACAAGGTCGTGACATACCCCCCTCTTGAAAAATGGCAAGCGTCCTCGATTGCGCTCAATGGCACAGTAAGGCATCTTATGAGCAAAGACTCCCCATATGACAGAAACAATGGTCCTCCAATGCATCTGGATAATAAGACAATCATCCTGCATAATAGGCCACATTGTCACGCCAAAGTGACAAACAACTCTTGCTTGTTCCTTCAGAACCTGCAGCAAAAGTCTAAAACCAAGTGGAAACACGTTAACTGTGTTAGCCAAAAACAAAACCATGCATCATTCTACATATGGCACACATATGCATGACATACAATGCATTCGCAAACAATATGCTCCTCAAGTTGCTCTACCTACTCTAAAGTAACAGTCTAAGGGTTGCTCGCAAGCCTTACGCCCATGGGCATCCCGCAGGACCCACGAGACTGATGGTACAACATGAGCATATGAAAGCATTCAATGCATCCAAACACTACATCCACTAAGTACTTCCCACATATGTCTCATGGCCATCCCGCAGGAGTCACATCCAGTGGTTCATCCATGAACATAATAAAGCACTTGATGTATCATACCAACATACATGCAACACACGCCACAATGCAGAGTATTTTCCAATGTATTCTCAATGATACCAGGATCCAATTGCACCCGAATACAAAAATACCTCTACCTCAAAAAGTGTATGCATACATGCACAAATAGGGTTCAATCCATATATGAACCAAACCAACTCTAGGACTGCTCGCAAGACTTATGCCCTCCATAGAGTTATCCATAAGTTATAGTTCAAGGTGCGGCCGACTGTGAACCATACCCAACTTTACCATCTCATGTGTCTAGAACACAAGATCATAGAAGTCCCATAAGCAGCTGTACTGTCAGCCTCCAGTACCTTCGATACAAAGATGTCACCAAGCAACTCCTAGATAACAAATGAGCCTGTCTGTAACAAGGGAGCGGAGGTGCTACCCCCCTCTTGAGCATCTGGCAATGCTCCAGACCTATGCTTTGCTGAACCTGAATGAGCCGTAACAAGAGTCGACTCCAACTCAAAGGCATCAAGATAAAGCTGCAAATCCTGAGGTGAATCTACTAAGTCACCCTCCTCCATCCACTTCGCATCCATTAGTGAACAGCTCTTGAACTTCATAGGATAGCGACGGGAAACCTTACCCTATACCTTTCTTTCCTTATGTGCCAGTATCTGCACGGGAATAAGAACCTTGTCAAGTTCCTCCGCTTCCGTCTGAGCCTCATCTGATACATCCTCAGGCACCCAAAACCTGCTTGCACTCCACCCAAGTGGTAAGCACAAGTCTTCGATGAAGCATAATAGATCACCACTGCTAAACATAGAAAGAAACTGTCTTCCGAACCCATGAAGCCTCTATGAAGATACGACCGGTGACAAACTGTCGAATGTTTTGCACCATAACACTTCAACTGCTTCTTGTTCTTGGTGTCTTTTCTCCTGAGCTTTATCTTCAGCTCTTGCTCTTCACCTCATATAGGCAAAGACACACAACCCTGCACTGCCTCCTGCACTTCCTTTTCACTTTCCTCATGTTGAAGCTTTTGATGTGACAACCACGGGCTCGCCTCCTTGAGAAAGTCGACGATGTCCCGGCAAACGGAACCTTGAAACCGGCCTGGCGGGCGGTGAAACAAACACTCGCACATAAAACACTTCAACGCCATTGAAGACCTAGAAAAGGAAAACAAACAAAGGGAGCTAGAGTGCTCCTGCAAACAGTACACAGACACCGATTGGCCCCAAAACGCAGTGGGACCCCTTGCGGTATTTCTTTAATTGATTATAAGAGCTTTGATTACAATAAGGCTGGGAACTCAGCCGTCATAGTAGAACTCCTGAAGCCTGCAAAGAACCTGCATCATGGCTTCTTGTCCACTCGGCATCCACAAACAAGTCTAGCCATTGTTCGCATCACCCAAACTGTCTCTCAAAAGAGAACTCATATCACAGCACAGCATACCATACAGTCGACACACCTGTACCAACCCTCTCTACCTTCCAAGGGTACTATCCATCTCTGTCATGGATTCCCTGTCCCTTGCCCAATCAGTAGCAAGGCTGTACCAAACATGTGTCCATTCCTGTACCTTTTGCCTGCATGTGACCTATCTCCTGGAGAAACCCAAAAACATGTTTCCTCCAGAAACCTACGACCTGTTTCCACATGAAACCCTTAGGCCTGTTTCCCTTTGAAACTTCTGTCTTGTTTCCATACAGAACCATTCATGGCACCATTCAACAACAGTGCCAACAACAACATACATCTAGTTACCTGTTCCCTCATGAAACATCTAGCAACATAGAGATGCCCATAACTGTAGGTCCTTCTGTTCCTTTCTAGCAAGAAGAAAACAATCTGCTCCATGAGCACGCAGCCATGCGAGCTTGCATCACTCCCATGCCAAGAAACACTTTCAAGTGACCTTGTACTTAGAGCCGAAAACCCAAGTACATAGCTGAATTTGCAGCCAAACAAAAACAGCACATAAACAGTCTCAAAACAGGCCCGAACCAAAGCAAAGAGAAGCTGAAAGTTCCATCAGTTGAACGCCATCGACATGATGTCTATGTTCATGAAAAACCAGCCCTTGTCCGCTTGTTGCCAACAGGGAAAATACACGTGCTGCAGCCCGACCTCCTCCCCAAAGGCATGGACAGCCCTGCGTTTCCTGCAGCCTAAACCATCAGCCTTCCAAGGAGTTCCTCTGCAGTCCTGGCCGCCTGTACCAGCTGTACGGGACTGAACTGAACCCTGCTGTACCCGCTGGACAGAGCTGTCAATAACCACCTATACCTGTCCGTACAGGTCAGCATCTGCAGTCACCTGTCTAATGCGCTGCCAGCACAGAATTCGTCCTGCAGCAGCCTGTATGATGCGCCCGCACAGCAGTCGCCCTCTACAAGAGAGAGAAACTGTCCTGTCATCCAGTAGTCCTGACCACGTGCAGTCCAAAGCTACACTTCTATGCAGTCCAACCAGCCGCCTATGAACAGGAGAGAGAGAAAACGTAAGAACTGCTGCAGTCGATGACCTGTCTCCTCCACGGAGCCAGCAGACTTGTACCTCCTCTCCCAAAAAGCAAGAGAGAGAGAGAAGAGAGAGACGTGGGCCTCCAGAAGTGGAGTAGCCTCTATAAATTGCCTAGGGGCCTCCCAAGGTTTTTAAAACCTTTACAACATTAATTTTTGACCAACAAAGGTTATAAAACCTTTTTAAATCAAAATCTCTTTGCCCCCTTCACACTTGGGGTTGTCCACACATGGGTTTACTTTTTGACTCAAACCTGATGCCATTCACACTGTCCACCATGTCCCCGTGCACACCTGCATACTGTCCAGAGAAAAACACAAGGTCGTGACAGATGATGACAGAGGGACTTCGAGAAAAGATTGGGATGATGACAGTCATCCAAGAGCAGGTTGGATTCCCGTCATCAAGTTTAGCAGAGGGGGATGTCATGTGCATCATAGATGCCATGGACATTCTCAGGGCTAGATCCAGAAGAGGCAGCCCGATAAAGAGTATGAACCAGGTAGAAAAACCAAGATGATAGAGCACAGAGCACAGAGCACTCTTGGCAGTGAAGACTGAAGCAAGGCTAGGAGAACAACCAAAAGAAGCTGTCGGCTGCATGGAGGAGGATGTCAGCAGGGCCAGAAGTGTGTCGGCTGCAAGCGCTACAGTATGTGTAGATTGGAGTCCAGTCGGGCAGCGCTGAAGAGGATTTGTGGTCGTGGAACTGGCCGACCAGCAGTCGGCCAGTTGGCCAAGCTTGGAAAGGTCCTATAAAAGGGGACCATGTGCTCATTGTTAAGGCATTCAACTCTTTAGGATAGGAGTGTTTTGGTGATGTTCACCTTTTCAGGAAGGCAGCCAAGGGGCTGCAGATTTAGGTACCTTTTTGTACCATAACAATATACTGAATTTCCAGCACTTCTCTCTCTCTCTACTGTCTCTCTATATCTGCGTTTTGCATCAGAAGGTTTCCAAGAGTGTTTAGGGCTGAAAGAAGACTCTTAGAGCTTCCGCGTGTTACACTAGGGCAAGAGGCTAGCTGCCACTCAAGTCTCTGAGTGTCCCATGCTGGGGCAGAGAGAAATGTGAAGTTGGATGTAGCACACATAGGACAGCTAATGAGAGGCAAAAAAATCGGCCAGAACATAGAGCACAGAAACAAAGGGGAAAAGCAGACACATGTTCATGCTCATTCATAAAGAATGCTTTTAAATTTCTGCTTGTTAATTGGTTGCTTGCAGGCTCTTCTTATTATGTACAGATTTTTTGGTGCTTCTTTGATTCTATTTTTTGTTCTATACGCTTTGGAGTCAGTGACCTCCTCCTCAATATCAAATAAGGTAAAAACTTTACTTTTTTTTGCCGTTATTCCTTTCAATGCATATAGTTAAACAGGGCAATGATATACAAGCATATCTTTTCTCTTTTCTCTTTTCGTTGAACATATACAAGTTTAGAAGAAAGCATGTATTTACAAATCAAGAGAAGGTGGCAAAGGCAGTGAGGTGTGTGTGCTCTGTGTAGGGTGACCTTGGCATGATGCTGCAGAGTTTCAAACTGGGAATCCAGAAGGATGCCAGCCATCAGACTTTTATTTGTTTGCGAGTTTTCTTTTACATCTGGGTAAAAATTGTCTCTATGTTTTGTGCTTGCCTTGGAAGACAGATGGGACAGGTGTGTTCTGATGCTTACTACACATGGCTTTGTTAAGCTTAAAGTCATCTTGTGATTTCTTTTCTAGATTGCACTTTTGAACCTCTTTACAACATCAGCATTGTGGGCACGGCTTGCTGATATCTTGAATAGCGAGGTGAGTATGGGAAGTTTGATATACTCGGTGTGCCTGGCTTGTACCTTGAAAGGGTGTTTGATTTGTGGGATTGAATTTCAAGGCAACAATGTGCAGGCTGGATCAAGGCTCTTTGGATTTGTGGGTGCAGGAGCTACTTTAGGTCAATTGGCTGGATCTATCCTTGCTGTTGTCTTGGCTCCTTTTGGATCATGTATTACACTTCCAAGGTCCTCGTGTCTTTGTAATTAGTTTGTTTACTATGCAAATAACCTGAGAAACTGTACATTCTTTGTATCCTTGGACCTTAGCATAGGTATCATTCCTACATTTGAGGGATTTTTTTTTTGTTTTTTTGTTTTTGCAATTCTGACTAGCTGATTCATGTCTGTGTTTCAGTCTTGCTTCTTGTATCCGCACTCTTTATGGAATTCGGCGCTCGCTGTGCATTAAGGATAGGGCAAGATCACCTATTCTATTCAGGCATTCCTAGCAGGTATAATAAATCCCAAGCTTTCCATATTCAAATAGGTGTGAGGGCATCTAATATTTTTGCAAGAAAAGTCTAACTCAAAAATTAAAGAGGACTTATAACACACAACTTTTCAATTGTTTCGTTTTCTGTCTCCAGTGATTCTATTGATATACAGAGTGACTGTCAGAGCAACGATGAGGTTGTGCAGATTGATAATTCTCTTTGGGAAGATGTATGCAGTAAAATTTCTGCTACACTTGAGGGTTTACGGCTTATCTTAGCTTCCAGCTACCTCCTCAATGTTTGCTGTTTTTTGTGGCTCACAGCAGTGGTGTCCTCCTTTTTCTACTTCCAGGCAAGGCCATTGACACTAAGCCTTTCTTTGTGCAAGAAGGGTACAATCTTGGAAAGAACTCAGTTGTTATATTTTCTCAAAGTCAAAATTTAACTTTCAGAGGGCAAATGTGGTGGCTGGAGTTACACACGATCCTCTAGGAAGACGCATGCTTCTTGCAAAGATCAACAGCTTCACCGCCATTTTTATCCTCTTTGGCCAGCTCACAATCACGGTACAGAGCGATTTGCTTGGTTTTGAGTATATTCATGTTCTGTGCACTTTCAAATGTAGATGTTCCCTATGATAAGTTGGGATTTTGTATCTTGCTTGTTGGTGAAAATACATACAAGTCCACATATATACATAAACCCATCCACAAAGTTTCTTTCATTAGCATTCACAAAGTTTTTGTGCCCTGCAACATCCTTTCTCTAGGAGTCCTGGTATATTACTTGCAATCAGTATACTTTGTTCAGGTGTGTCATCTATGTGGAAGAGACAGTCTATGCTGTACATAACACATAAGGAAGGATTGTACCCCGAAAGTTGGTCAAAGTGTTTTCAATAAAGGGGAAAGAAATCTCCAGATTTCTCACTATGATGTATTTAAGGTTGCCGGTGTGGAGGGGAGAGGTTTCTGGACTGATTTTGATGGTGTAATTTATGCTTTGTGTTTCTTAGGGACGCTTATTGACTTATTTTGGAGTCACCATTGCTCTTTGTGCATCCCCAGTGGTAGCATTCTTCAACATGGCAGCAATCAGCATATCGCCTATACCACTGGTGATTGCAGTTTCTGAAGCATCTCGCAAGGTTTGGTAGTAAACACCTCTTGAAAATACAGATTCAGGCTTTTTTTCACATGAAAGACTGCTTTTAAAAGAACAGTATTTGCTTCATACTATTATTCCTTGTGGGTGTAATCATGTGCAATCATATGTTGTAGAAGGCGTGTAGGGTCTATAGTAAGTTTTCTAACACACATTGTAGATTTTAGAACATGTTAGTTTGAAACATAAAGTGCAAGTTCTAACATCTACTTAATGATAGAAGGATTATTTTCCTCTCATACTGTCTCCTACAAGAGACTTTTGCAAAGTATGTAGATGCATGCTCAAAGAAAGTTGCAAGAGCACACGTGGGTGGTGAGAACAAGACTCTTTTGTTTGTAAAGTGAAAAATTACATTGGCCATGGTGGATCACAATCTCCCGAGAGAAAAAAACTCAGTGGGAAGATGGGGTCTCCCTTTCATAGCAGGCTGCTACATGTCCCAAGAGGTGAGGGGGTGCTAACTGGCTTTGTTGCAGGTGGCAACACCCCTGTTGCGTGACGGGCTTATTTAGGGCTCTTGTGAAGAGTTCCAAGTTGTAGATGAGTGTGGGAGTGGGCTTGACAATAATCTCACATGGGAACTTTTGGGAGTTTTAGAGTTTTTGTATAAAAAGTGGCTCATTTGAGAGCTTATAGACACATTGGGCTAAACTCATGTTTGAGCTCTCTTGAGACTAGCTCTCCCTCTTTTTCCATAGAGGTGCAAGCTCTTCTCTCTCCCCATCTACATTATGGTATGAGCAATGTTCTTTATTTAATTCAATGCAATGTAATGAGATGATGTTTGTTTGTCTCTCTTCTCATGTCTATTCTCTAGTGTGCATGTTTCTTGTTGATAGCTTCAAGGTTTGTGTGCATGCTAGGGAAGTGAGTGCTTGAGAATGAAGAATGCTTTGATCTTGTGTATGCAATAGCTTAGCTTTCTTCTTGTATTGGATGCATGAATGAGTGGGATGATGAGTGAGTGAGCAACGGCAAGATTGAGCTTGTGTGTGTTTTAAGTCTATGTCAATAGTAGTAGTATTCTTAGCATTCTCTCCATTTGTGGATAAGCTTTTGTGTACCGGTACGGGTTGAATCCCTAGCTCCGAAAGGGATGCAAATCCCATTGGATTGAGCTATACGTGGATCATGCTACTCTTGCTACAAGTGAGAGAGTTTTCCGTCTCTCCATTGGCGCCGCTGCCGGGGAGAAGACTCAAATCCGGTTGAGAGTGTGTGGAAACCACCACTATTTCCTCTTTTGGTTGCAAAACCATTGAGTGATTAGGTTAAGTTCGGGTGTGCGATCCCGGTGTGAGTGGATAAGGTTAGGATAAGAAAAACCCATTGAGCGGTTGAGGTTTCTCCCGCATTGTTTTTTATGTTTTATTGCTTTTATGCTTTTTCAAGTACCGTTCATTATGCTTACCTTCATTGTTTTTTGTCATTTCATGCACATTCCCCCATTATTGCGCAAATTCCTCGTGCTTTTTGAAGCACTTGATGGGCTCGCGGATGAATCCTGCGGTCCTTAGTAGATGGTGGGGTAGGTTTGAGTTTAATGATTAATTCATGGAGATTACTTGTATAACCTCTCTCTCTCTCTCTCTCTCTCTCTCTCTCTCTCTCTCTCCCACAGAACGTAAATCAATAGTCTTTGAACTAGCCATTATAAAGTTTAAAAAAAAAAAAAACAAACACACAACCGGTGGCTGTTGGCTGACTGGTTCGAAGGCGGCGAAGGATTGACAAAGGCCGCGTGGAGGTAAAGCGAGCGCAGAAGGGAGAAAAGGAGAGAGAGCTAGTCTCAAGAGAGCTCAAACATGAGTTTAGCCCAATGTGTCCATAAGCAAGGTCCACATTTTTTTTAGGAGTCCACATCTTTTGCATATTTTGTAAATTTTTTATTTAAAATTTCTGTAATTTTTTGTATAATTAGTGTAACTTGCATTTTTTTTAAAATTTTTGTAATTTTGTGCATAATTAGTATTTTTTTAGCGTAATTCATATTTTTGTGTAATTAGAAAAAAAATAATTAAAAAAATTAAAAAATAAAAAAAATAAAAAAATAGGATAGATAGTTACACACATATTTATTTTAGTTGCATTTAGGGGTTAGCTAGGGTTTAAAAATATATATAAATAAATAAATAAATAAATAAATAAATAAATAAATAAATAAATATATATATATATATATATATATATATATATATATATATATATATATATATAACAAAAAAAGAAAAAAAGAAAAAAAACAAAAAAACCAAAAAAATTTGACCTTATGCACTTGCGGTCGGGACGTCATATAGACACTGCCATAGGGCCTAGGGCACCTTCTAGAGTACCTACGCAGGAAAGTGGGACCCAATCGGTAGGAAATTTGGCAGATATTGCTGAAACCTTTTCTGAATCCCAATCTGATACCCTTTCCAAAACAACTACTTCATTGTCCATGGACAATCTAGGGCCGTCAAATAGTCATCCCTTAGCCCCAAATAGGACACCCACAAGATCTTTTAATCCATTTGAAGCCGACACCATGGGGTTACCACTCAATGTGAGACTCCAATATGTCTACACGAATGCTCAAGGAGCTGAGATCTTTAGGGATCCACAACAACGGTATCTTGTTAAGATCGCAGACTTTTTCTCAGAACTTGATAGAGCACCTCTAGTCAATGACCAGGGTAACATGTACATGGGTGGAGATGGTGTTCGCTACGAAGTCACCTATCATCCAGAGAATGTAGACAAATTAGGGGAGCTCTCTAAAAGCGAGTTCTTAGACTTATCAAAGCTTTCCAGAGCAAGGGAGTCTAGAGATGATTGGCTCATTAAGCCGGACATGCTTGGACCATCCAATGCCCAGTCCTCACAGCCATCCATAGATGATTTACTTCTTGTAGATCTAAATTTGGAAAGGGATAGGAAAGGCAAGAGCAAAATGGATCAGGGGGCTGAGAACCAATGGGAGTTTGTACGACAAATTCCAGTGACAAAGGTCTTACAGGATGACCCACTTCAAGAGGTCTATAAGGACTCTTTAGAAGGATATTATGCCACAACTAGATTGCCAGAGCTAGATCTTCCTTTAGCACTTGTGGTGGTAGTCGAGAAGCTTGCAGGACACATGAACCGAATCGTTGATAAATGGGCCAATGAATACCGAACCTTAGATTGGAAGGAGATTCGGGAGCTCACGTGGAAAGGACAACCATTATTCATGGAAGTGTTCTCAACAAATACAGCTAAACCAGGAGAGACAGCCTTTCTTGGAGAAACTGTTGCTCCCCCCCCTACGAGAGTTCATTAGAGAGGGATCCTCAACATCAAAGTGGACCACTGCAAGTAGTCTAACTCTAGCACCAAAATATTATCCTACACCAAAAGTGTGACCATAGATCATACCACAACAACGTTTCTCTCACTATGACAATCGGAGGGTAGGGGAGCCAACTCGGCCTCCCATAAATGCACCTCCTGAAATGCGGGTAACAAGATCTTTGGAGGGGGTTGGTGAGGCAGGTAATGGGAGACCCACACCAATTTGGGATGCATGTGGACCATCTTACCAAAGAGAGGAACAATTCCCACTGAGAGTGAGAGGCCGTAGGCCCTATGATGAGTATTCAAGACAAGTAAGGCCATCAACTCTTTAGAAACTGGTAAAGAAGTACGAAGGGTCGGGAGATCCATATGACCATGTAGCAGCATTTAGGCAAGCAGTTCGAGCTGAGCAAGTGACTGACAAGCATACTCAAATTGAAGGATTTGGGCTCACTCTTGAGGGAAAGGCCCTTGCTTGGTTTCAGGCACTAGAGGCTTCAGACAAATCTTCTTTACGAGTTCTGGAAGAGAGATTCATTGCTGCTTTTTCCTTGATGGGGATTCAACATGACACGGTAGCAAACATCTACTCTTTCAAGCAAGGCGAGATTGAGAGTGTTAGAGATTGTGTAAATAGGATGAAGCAGTACATTAATCGTTGCCCAGAAGATGAGAAGCCCACCCAGAGTCGATTAATTTCTCTCTTCTTAAAAGGACTCAAAAATTCAACACTGCATACACATCTCTATGCAACGAAGCATACAAATTTCAATGAGTGTTGCCATGATGCTATGGATTTCACAGATAACTTCAAATTCCAAGATGGTTCTGGCCCTGAGGTGAAACCTAGAGATTAGTGGTGTGATGACCAAAGTTCAGGGTCTAGTGCGCTAGTAAATCCAGACCAGATAGCTAATCTAGTACTAGGGAGATTGGGACAGACCTATCGCCCACCCATGCAGCCACAACAGCAGCAGCAGCGAATGAGGAGTGTACTACCTACAGGTCCTCATCTTTGTGGAGCATGTGGCGGTAACCATAAAACCGAAGAATGTAATACCTTTTCTCCTCTAGTCACAAACCAACCCACAAAGAAGTGGTGCCAGGCCTGTGCTTGGAACTTTACCCACACCACACAGGAATGTACTTGCATTGCAAGAATGAGACAGGAGCGTGAGCAGCAAAGGGGTGGAGTGACTCCACAAATGCATCAACAGTATACTAATTTTGAACGTAAGCCACCGATGACACAAGAGCAAGCACGACCTGTTCTCGGTGCTCAACCTCTTGCTCCTGGGACTGCTCCAGTGAGGGTTGTTGACTACGACAATTCAAATATGTGTAGAGACTTGGTAAACCCAGGCTATGTGGAGGAGGAATATGCATCATATTCATCCAAAGAAAATCTCTTTGAAAGTCCCGCATATCCAAGCCAAGCATTGGAGACTCAACCAGGGGAACAAAATTCTTTGATGTTGCTAGGCGGCTACCAACCTAGGACTCCAGGCCCCTCAGGTCAATGGCAGCAAAGGAAAGTAGAAGCCAAACTAATGGGCCCCTGTTATGAGTGCGGAGAACCCCATTGGGCTCGTGATTGTCCACATCGCTCAAGGCAAGCAGCTCGATCCAATACAACAGTACCAGAGTTTCCACCAATTGAAAGATATTGTCTAGGGTGTTGTGTAGAACACTTCCCAAAGGACTGTTTGCTGAAACCACATGAGGAAGGCACCTCTCAACCAAAGGTCTCACTCAACCTTGTAGGGGTAGTTCCATCACCACCTTCATCAGAGAATGAGGATGTCGTGCCACTTAGAGTCACGACTAGATCACAGACACGAAATGCCGAAATGCAGACTGATGAGACACCTCGAACTAGGGATGCAAAGGCAAATCTAGTGGACAAGACCCTACATTCCAATAGAAAAAGGACCACTAGGAGAAAAAAGAACCGCAACAAGCAAACTAAAAGTGCATCCACTAGTTCTCAAGAAGTCTCTAAACAAAACATGAGGGATCAAGCTTTTACATTCCAAGAAGTGCACGAGGAGCATCAATATCAACCTGGGCCTAGTGCTAAACAAGATGAGGCTAGTACAACCGAGGATAGTTCTGGGGGTTCTTTTTTTGTGGATAAGGTGAACGAGACTCTAGATGCCATCATTGATGCTCATAGAAGTCGCATTGCAGCTTTATCTGAGCTACCCAAGAAGCTTCAAGAATACCCAAACCCTCGTGAGAGGAGAGGATCAATCTAGCTGTACATCAGCAACTCATTAGGGAAGCTCAATCAATACTTGAGGGACCACCTCCACCTATTCCTCGGGGCCCAACCTCTCTTAAGCCAACATTAGAAACCATACCAGAAGTGTCATCAAGTCGGGAAATGAAAAGTGAGCTCATCTCACAATCTCATAGCGAGAAGTCTGCCCCAATTGACATCCCATTGAAAGAAGGTATTCTGCCACCACCTAGCCTTGTCTTCCCATGCAATTATGAAGTTATTGATGCTAACGAGGACATGGCAAATGAGATGTGGGCAGCAGTTCATGAGAAAGTTAATGAGAATATGTCCTCTATTAGTTCACCTCCATTCTCTGAGGTAGATTTTACCAGGGACACAGAAAACAACTTTAGACGCCCAAGCATCCAGGAGGAAGTTCAAACAATTGTTTCTCCTAGAAGTAAGCATACAATGAAAACCTTACCATCATATTTGGGAGAATATGAGAACTGTTCTCAAACCTTGAGGATACCCTCCATGCATAAAAGGTTGACAAAGGAGATGGATATGGGTATCGTACAAACTATTTTGTCAGCACCAGTGGCTTGTACCTTATCTTTGCTTGATTTGATAAAGCTTCGACCTGAGTTGTGAAATGATATTGCCACATGTTTGTCAGAGCAGATATTGCTACAAAAGGGTCACCATCATTGTACTATACACCCTGAGACATAGCATGTTATGCCAGTTCCTATCAACAAAGTAGGAAAATTTTGTGAGGACGATCAGGGAAATGCTATCCTCCCATTAGAAGTGCGAAAAGTAGCTTCAACTGCAATACTTGATAGTGGTGCAGGAGTGGGCATTGTGACAAGGTCCATTTGGGAAAAGTGGGGCAAACCAGCTATCAGGAGTACTAGGATGCGCTTGCAGCTAGCAGATGGAAGCTTAGAACATCCCCTTGGGCTGCTTGAGAACATATTGGTCACCACATGTGGGATTGAATATGAGCACACCTTTGCAGTAGTGGATTTTGGAAAACATCCAAACTATGAAGTGATATTGGGTAGACCATTCATGCGACAATTTCAAATGATTCAAGATTGGGGATACAATTATTTGTACCTCCGACATGATTCTGTCATCACAAGGGTCAACCTAAAGGATCACTCATATCGTGATGTAACAAGGTCTCCAATAGATGAGTTTGATTCTGCTTCCTCTGAGGGCTCAAGAGTTACATTGTCAGATGGGCGAGAAGATCTGTGGATGTGTGGAGCCTCATGTAGGGATTTCAACACTGAGAGACTTAAGAGTAATCGAAGTGTATCAGACGAGGCATACATTCCACAACCCTTCCCTGAGCATTTAATTGATCCACTAGAATGGAGTCATGTCCTTACAACATTATCGACCTGTGCTTTACCTAAGCCAATTCAATTTTGTGACTCAGATGGATATGACATTATTCCTATACGAATGGTACAACCACGTGACCTTCTAGATGTTTTGTACTATAGGGATGCATCCACAACAGCACTGCATGTAGAGGAAGTCTCAGTGGAGGATTTAACACTCGAATCTGCTAATGATGCTGATAAGGAAGGTATGGACTAGGTGCTAGGATTAATAAAAAATTTACGAAAATCATAAAAAATTTAGTTATCCCTAGATTGGAAGAATAGACAATACAAATTGCAAATTGATTCTGATTGCATATTGGGATCTGCTACTCCACGAGCTTTATCATGTCAAAAGGGTGGTGTTTCTACCTTACACAACCCACTCTCAAAATCTGCTCTTGAAGCTCCAACAGAAATGATGTGGATAATCGATGAGTCCTCAAGTGAGGGCCATGGCTGGCATGTTCCAACTAGTTTAGTCACTGCTGAAAGAAGGCCAGGCAAGAAGGAATTATCAATTTGGCTACCCAAAGATGCGTACAAACTTGTACCATCTAGCCTAGTTGCTAAGCCTCCTAAAAAGCACATCTTTTCCAAGCGTGAAGCTCAGATTGTTACTCGTTGGGTCCCAAAGCATGTTCTTAGAGCACAAGGCTATTATGAGGGTGCAACAGCAATTTGGCTTCCCAAATGCCATGGTTTGCTAGGGGTAAAAGAGTGTATCAGAAAGATTCCAAAAGCCACCCTTGGTTTTCCATATCAGTGGATGCAAAGAAAATCAACACAACCTCTTCAAGATAGGATAGCTGGTTGTGATAGCACCTACAAATCTTCTTGTGTTGATCTTCCCAAAACATGTATTGAATCACCAGTTGTCCCAATTTCTCCTTGTTACACAATTCCACCATCAACTTGTGTACCTAAGACAAGTCCAACTTTACATGAGTCTCCTTTGAGCAAAGATTCTAGCACTTCAATGCCTAAATCCTCTTATCTTGCTCAAATTCCTCGACAATCGCTAAAATTCCCACCTCTTCAGAAGGACATACCGAAAACCAAAGATAAGGCATTAACACTACAATTGAAGCTCTTTGGTAGATCAATGTTTGAATAGTCTCACATTTACTACTGTGGTTCCTTATACCTTTAGAGGATTGTGTTCTTTTTGAGATGATCTTATCTAAAATGTTTTTGATTAGGATTGTAATGATGGATATGAGTGTTTCTAAATTTCATTGTTCTACGACCAGATACCTCCTGATGGATACTTGGCGAGATACATGTCCACCATGCATTGACCCTGATAGTACTCAACCTGAACATCGCGGGGGTTATAGTGCTCTCCTCCTTTTCAAACTCATTCTAGGTACTTTTATGCTCCCTTAGGTGAAAATTGCTGTGGGCATCACTTTGTCACGTTATTCTATCAACAGCATCACCCATTTCCACATTGTCAAGAGTGTGCACGACTCGTATTAGGAGAAGCTTCACACATTTGTTGGATATGCCGCTCTTACTTTAGACGATATGGCACGGGCTTAATGAAACAAATTGTGGGAATTACACCCAACGCCATAACCTTCTTAATGTGAGAATACCAGAGAGAGGACTAAATCAACGTAGATTACCTGAGGAGGTTCAAGCACAACAATGGAGGGATACATGCATAAATGACTTGCAACCACCTATCTTGCAAGCCCTCCTTCCCCAAGCCTTAACATGTCAATTTTGGATCACTATGAGTACCTATATTGAGCAGTTCCAAAATCGAGATTGTCTGCTTAACCTTCCCATAGAACCAATGCCATATTTTAGCAAGGAAGCACTCCTTCCTCTACCACCTTCTCCAGAGGCCGGTTTTTGTGCAGGGTTGTCCTTGCATCCTGAGGTCATTGATATCATCTTTCCAGCAGAAGTGGACACGGATCCACCATCAATACAAGGGTAAGCTCAGCGACTCCACAATAAGATCAACAAGCCAGGGCACTTTTCTCCCACTGGGTTTTTTCCCTCGGCTATATTCGGTGATTGGCACCAATAACAAATTTTATTCCTTTCTTTTCTTTTCTTGTTTGTTAATAAACATTTTTAAGATATCTCAGAGCTAAACAAGAGCATCAACCACGCCCCAATAGTCCACCTACCGTGCACACAAATTAGGAAGGGGGGAGACATGCAATGCCTACAAAGAGCAAAGAGAAGCAATATGCACAACATCAGCAATGCATCAATGCAAACGAACAACATCAACGAGCACTACAACAGGTGTATTCAAATCATAATCTTTTGTTCTTTATGTGCTTTTAACTTTTGGATACATTGTTTGCATGTTCACACACAGTTGGCTGGTTTAAGTTTTAGATTAGTTGTTAAAATGTGGTGAGTAATTTCTAGATTCTTAGAGGACTTAGTAGAAGATATTTCTATTTGAAGACGGTGTAGGATATATACCAATGGAGTATGCCAAGTTTATATGCTCTCGAAGTATATTAGTTATCCCTAGTGGTAGCTACCTCTTAGGTATGGGCTAGGTGCTAGGATTAATAAAAAATTTACAAAATCATGACCTAAAAAATATATATAAGTGAATCGAGACATGATGTGTCTACAGCCATGTGGAATGCTTGGTAGGACCTAGGGTTGTCTTAGCACCTTGGGGCCGATGCCTTGGTTTCCATGGGGTGAACATTGACGTCTAAAAGCTTCAGAAAAAGACCTTCAAGGACTCTATCGCCTTGATAGATGTTGGTAGGACTCCGGGGTACATTATGGGCCCTCGAGACCAATGCCCTCATCTTCATGGGGTACTCCTTATGTCAAAAAGAAAGAAAAGGGTCTGTCGCCCTTGAGATACTTAGCGGTCTTTAGATTCTCTTGGCGGAGGTCTCTTGGTCATTGCTTGGGTCTCATTGGGATGGAACCTTCCTCTTTATCATCTTTTACACAAAAAAAAAAAGAAAAAAAAAAGAAAAAAAAAGTCCAATCACCATTGCTCATATTTAGGAGTAGATTTGCCACTTAGGAATAACTTAAATACTTGTAGGACATTGAGACTCCGGTCATAACCTGTGGTGTGCAAGTACACTTTCCTTTGCATAGCACTATCTACCACTTAGTCTCACTTTGACTAGTTTTAACTCACCTCTTTTAGCACTTTTTAAAACTCTAATCAGTCTTTCACTTGTATGCTCACGTGTGAAATTGTCATTGCTGCATCAATGATGGCATCTAGAGTCTCGTTCACCTTATCCACAAAAACAGAACCACCAGAACTATTCTCGGTCGTACTAGCCTCATCTTGTTTAGCACTAGGCCCAGGTTGAGGTTGATGCTCCTCGTGCACTTCTTGGGATGTAAAAGCTTGATCCCTCATGTTTTGTTTAGAGACTTCTTGAGAACTAGTGGATGCACTTTTAGTTTGCTTGTTGCGGTTCTTTTTCCTCCTAGTGGTCCTTTTTCTATTGGAATGTAGGGTCTTGTCCACTAGATTTGCCTTTGCATCCCTAGTTCGAGGTGTCTCATCAGTCTGCATTTCGGCATTTCGTGTCTGTGATCTAGTCGTGACTCTAAGTGGCACGACATCCTCATTCTCTGATGAAGGTGGTGATGGAACTGCCCCTACAAGGTTGAGTGAGACCTTTGGTTGAGAGGTGCCTTCCTCATGTGGTTTCAGCAAACAGTCCTTTGGGAAGTGTTCTACACAACACCCTAGACAATATCTTTCAATTGGTGGAAACTGTGGTACTGTTGTATTGGATCGAGCTGCTTGCCTTGAGCGATGTGGACAATCACGAGCCCAATGGGGTTCTCCACACTCATAACATGGGCCCATTAGTTTGGCTTCTACTTTCCTTTGCTGCCATTGACCTGAGGAGCCTGGAGTCCTAGGTTGGTAGCCGCCTAGCAACATCAAAGAATTTTATTCCCCTGGTTGAGCCTCCAGTGCTTGGCTTGGATATGCGGGACTTTCAAAGAGGAAGGTTCCATCCCAATGAGACCCAAGCAATGGCCAAGAGACCTCCGCCAAGAGAATCTAAAGGCCGCTAAGTATCTCAAGGGCGACAGACTCTTTTCTTTCTTTTTGACATAAGGAGTACCCCATGAAGATGAGGGCATCGGTCTCGAGGGCCCATAATGTACCCCAGAGTCCTACCAACATCTATCAAAGCGATAGAGTCCTTGAAGGTTTTTTTCTTAATCTCCTAGACGTCAGTGTTCACTCCATGGAAACCAAGGCATCGGCCCCAAGGTGCTAAGACAACCCCAGGTCCTACCAAGCATTCCACATGGCTGTAGACACGTCATGTCTCGATTCACTTGTATATATTTTTTATGATTTTCGTAAATTTTTTATTAATCCTAGCACCTAGTCCATACCTAAGAGGTAGCTACCACTAGGGATAACTAATATACTTCGAGAGCATAAGAACTTGGCATACTCCGTTGGTATATATCCTACACCGTCTTCAAATAGAAATACCTTCTACTAAGTCCTCTAAGAATCTAGAAATTACTCACCACATTTTAACAACTAATCTAAAACTTAAACCAGCCAACTGTGTGTGAACATGCAAATAATGTATCCAAAAGTTAAAAGCACATAAAGAACAAAAGATTATGATTTGAATACACTTGTTGTAGTGCTCGTTGATGTTATGCGTTTGCATTGATGCATTGCTGATGTTGTGCAGATTGCTTCTCTTTGCTCTTTGTAGACATTGCATGTCTCCCCCCTTCCTAATTTGTGTGCACGGTAGGTGGACTATTGGGGCGTGGTTGATGCTCTTGTTTAGCTCTAAGATCTCTGCAAAATGTTTATTAACAAACAAGAAAAGAAAAGAAAGGAATAAAATTTGTTATTGGTGTCAATCACTGAATATAGCCGAGGGGAAAAACCCAGTGGGAGAAAAGTGCCCTGGCTTGTTGATCTTATTGTGGAGTCGCTGAGCTTACCCTTGTACTGATGGTGGATCCGTGTCCACTTCTGCTAGAAAGATGGTATCAATGACCTCAGGATGCAAGGACAACCCTGCACAAAAACCGGCCTATGGAGAAGGTGGTAGAGGAAGAAGTGCTTTATCGCTAAAATATGGCATTGGTTCTATGGGAAGGTTAAGCAGACAATCTCGATTTTGGAACTGCTCAATATAGGTACTCATAGTGATCCAAAATTGACATGTTAAGGCTTGGGGAAGGAGGGCTTGCAAGATAGGTGGTTGCAAGTCATTTATGCATGTATCCCTCCATTGTTGTGCTTGAACCTCCTCAGGTAATCTACGTTGATTTGGTCCTCTCTCTGGTATTCTCACATTAAGAAGGTTATGGCGTTGGGGTGTAATTCCCACAATTTGTTTCATTAAGCCCGTACCATATCGTCTAAAGTAAGAGCGGCATATCTAACAAATGTGTGAAGCTTCTCCTAATACGAGTCGTGCACACTCTTGACAATGTGGAAATGGGTGATGCTGTTGATAGAATAACGTGACAAAGTGATGCCCACAGCAATTTTCACCTAAGGGAGCATAAAAGTACCTAGAATGAGTTTGAAAAGGAGGAGAGCACTATAACCCCCGCGATGTTCAGGTTGAGTACTATCAGGGTCAATGCATGGTGGACATGTATCTCGCCAAGTATCCATCAGGAGGTATCTGGTCGTAGAACAATGAAATTTAGAAACACTCATATCCATCATTACAATCCCAATTAAAAACATTTTAGATAAGATCATCTCAAAAAGAACACAATCCTCTAAAGGCATAAGGAACCACATTAGTAAATGTGAGACTATTCAAACATTGATCTACCAAAGAGCTCCAATTGTAGTGTTAATGCCTTATCTTTGGTTTTCGGTATGTCCTTCTTAAGAGGTGGGAATTTTAGCAATTGTCGAGGAATTTGAGCAAGATAAGAGGATTTAGGCATTGAAGTGCTAGAATCTTTGCTCAAAGGAGACTCATGTAAAATTGGACTTGTCTTAGGTACACAAGTTAATGGTGGAATTGTATAACAAGGAGAAATTGGGACAACTGGTGATTCAATACATGTTTTGGGAAGATCAACACAAGAAGATTTGTAGGTGCTATCACAACCAGCTATCCTATCTTGAAGAGGTTGTGTTGATTTTCTTTGCATCCACTGATATGGAAAACCAAGGGTGGCTTTTGGAATCTTTCTGATACACTCTTTTATTCCTAGCAAACCATGGCATTTGGGAAGCCAAATTGCTGTTGCACCCTCATAATAGCCTTGTGCTCTAAGAACATGCTTTGGGACCCAACGAGTAACAATCTGAGGTTTAGTCTTGGAAAAGATGTGCTTTTTAGGAGGCTTAGCAACTAGGCTAGATGGTACAAGTTTGTACGCATCTTTGGGTAGCCAAATTGATAATTCCTTCTTGCCTGACCTTCTTTGAGCAGTGACTAAAGTAGTTGGAACATGCCAGCCATGGCCCTCACTTGAGGACTCATCGAGTATCCACATCATTTGTGTTGGAGCTTCAAGAGCAGATTTTGAGAGTGGGTTGTGTAAGGTAGAAACACCACCCTTTTGACATGATAAAGCTCGTGGAGTAGCAGATCCCAATACGCAATCAGAATCAATTTGCAATTTGTATTGTCTATTCTTCCAATCTAAAGAACAGTTGGTAGCACTTAACCATGATTGACCGAGAACAGCCTCTACCACTGCCTTGGACTTACTTGCCACATAAAAGGGCAGTGACATCTGGTGATCCTGAATGGACATCATAATGACACATTTTTCCTCTATAGGGTTATCTTCACCTGAGAAGCTTCGTAAGTCAATAGGAATGTGCACAAGTGTTGGTTGTCCCAAGGCTATCCATGTGTCAAACGAGAGAACATTATAATCTGCACCAGAGTCAATTAAGGCACAGACAAAGTAGGTAGTCTCATGAAGATGAAGACACACTTGAATATTGAAAGGATCGACATATGGTTCATCAGTAGCCAACTGTAAGGCCAACATAAAAGCTTTGCGACGCTCCTTGGCTTTTGCAACTCTAGCTTTAGCCTCTTCTTGAGCCTGACGTTTAAGTAGGTCATGTGCTTCTTTCCGTGTGTGTGCAGGATGCATTTGTTGAAGCATGGCTTCAGTTAATGGTTCATTGTATTTCTTGAGACGACTTCCATTAATGAAGTTAGGCATTTGCTCACCTTCTAGTGTCTCTAAACGCACTGCACCACTTGGAGTAAGCTCATTAATCACAAACGGTCCTAGGCCACGTTTCTTGAGCTTTCGCGTATGTTTCTTAAGTGTGTACAAGAGCGCAAGGTCCCCTTTTTTGAATCGGCCAGTTGTTACATTTCTATCATACCATTGCTTTTGTCTCCTCTTCTCGGCACACATCCCCATTACCGCCAATAAGCGGGTCTCATCAAGCTTTTCCAATTCATCAATGCGGTGTGAAAGCTCATGACCAGTCCAGTCCAATTGTTTAGCAACTCGTAGAGTAGGTACAAGAAATTCAATGGGAAGAATTGCATCTAGCCCAAAAGCAAGCTCAAATGGGGTTGTGCCCACAGATGTTTTATAGGCTGTCCTATATGCCCAAAGAACTGAGTGCAACTTTTGCTCCCAATCAGTCCTATGTCCCTCAACAATCTTTGTGAGTACTGTGCAGAGAATCTTGTTAGTACTCTCAACTTGTTCATTGGTCTGGGGATGATAGGGTGCAGAACGCTTGTGAATTACCATAAATTCTTAAAGCAAAACTCTATGACCTCATTCACAAAGTGCACACCTTGATCACTAACGATCTCAATAGGTAAGCCATAGCGTGTAAACACGTACTGATACAAGAACTTGGCTGTGGTTCTGGCATCATTTTTAACTGTAGCCTTTGCCTCTACCCATTTGGTCAAATAGTCAGTTGCGACTATAATATATTCGGCATGCGTGTGACGAGCTGGAGGTTTAATGGGACCGACAAAATCAATACCCCATTTTGCAAAAGCACGTGTGCTTAACATAGGCCGCAATGACATATTGTCCTTTGTGATGGGAGGTTTGGTCCTTTGACAATCGTCACAACGTTTTACATATTCTTCGGCATCCATTTGTAAGGTTGGCCACCAAAGCCCAGACCACCTAATCAACTTAGCTGTGGTATTTCTCGGAAAAAAAAAAAAAATTCTCGGAAAAAACTTAGCTGTGGTATTGCCCGAAAAGTGTCCACCCCCAACACCTGCATGTGCATGAGTCAAGATTTTCAAGTAGTCAGCTTCACATACACACATGCGTAAGTTGCCATCCTTGCCCCTCTTGTAGAGTTGGTTCTCTATCAGCAGATAGTTGGCCGCTTCAACTTCAATAGCATGCTTTCGATGTTTAGGAATTTTTTGATCAGTCTGACCATGCTGAAGATAGTCCACAATATACTTACTCCAACTTGGTGTAGTTGAAATTTGGAATAATGTGACATTATGAATTGGCTGTTGAATTTGACATGAAGCAGAGTTGCAAACAAATTTTTTAGCATCCGCATGCATGGTAGGCCACCATTGCCCATCCTGAGATATATGTCGCACACAAGTAGTAGCTGATGCATGGATTCCACCGATACCCGCATGTGTGCCCATTCCAAGATCTCCTCATATTGGTCAGGGTTAGGTATAAGCCGCAACACTCCATCATTACCCTAACGATATAATGTCCCTGAGATTAACTTGAATGGTCGCCATAGGTCCACATTAGGACCCGCTAGTTGTATCTGCCCACTTGTCAAAATTTCTAAGATGGATTCAGACCATCTAGGAGTGTCTCTACAAGGAAAAGTGTTGAATCTAACATATCATCATCCATACCCACCGGAGCTTCGCCAGAGGTGATTCGAGACAAATGATCTGCCCTAAGATGAGTTGTTCCTTTTCGGACTGCCACTTCAAAATCAAACTCAAGAAGGATGATAAACCACCTCACAATCCTTCCGGTTGCACAAGGCTTATTGACCAAATATAGCAGTGCTTGATGGTCCACAAAAAATATGAATTTGTTTGCCAAAAGGTAATGGCGAAACTTTTTAACTGCATATATCATGGACAAACCTTCTCTTTCTGTTGTGGTATAATTCTTCTCAGCATTGTTCAACTGTCAACTAGCATATGAGATTGGGAAATCCTTATTATGTTCTCCCTATTGAGCCAAAATACATCCAATTGCAAAGTTTGAAGCATCAATATGGACATGAAAGATTTGGTTCCAATCTGGTGCCCGTAAGATGGGTGCAGTCACTAATGCTTGCTTCAACTTTTCAAAGGATTCCTCACACTCATCAGTCCAATTAAACTTTACAAGAAGAGCATATAATGGTCTGGCTAGGACAGCGTACATGTAGATGAATCGACGATAATAGCCACAATGTCCTATGAATGTTTGTACCCCTTTAGGGTTGATAGGCCGAGGTAATGAGACAATGACATCAATTTTATCCATATCTGTTGAAATCCCATTGCGAGAAACAATATGGCCCAAAATTTTTCCTTGTCTTACCATGAATTTGCACTTGTCAGGATTCAAGCATATATGATAAACTTGACACTTTTGAAACACAAGTCTGAGGTGTTCTATATGATCATCACGCTCTTGTGAGTGAACACATAAATCATCCATGAAGATCTCAAAAAATTGCCTAAGGTACTCCTTGAATACATAACTCATTAACCGCTGAAAGGTTACTGGTGCATTTGTTAGACCAAATGGCATAACACGATAGGCAAAGATGCCATCTTCAGTAGCAAAGGCTGTCTTGTGTTGATCCTTTGGATCAATTGACACTTGATTGTAACCGGAGAATCCATCCAAGAAACTATATGCCTTTTTCCCTGCAACTCGTTCCAGAACATGATCCGTGATTGGAAGTGGGTAATGATCACGTACAGTAGCTGCATTTACCTTCTTGAGGTTTACACATACTCGAAGTTTTTCATTTTTCTTGGACACCACTACAATAGGGGAGACCCATTCAGTGTGTTCAATCTCATAGATAAATTCTGCCTCTAAGAGCTTGTCTATGTCTTCTTTTATCTTTCGTGCAAAATTCTCATTGTAAGTATAAGGACGTTGCTTGGAAGGCTTTGCATCCTCTCGCAATGGAATTGTATGCTGACATATGCTTGGATCAACTCCTTTGAGGTCTTTATAACTCCAAGCAAAAACATCGCGATACTCCTTTATTGTTTGAATTAATAACTTCTCCTCATCTAAGGACAAGTCTGTGGCAATCCACACATAGCGAGGCCCTTCGCCTGGCTTAGCAATATCAATCTTTTTTGCATCTTCTGGACCATCATATGAAACCCCTGGCATGCTTGGCTTTTGTCGCATGGGTTGTTGAAGAACAATATTTCGATCTTGAAGAGTGTACTGTGTGAAGTTGGGGGGAACATTGAGACCCTGTTCTTGTCCACTTGAGTCGTCACTCATTGAAGACCATGCGGTTTTGAACTCTCCTTTGCAATCTTGTATCAGATTTTTTTGTTCAACCGTTATCTTTGCACTTCCGACACTCTCTTTTGAATCAGTTTTAGACTTGAGTTTTGGTTTTTGTTTCTTCGTTTTTTTGCGATTTTTGCTAACAGTTTTTAGCTTTTCCCCTGGTTGGAATCCATCTGATCGTTTTACTTGGTCTTTGATACTATCTTGTGCTTGGACATAGTATAGATATCCGTTCTTTCCTGAGAAGTGAGGTGGTGGTCGAGAGTGTTCATTCTTAAACTCCTCCTTTTGTTTTTGTAGTCTCTCACGTCGTTCCCTCTCATCTTGTTTACGGATTCTCTTGTGGCTCTTACAGCATTTACGTTTAGGTCGGCTTCGAGGGATCTCTACTTGAACCTCCCTTCCTCTCAAGAGCAGGCGTGCCTTTCCTAACTCTTCCTCAGGGATTATCACATCATTATCAAAATCAGAGTCCCATCCATCTTCCTTATCAGCATCATTAGCAGATTCGAGTGTTAAATCCTCCATTGAGACTTCCTCTACATGCAGTGCTGTTGTGGATGCATCCCTATAGTACAAAACATCTAGAAGGTCACGTGGTTATACCATTCGTATAGGAATAATGTCATATCCATCTGAGTCACAAAATTGAATTGGCTTAGGTAAAGCACAGGTCGATAATGTTGCAAGGACATGACTCCATTCTAGTGGATCAATTAAATGCTCAGGGAAGGGTTGTGGAATGTATGCCTCGTCTGATACACTTCGATTACCCTTAAGTCTCTCAGTGTTGAAATCCCTACATGAGGCTCCACACATCCACAGATCTTCTCGTCCATCTGACAATGTAACTCTTGAGCCCTCAGAGGAAGCAGAATCAAACTCATCTATTGGAGACCTTGTTACATCACGATATGAGTGATCCTTTAGGTTGACCCTTGTGATGACAGAATCATGTCGGAGGTACAAATAATTGTATCCCCAATCTTGAATCATTTGAAATTGTCGCATGAATGGTCTACCCAATATCACTTCATAGTTTGGATGTTTTCCAAAATCCACTACTGCAAAGGTGTGCTCATATTCAATCCCACATGTGGTGACCAATATGTTCTCAAGCAGCCCAAGGGGATGTTCTAAGCTTCCATCTGCTAGCTGCAAGCGCATCCTGGTACTCCTGATAGCTGGTTTGCCCCACTTTTCCCAAATGGACCTTGTCACAATACCCACTCCTGCACCACTATCAAGTATTGCAGTTGAAGCTACTTTTTGCACTTCTAATGGGAGGGTAGCATTTCCCTGATCGTCCTCACAAAATTTTCCTACTTTGTTGATAGGAACTGGCATAACATGCTTTGTCTCGGGGTGTATAGTACAATGATGGTGACCCTTTTGTAGCAATACCTGCTCTGACAAACATGTGGCAATATCATTCCACAACTCAAGTCGAAGCTTTATCAAATCAAGCAAAGGTAAGGTACAAGCCACTGGTGCTAACAAAATAGCTTGTACGATACCCATATCCATCTCCTTTGTCAACCTTTTATGCATGGAGGGTATCCTCAAGGTTTGAGAATAATTCTCATATTCTCCCAAATATGATGGTAAGGTTTTCATTGTATGCTTACTTCTAGGAGAAACAATTGTTTGAACTTCCTTCTGGATGCTTGGGCGTCTAGAGTTGTTTTCTGTGCCCCTGGTAAAATCCACCTCAGAGAATGGAGGTGAAATAATAGAGGACATATTCTCATTAACTTTCTCATGAACTGCTGCCCACATCTCATTTGCCATGTCCTCGTTAGCATCAATAACTTCATCATTGCATGGGAAGGCAAGGCTAGGTGGTGGCAGAATACCTTCTTTCAATTGGGTGTCAATTGGTGCAGACCTCTCGCTATGAGCTTGTGAGATGAGCTCACTTTTCATTTCCCGACTTGGTGACACTTCTGGTATGGTTTCTAATGTTGGCTTAAGAGAGGTTAGGCCCCGAGGGATAGGTGGAGGTGGTCCCTCAAGTATTGATTGAGCTTCCCTAATGAGTTGCTGATGTACAGCTAGATTGATCTTCTTCTCACGAGCGTTTGGGTATTCTTGAAGCTTCTTAGGTAGCTCAGATAAAGCTGCAATGCGACTTCTATGAGCATCAATGATGGCATCTAGAGTCTCGTTCACCTTATCCACAAAAACAGAACCCCCAGAACTATCCTCGGTCGTACTAGCCTCATCTTGTTTAGCACTAGGCCCAAGTTGAGGTTGATGCTCCTCGTGCACTTCTTGGGATGTAAAAGCTTGATCCCTCATGTTTTGTTTAGAGACTTCTTGAGAACTAGTGGATGCACTTTTAGTTTGCTTGTTGCGGTTCTTTTTCCTCCTAGTGGTCCTTTTTCTATTGGAATGTAGGGTCTTGTCCACTAGATTTGCCTTTGCATCCCTAGTTCGAGGTGTCTCATCAGTCTGCATTTCGGCATTTCGTGTCTGTGATCTAGTCGTGACTCTAAGTGGCACGACATCCTCATTCTCTGATGAAGGTGGTGATGGAACTGCCCCTACAAGGTTGAGTGAGACCTTTGGTTGAGAGGTGCCTTCCTCATGTGGTTTCAGCAAACAGTCCTTTGGGAAGTGTTCTACACAACACCCTAGACAATATCTTTCAATTGGTGGAAACTGTGGTACTGTTGTATTGGATCGAGCTGCTTGCCTTGAGCGATGTGGACAATCACGAGCCCAATGGGGTTCTCCGCACTCATAACAGGGGCCCATTAGTTTGGCTTCTACTTTCCTTTGCTGCCATTGACCTGAGGGGCCTGGAGTCTTAGATTGGTAGCTGCCTAGCAACATCAAAGAATTTTGTTCCCCTGGTTGAGCCTCCAGTGCGTGGCTTGGATATGCGGGACTTTCAAAGAGATTTTCTTTGGATGAATATGATGCATATTCCTCCTCCACATAGCCTGGGTTTACCAAGTCTCTACACATATTTGAATTGTTGTAGTCAACAACCCTCACAGGAGCAGCCCAGGAGCAGGAGGTTGAGCTCCAAGAACAGGTCGTGCTTGCTCTTGTGCCATCGGTGGCTTACGTTCAAAATTAGTATACTGTTGATGCGTTTGTGGAGTCACACCCCTTTGCTGCTCACGCTCCTGTCTCATTCTTGCAATGCGAGTACATTCCTGTGTGGTGTGGGTAAAGTTCCAAGCACAGGCCTGGCACCACTTCTTTGTGGGTTGGTTTGTGAGTAGAGGAGAAAAGGTATTACATTCTTCGGTTTTATGGTTACCGCCACATGCTCCACAAAGATGAGGACCTGTAGGTAGTACACTCCTCATTCGCTGCTGCTGTTGTTGTGGCTGCATGGGTGGGCGATAGGTTTGTCCCAATCTCCTTAGTACTAGGTTAGCTATTTGGTCTGGATTTACTAGCGCGCTAGACCCTGAACTTTGGTCATCACACCACTGATCTCTAGGTTTCACCTCAGGGCCAGTACCATCTTGGAATTTGAAGTTATCTGTGAAATCCATAGCATCATGGCAACACTCATTGAAATTTGTATGCTTCTTTGCATAGAGATGTGTATGCAGTGTTGAATTTTTGAGTCCTTTTAAGAAGAGAAATCGACTCTGGGTTGGCTTCTCATCTTCTGGGCAACGATTAATGTACTGCTTCATCCTATTTACACAATCTCTAACACTCTCAGTCTCGCCTTGCTTGAAAGAGTAGATGTTTGCTACCATGTCATGTTGAATCCCCATCAAGGAAAAAGCAGCAATGAATCTCTCTTCCAGAACTCGTAAAGAAGATTTGTCTGAAGCCTCTAGTGCCCGAAACCAAGCAATGGCCTTTCCCTTAAGAGTGAGCCCAAATCCTTCAATTTGAGTATGCTTGTCAGCAGTCACTTGCTCAGCTCGAACTGCTTGCCTAAATGCTGCTACATGGTCATATGGATCTCCCGACCCTTCGTACTTCTTTACCAGTTTCTGAAGAGTTGATGGTCTTACTTGTCTTGAATACTCATCATAGGGTCTACGGCCTCACTCTCAGTGGGAATTGTTTCTCTCTTTGGTAAGATGGTCCACATGCATCCCAAATTGGTGTGGGTCCCCTATTACCTGCCTCACCAACCCCCTCCAAAGATCTTGTTACCCGCATTTCAGGAGGTGCATTTATGGGAGGCCGAGTTGGCTCCCCTACCCTCCGATTGTCATAGTGAGAGAAACGTTGTTGTGGTGTGATCTGTGGTCGCACTTTTGGTGTAGGAGAATATTTTGGTGCTAAAGTTGGGCTACTTGCAGTGGTCCACTTTGATGTTGAGGGTCCCTCTCTAATGAACTCTCATAGGGGGGGAGCAACAGTTTCTCCAAGAAAGGCTGTCTCTCCTGGTTTAGCTGTATTTGTTGAGAACACTTCCATTAATAATGGTTGTCCTTTCCACGTGAGCTCCCGAATCTCCTTCCAATCTAAGGTTCGGTATTCATTGGCCCATTTATCAATGATTCGGTTCATGTGTCCTGCAAGCTTCTCGACTACCACCACAAGTGCTAAAGGAAGATCTAGCTCTGGCAATCTAGTTGTGGCATAATATCCTTCTAAAGAGTCCTTATAGACCTCTTGAAGTGGGTCATCCTGTAAGACCTTTGTCACTGGAATTTGTCGTACAAACTCCCATTGGTTCTCAGCCCCCTGATCCATTTTGCTCTTGCCTTTCCTATCCCTTTCCAAATTTAGATCTACAAGAAGTAAATCATCTATGGATGGCTGTGAGGACTGGGCATTGGATGGTCCAAGCATGTCCAGCTTAATGAGCCAATCATCTCTAGACTCCCTTGCTCTGGAAAGCTTTGATAAGTCTAAGAACTCGCTTTTAGAGAGCTCCCCTAATTTGTCTACATTCTCTGGATGATAGGTGACTTCGTAGCGAACACCATCTCCACCCATGTACATGTTACCCTGGTCATTGACTAGAGGTGCTCTATCAAGTTCTGAGAAAAAGTTTGCGATCTTAACAAGATACCGTTGTGGATCCCTAAAGATCTCAGCTCCTTGAGCATTCGTGTAGACATATTGGAGTCTCACATTGAGTGGTAACCCCATGGTGTCGGCTTCAAATGGATTAAAAGATCTTGTGGGTGTCCTATTTGGGGCTAAGGGATGACTATTTGACGGCCCTAGATTGTCCATGGACAATGAAGTAGTTGTTCTGGAAAGGGTATCAGATTGGGATTCAGAAAAGGTTTCAGCAATATCTGCCAAATTTCCTACCGATTGGGTCCCACTTTCCTGCGTAGGTACTCTAGAAGGTGCCCTAGGCCCTATGGCAATGTCTATATGACGTCCTGACCGTAAGTGCATAAGGTCAAATTTTTTTGGTTTTTTTGGTTTTTTTGTTTTTTTGGTTTTTTTGTTTTTTTATTTTTTTATTTTTTATTTTTAATATATATATACCTTAATGAGAATATACTTCTTGTGACGTCCAAAAACAACACTTGCAGAATAAGTTTTTTCAATATACAAAGCACAACTTGCACAAAAACAGAGATTGATGACAAAAGTGAACTACTAATAAATCTGATACAACAGATGGATGTAAGCTTCACCTTCATGTCCTCTTGTCAAGGGAGCTTTTGTGGCTGGACTAGAGAGGAGTACACAACTAATTGATGTGATAGATGATTGTATTAGTTGATTTTTCAATGTAGTACAGGTACCATTTATAAATACAAAGATCCTCTTCTTGACATCATTGCTTATGTCATCACACACAAATATGTAGATATTATTGTGACCCCTCTAAGAGGTGGTTCACACACACATATACATAAGTGGATACACACTGGACAAGATGGACATACAACCACCGAAATACCCAACAAAGCCCCCTTCGGAGCGAAGGTGGAAGTGTGAAAATGCTCCAACTTTGGTCCGAACTTGGCATGTTCTAGTTGCAGGCTCATAGGCTCATGTAACTTGGCTCAATGGCTGGTAAGCTTGGCTTAGAGGTTGGTGAGCATGGCCTCAATAGGCTTAGAGGCTTAACACTAGCATGGCTCAGAGGCTTATCATGCTTGGCTCAGAGGTTCATGTAGCTTGTCCCCAACTTAGACTCAAAGGCCAAGGTAACACTAGGAGTTAGTGGTCCATGATCTACATTGGTTTCATACACAATAATCCCCCCTTGCTTTGATAAGGGATTTTTAGCGGAGTGTTATTGAAGATAATTAACTCAAAGCACACCGAGAAAAACACACAACATTTTATTACAAATCTTTTTTAGGGGACGTCCTCGGTAGAGGACCCATGATGACCGACACACACACACATTAAAAACTAAAAAAGGATTTTGAGGAAGATTCTCTTCTCGATGCCGGTGATGTAGCCCTTTTTGCCATGTCGTTTCCATGGTACTGCGGTTTGGGACCTGTGCAAAGATAATGTCCCTAAAGGTGTACTTAGTTGAAAATGGTTTTTGCAATAGTCCAATTGAGAGTATCTCTATGTCAAGGGGAGTAAAGATTGTTTTTTGGTCATTGTTTTATACGTTGATGACATGTTGCTCATAGGCTCTAATGAGAAGAAGATTTCAGCCTTCAAGGCTGAATTACATGTGTCATTTGGTCTTGTTGCATCATTTTATGTAGCGTGATGATAGTATTGTGATGTTGCAATCAAAGTACATACAGAGGTGGCTTACACGGTTTGGTCTTGAAGACTGTAAGCCTGTTGCTACACTAGTGGAGACAGGTACTAGGCTTAGTCTCTAGGATGCAGGTGAACTATTTGATGCATCACTTTATCAATAGGTTGTTGGATGCCTCATCTATATATGTAATATGAGGCAAGACATCTAGTTTGGGGTCTCCCAATTGAGAAGTTTTATGCACAGTCCCGAAAGTAGGCATTGGTAATGTCAAATCCCCACGGATCCCCTCGTGATCGATCTTGGTTCGGAACTCGAATCCTGCAAACAAATGAATAAACAAACAACAAGGGGGTGCATGCCTGACTCACCTCCCAACCATGACAGCCGTGGGCAAGCCCACAGTCTTGGCTGTCCCCACTGAGCCATGAGCTGAGCTAACTAGGATGACGTACCGACCAGTCTCCTCCTCGCGACGTCCCATACCGCCACGAAGCTGCCCTCGCGGGCCTCGAGACTGCTGTCGGCCTCGGCTGCGTAAAGCAAGTGCACGTCTGCACTAGATCCAGGCTCCAAGACCATAGAGCTCTCACAAACTCGCGAGATTCTCTATATCCCAATAACTAACCTTGGCCACCCTTTTATAGGCTCTTGGCCTGTCATCGGGCGTCCACACTTGGGCGCCCATCCGTCCATACTTGGGTGCCCGCCCAAGTACTTGGGTGGGCGCCCGTTAGTATTTCCCTAACTCAGCTCGTCAATCAGCCTGCCTAGTTCCAAGCTTCCCCAAGTCTCGAAACTAGTCTTGCGTGCATGTAGCACACGGTAGATACACACTGTGCACATGACATACTCCCCTTCCTTAAGAGCTCACTCCTGAGCTCACTAAAAAGCCAGGGTAATCTCTCTGAAGATTGTCAATGTCTCCCATGTAGCGCCTCCTCAACATGATCCTTCCACTTGATCTTGTATTCCGTGATAAGCGTGCGGAACAAATGTCATGTCCTCGACATCTATAATTTCTTGAGGAGTAACTAACTGATCTGCTCCACCCAGTACTTCCTTAAGTCTACTGACATGAAATACAGGATGAACTTTCACATGAGAAGGCAAATCCAATTCATATGCAATTGAACCAATCCGTCGTGTAACACGAAATGGTCCACAGTATCTAGGAGATAATTTCGGAGATCCACCTGTCCGTAAAGTCTCGGAATCTTTCGAAACTCGCAAATACACCATCGTTCCTTCAGAGAACTCTCTAGGTGAACGATATCTATTAGAATAAAACCTGTCTCGGTCTTGAGCACTTCTAATAGATTCCTTCGCAACTTGTAACATTTCCTGCATATCTTGCAAAAAATTACGTACTGCATCATGCTGAAGTCCTGAGAATCCTACTGTAACAGGTGATCTAGGTTGAAAACCATACATAAGCATGAAAGGACTAAACCTTGTACTCGTATGCTTAGTACTGTTATATGCAAATTCTAACATAGGAAGATAATCCTCCCATGAACTCTGTCTTTTGGATACATATGCTCGAAGCATATCCTCCAAAATCTGATTCACTCTTTCAGTCTGGTCATCAGATTGAGGATGATCAGAGGAACTCAAATTCAAAGTTGTTTCCAACTTCTCAAAAACAAGTTTCCAAAAATCACTATCACTGACTATGTTCTGCGGTAATCCGTACAGTCTAAACAATTGCTCGATAAACTGCCGTGCTAATTGCGTAGCTGTAATAGTCTTCCGGGTCGGTAAAAATCTAGCCATTTTTGTCAAGCGATCTACCACAACCCAAATAGAATCGTGGCCTTGATGTGTTCTTGGCAATCCGGTAATAAAATCCATGGAAATACTTTTCCATTTATTACTCTGGGATTTGCAAAGGATGCAACAACCCAGCCTGTCTAAAGCGTTCAGCTTTATTTGCCTGACAAATCTGACACTTGAGAACATAATCTTCTACATACCCTTTCATCTTCGGCCAATAAAAAGTGTGTTTCACTAATGATAGTGTCTTGTGTACCCCAGGGTATCCAGCAGAAGGGGCGTCGTGACACTCCTTAAGAATCTTGGACCTAATGTCCGGGATCTGTGGTACACAAATTTTGTCATTACGGAATAGTAAACCATTCCGAATCATTCACTGGCCTCCTGCAGCCTGAATGGTAGACTGCTCAGTCCATCGAGTCTTGGTCAATCAATGAGCTCCCGTCCTGGATCTTCTGCCAAAATGGACCAAAATAACTATCAGTCCTGCAAAGCCCTCTCAATGACTGAAATAAGTCAGTAGAAATCTCGGTGACTTTCCGATAACGGATCTCAAAATCAAAATCTTGCATTAACTCTGTCCAACGAGCTTTCCTTCCTCTCAAATCATCCGCATCACACACATACTTGATTGACCGATGATCAGTCAATACCACAAACTTGGAGCCATATAAATAATGTCTCCAAACCTTGAGAGCATGAATCACAGCATAAAGCTCCTTCTCAAGGGTTGGCCAACGAGATTGAGTGTCGTCTAGCTTTTTACTTTCAAAAGCAACCGGTCTATCATCTTGAAATAAAGCAGCCCCGATAGCATAGTCACTGGCATCAGTTTCAAGAACATAAGGCCAACTAGGATCAGGCAATGCTAAGATAGGTGCTTCCTTGACTTTATCTTTCAAAAGTCTGAAGGCCATATCCAAATCGTTATTCCAAGTGATAGGCTGATTTGACTTACGTCCACGACCTTTCAATAAGTCGGTCATCGGTAGTGTGAGCTGAGAGTACTCCCGTACAGATTTCCGAAGAAAAACAACAAAACCGAGAAAAGAACGAAGTTATTTCACTGTTCGCGGTATAGGCCAGTCCATAACCTTTTGAACTCAGTCATAGTCAATGCTCAATCCATCTCTAGTGATCTTGTGTCCCAAGTAAATGATGTCGGTCATAAAGAACTCACATTTACTTAACTTAGCATATAGTCGATTCTGTCTTAAAATAGATAAGACAATTGTGAGGTGTTTGACGTGATCCTCAAGAGTACGACTATAAATCAAAATATCATCCAGGAACACCATCACAAATTTCCCCAAATGTTCATGAAAAAGATCGTTCATCATTTGCTGGAAAGTGGCTGGAGCATTGGTTAACCCAAAAGGTAATACGAGAAACTCGTAATGGCCATACCTAGTCCGAAAGGCGGTTCTTTCGACATGTCTTTCATGAATACGTATCTGGTGGTAGCCAGTGCGTAAATCTATCTTCGTGAAATATTTCGCTCTTGCTAACCGGTCAATCAGGTCATCTGATCTAGGGAGAGGATAATGGTTCTTAATGGTCAGCTTGTTCAATCTTTTGTAATCTATACACATTCTCCAGGTGTTGTCCTTCTTTCTCCTAAGCAACACAGGTGCACCCCAAGGTGAATTACTTGGACGGATTTGGCCTATCCTCAAATAATCTTCGAGTTGTTTAGCCAACTCATCTTCCTTGGCTTGCTCATCCTATAAGGTGGAATACTGACAGGATGAGCACCAGGGATCAAGTCAATACGATGATCTACTACCTGTTCAGGCGGTAAACCCAATGGTAGTTCCTTAGGAAATACATCTTGAAACGAATCAAGTATCTTCTGTAATTCTTTGCTTTCAAACACACTTAATTCATTTACATCCATGGAAGGGATGAGAAAAGAAGAAAGTGGAATCAATACACAATGGAAAGCGATATACAAAGAAGAATCCATTATATTTCCAAAATCAATTGTATTTACAAGAGGTCCCTGTGAGGGATGAATACAATCACCTAAAATACTATACTTGGTGTCCCTATGCTGAAAAGAAAAAATATGACTAGACCAATCTATCTGGACTTCAAGAGTCTTAAACCATTCAATCCCTAATAACAAGTCTACATTTTCCAGATGCATTACAAGCATTCCAGAGTGTCTTTGTAGTCTTGAATCTGGATTGGAAGCATCTCCACCTTGCGATCCCAAACTTGCCTTCCCGCAGGTAGGCGTACCTCATAGGTATGGTTGCTGAGTGTCGTATCAAGACTCAATTTCTGCACAAGTTTGTAGTTAATTTGAGGAATTCTTTCTTGAAGACGTCTTCGAATTGTGCCCAAGTCATTGGCTTAGGGTTGAGTTCCTTTCACCAAAGCAAAGCTTTGCCGGACAGAAAACCTGCTGCTAATTGTATCTTCTTCCCATCATCATATGGATGAAACTGAAAGTGAACTTGCCACTTATGTAGCCACGCGTCCACGATCTCCTTGCTGCGTTGCTTTTGCTCGCCCCCGAACGGTTCCGGAGTAATGTTAGAGCCTAAAGCAGAAGCCAAGGTATCCATACCCGAGAAAGTAGAGAGGGTAGTGGTCAATAGAGCGATGGAGTTCTGCAAAGCTTGCATCTGAGCTGCGATTTGTGCCTGACGTTCCGATGAAGAAGCTTCGAGAGCTACTTTGAACTCTTGGAAATCTGATTTTGACACAAAATCGTCAAAAAGATCTGCATCGGTAGCTTCCGTAGCCGGCAAGCCTTCGCGTTCCACAAGGGGCTCCAACTTTGATTCTTGGGTCGACATCGTGAAGAGGGTACATGGAGAGAAAATTCGATCTTTGCACAATGAAAGTGCAAGGGAACTTGAGAGCTTGAGAGCTTGAAAACTTGAGAGATGTGTGGCAAGAAGCCCACTAGAGGGGGTTCATAAAGGTTTCCCCAAAAGCTAGGCTTAGCTTTTGTGTTTTTCAAAATATTATATATATATATATATATATATATATATATATATATATATATATATATATTCAATTTTCTTTAAAAAAAATAAAACACATTTAACCTTGGAGGGGGGGGGGGGGTAATCTCTAACAATTAAACTTAAAAAGAAACGAAAGCGAGCCTAAAACGGCGAAGGCTTTCCTCGTTTTTTTTTTCTCTTCCCTCTAGGATTAACCGCCGCCGGCGTGCTGTCTGCAGGCGTCATCCACGAGCTGCCATCGTCGACTGCTACCGGTGCACGCCTTGCTCCCGGCGCCTGAGTGCGTCGCACGTGTAGCCGTCGGCCGGTGCTACCTGTAGGCCAGCCTCGTTAGCCTGGGCGCCTGCGCGCTAGGCTGGTCGCCTAGCTGCGTAGGCCAAGGCGCCTACGTGGGCCTGGTTGCCTGGCCGCCTGGCTTGGCAGGCTTGGCCGCCTAGCTTGGCAGGCCTGGCCGCCTGGCTACGCAGGCACATGCACTCGCCTGCCAGCCTCCGATAGCCAACCAACGTCTCTCGCCAGCGCACAAACCTGCCCGCATATCCACCTTCTCACACGTGCTCTCTCGCTCATTCGTTCAACGAAAAGCAACATGCTTTTTCTGATTCTCTCCCTGCAATTCATGCGACTGCACCAACAAACTCTTCTCTTCTTTGCAAAGCAAACGATCCTTCTAAGACTACCATCTCCCATCAACATGGGTCTCTTTGATGAAGGAAAAAAAACACATACTATTCTGAAAACAGCAGTATGCACAGAAAAAACAGCAAGCTTTTTAACACATACCTTTCTTCGACCTCATCTTCTCTACCTACCGACTTGCTCGTTCACGCGGTATGCTCTGATATCACTGTCAAATCCCCACGGATCCCCTGGTGATCGATCTTAGTTCGGAACTCGAATCCTGCAAACAAACGAATAAACAAACAACAAGGGGGTGCAGGCCTGACTCACCTCCCAACCATGACAGCCGTGGGCAAGCCCACAGTCTTGGCTGTCCCCACCGAGCCACGAGTTGAGCTAACTAGGATGACGTACCGACTAGCCTCCTTCTCGCGACGTCCCATACCACCACGAAGTTGCCCTCGCGGGCCTCGAGACTGCTGCCGGCCTCGGCTACGTAAAGCAGGTGCACGTCTGCACTAGATCCAGGCTCCAAGACCATAGAGCTCTCACAAACTCGCGAGATTCTCTATATCCCAATAACTAACCTTGGCCACCCTTTTATAGGCTCTTGGCCGGTCATCGGGCGTCCACACTTGGACGCCCACCCGTCCATACTTGGGTGCCCGCCCGTTAGTATTTCCCTAACTCAGCTCGTCAATCAGCCTGCCTAGTTCCAAGCTTTCCCAAGCCTCGAAACTAGTCTTCCGTGCGTGTAGCACACGGTAGATACACACTGTGCACATGACAGGTAAGTTGCCAAGTGAGTATCTTGGCTTATTCTATGCTAAGGGGAGTGATGTTCAGCTGCATGCTTTTAGTGATTTTGAGTAAAAGCTGCCCTGTACTCAGCTTCACAGCTCGAATTGGCCATTGTTGGCCATGATGTACATGAATCACCAAGGTGAAAGCAAAAGCCACTAGTGACTTTTGCTTTCACCATGGTCACTAGTGGCTTTTGCTTTCACCTTGGTGATTCATGTCCATCATGGCTGATAGTGGCCACTTCGAGCTGTGAAGCTGAGTACAAGGCAACTTTTATAACGATTGTGGAGTGTGTATGACTCAGACGTCTTTTCGCAGATCTTGGTGTTGGACAGCAGTCCCCATCTCCATCTTCACTGACAGCCATAGTGCATTAGCCGTTGCGAGGAACCCAATGTTTCATACTCACAAAAAGCATATTGAGGTGCATTATCATTATGTCAGGGAGAGGCTCATTGCAAGAGAGATTAGGCTCACAAGACAATAAACCATCAACTCCATCATGCATGGTATGGACCAGATACTACGACATCCCCACTAACGTCATCAGTGTCCAATAGTGGGTGACTACCATGATCATGGTTATAAATTGCACTTTCTTACAAGGTGAATTTAGGCATGTTCCTAGATTCATCTAGGTATATCTTTATGCTGTATTAGCGGACATGCAAATTTTACATTGTGAAGTTTTCGTCCAAGTTGTAGCGAGTTGATATTGTGTTAATTCTTTCTATCTTTCGTGGTGCATATGCTATATCAACTACCTTTTTGTTGTAATAATTCTTTCTATTTGTTATGATCCTTAGTGCTAGGCTTCATTATGGCTGAGTCTACTCTATATCTCTGGAGCTTTGACAGAAACTCAGTACACAGACCTTTGTATGAATATATGCTCTTATGTGTGTGTGTGTGTACGCACGTGTGCGTGGGGTGTGTGTGTGTGTGTGGGAGCATATATTGATACCAAGTTCTACACTCACTATTGGGCACTGATGACGTTAGTGGGGATGTCGTAGTATCTGGTCCATACTATGCATGATGGAGTTGATGGTTTATTGTCTTGTGGATGACTACCATGAGGTTTAAAATTGCACTTTCTTATAAGGTGAATCTGGGCATGTTCCTAGATTCATCTAGGTATATCTTTATGCTGTATTATTAGCGGACATGCAAATTTCACATTGTGAAGTTTTTGTCCGAGTTGCAGTAAGTTGATATTGTGTTAATTCTTTCTATCTTTCGTGGTGCATATGCTCTATCAACTACCTTTTTGTTGTAATAATTCTTTCTATTTGTTATGATCCTTAGTGTTAGGCTTCATTATGGCTTAGTCTGCCTTGTATCTCCGGAGCTCTGATAGAAACTCAATACACAGACCTTTGTATGAATGCATGCTCTTATGTGTGTGTGTATGTGTGTGCACGTGGGGTGTGTGTGTGTGGGAGCATATATTGATACCAAGTTCTACACCCACTATTGGGAATTGATGACGTTAGTGGGGATGTCGTAGTATCCGGTTCATACTATGTATGATGGAGTTGATGGTTTATTGTCTTGTGGATGACTACCATGAGGTTATAAATTGCACTTTCTTATAAGGTGAATTTGGGCATGTTTCTAGATTCATCCAGGTATATCTATATATAGCTTATGTCTCTACACACGACAATGTGGCAGATATGTTCATGAAGGTTCTCTCACGAGAGAAGTTTGAAGCTTTTCGCAAAGCTTTGGGCTTATTGCCATTTGAGGATTGATCAACCACATGATCCTTGTACATGTTCATATCATCACTATAGGGGGATTTGCAGCCATTTATATGGTAGTGATGTGTGGACGTAGGCTAATAATGGGCCGGGACTTTTTCCCTCTTTAGGAGGTATTTTTCCCCGAGCATATCTACGCACTCTTATGAATGTGTGTAAGTGACCTTATCATGTCACTTCACTTGTACTGAATGTGTGTAAGTGACCTTATCATGTCACTTCACTCATTATCACTTTGAGTGTTGTGCTTCCGTGTATCTCTCCTTGCTTGTTGCATCTGTGTGTGTTGCTACTTCGATCTCCACTCCAACAATTGCAATTAGAATTTCTCCTCTTCTCCAGGACAGTGTGAGCAAGAGACAGTTTGGATTTATGAAGGGTAGGTCTATTTATGATAACATCATGAATGTTTTGGTTGGGAAGGAATGGGCTGAGCAGAAATGTATAATCTTCAGCTGGACCTTGAGAAGGCTTATGATAAGAGTCCATTGGTCATTTATTAGCAAGTTGCTACAGAAATTGGGATTTGGGAGGCAGATATCTCAATGTGTTTTCACATTGGGAGGAGGTGCTTGCTTTCTTGGTTGGTTGGTTCCCTTCGATGAGATCTGTGAGACAGGTATGCCCTCTTGCTCCTTTGCTCTTTACTGTGGCCACTCATCCCTTAATTCTTGCTTTGGAGGAGACATCTCTGGTTTGAAAATGGGTGAGTATGGTTAGTTAGTTATTCAATGTTTTGCTGATGACTCACTACTTTTCCTCATGGGGCTAACAGTGACAACGTAAGAAGAGCTCTGAATATTGTTCAGTGCTTTGCCAATGCCTCTGCTTCTAAGTGTAATATTGCTAAATCCAGGATTATTAGTTTGACTGAGGATGATTCTTTTGAGCTACATAGCTGGGGCTATCAATTTGTGCACAAAGAGAAATTTTAAGACACTTGGGTTGTCCAATGGGATTTGGAACCACCACTAAACATGTATTTGAATGGGTATTCTCTAAAATATAGAACAAACTAAAAAAGTGGGATTATGTGCTCCTCCCTTTTCATGCCAAAATTGCAGTGATTAACTCCATTCTGCTGCCCTACATTCACTTGTGGACTCCTGTTGTGAAATTCAAAAAATGCCACTAGCTTAAGCTCTCAAGCCCTATGAAGGTTTTTCTCTGGAGGACTAAGACTGCCAAAAAGTTTCGACGATGGATTACTTGGGACAAAGTCTCTATGCGCAAAATGATGGGGGGTTTAGGAATTCTAAACATGCAGATTCATGTAAAAGCCAGAATTGCTATAAGCCGGGGGATGCTATTCTATTGACTACTGATTGGTTTGTAATGCTTAAAGAGATTGTGAAGGTGTCCCTTGTTAAAGACGGGTGTGGAAACTTATGGATTGGAAGAATACATTTTTTAACATGTCCCTGTGAAGATTGAGGCCTCACACTGTGTTGCCTTTTTATAAAGTTTTGGAAAGAAAACATTGGGCTTACAGAATGGAGTGGTTGCTGGAGAGTCATGGGTAACCCTTTGATGGAGTACCCCATTTGGTGGTCTCATCTGTTCAAACCCCCTCTAGTTGAGATTGATAAATAATTGCTAGAAGGCTTAATAATAAAGGCATCTCTCATATAAAGGACTTGTGTGATGTCAGCGTGGCTGGCTGGAGGGAGCTTGTTAAAGAAGATTGCAGAGTTAATAATAGGGACTTGTGGGTGATAAGATTGGTTCTGACAAAAATATGGACTTGATCCAGGTGTCCACTACCTCTAATAGTGTGCATTGGGTTAAGGACTGGTGTTGGAAGGGGGGTCACCCATGGGCAGATGTATTACGAATAAAATTTACAAGGAAATGGTCTTCCCTGAATGCAATGTCAATAGGGTGAATAAACTATGGAGACTGAACTGGGGCTGGCAGCAGGTGTGCAGGAAAAGATGGGAGGAACTATGGAGCTTGCAAATCCCTCTTAAGTACATTGTGTTTTTGTGGAAATTCATGATTGGTGCTCTGCCTACTAGTGAGAAACTATGTAACAAGAGATGGGCTGGTGGAATATGCCCTAGATGTCTAACTGCGAAAGAGGATACTTGACACTTGCTTTGGTTTGGTCCAAGGTGAACAGATATGTTTCACAGGTGCTGCAGACTAGAGTGTCCTGGTCTCACTAGATTTTAGACAAGAGGCCCTGCTCAGAAGTCTCAAACACTGTTTGGCTTAATGAGATTTATAGCGTTGTGGTAAGTATGGGGCCTGATCCATAGTGAGAATGTGTAGGATCCTCTGCCAAATGTGTTGAGCCTTCGGGTAGTCCCAAAGACAATGATGCTGAGAGTCTTGGGGATGGTCACACCTCTGACATAATGCTAGTCTATCCCCAATGGCCAACCAAGTGCCAATTGCCAAGCTCCTATGTGCCAGCTGCCACATGAAGAGAGTGATCTTCCGCGGCTGAAAACTATCTGACAGCCGCTTCGAGAATTTTTAGAGAAGTGCGGCGGGAGGCCATGGGACTGCTAGTCCTGCTGCTGTTGGAGTGCCCTCAACCTCTGACATCTGGATCCTACGGCTCAGCCGTGCAGTGTAAGCAAAAAAGGGGTTGCTAGGTGTCTCCTCATTGTCCTTTGGATCATGCCATGTCCACTCTCCTGGGTCCCACTGACGACTCGTGAGTGGCCGGCCCTTCCAAATCCATAACCGCCATAGTCTCTCTTTGGCCACCTTGGCTGGAGGAGGGTTGATGTGCCACTCATGTGCATGAAAACCAATCACCCTTACCCTCTACAAGGTGCATCCCTTGAAATCCTCCAAGGGGGTCTTTGTTCTCTCCAACCTGCCATGAAGCCCAATAGAGAAGGTGAGTAAGGTAGAACTCTCATCCATGCCATGAACTCTCAGGGGTATATCGTGCTTGGTGAACACTCCCAGCCATTGTGGGGGAGGAGGCTCCGGTATCGGGGCCAACCACTCTTGAGGGATGGAGTCGTCGATGTTGAGGCTAAGTCTGTCTTTGCCCCGGGTCCCTGTAAGGCCCCTCTCTTGGCTCCCAGGCTTGCATCCAAGGCGCTTGGAGCTGCTCTTGAATGAAAATCTAGCCTCTCTGAAATCCCCTTTATCTTGCTGTAAATCTCAGGGTCCTGGATGAGGCTATCTGGAATCCAGGTACTCAAATGTCTGTCCTGCCTCCAGGGGTCATCTAGAGAGAGAATAACCGGTGTGTGATCAGAGAAGATAGTGCTAGCAAAAATACCAATTATGTCACCATGACCACAAGCCCACTCATCTACATAGAATCGATCTTCCTCGTGTCGGATCTGGAGAAACACAGAGCGGTGGCTTGTGTGTGGGGGGGGTGGGGGGGGGCAAGTATCTTGGCAGAGCTCTGTCCGTTTTGGCCTCCCTGGTGGCCCTCTCTTGGCGCCCTTCTATGTTTGACCTCCAGCATCTTCGTCTTCTCCCGTGCCTTCCTCCAACTGCTGGCACTCTTTCGCTTCCCGTGTGCTTTCTTCCAAGCCGTGCTGCTTCTCTTGCCTCTGCTCTCCCACGTGGCCCTGCCTCGTTCCCTTGCCTTCTCTGTTTTTCCCGAGCTCCTTTCTGCTGCCACCTGTGTGCCCGCACAACCCTCTCCTCGCTTCCTGCTGTCGCTCCTGCCTTGCCTGTCATTTTCCTGGCCCCTGTTCTCATAGATGCTAAGGTCACCACTCCTAGAGGCCTCGACCAAACTATGACATGCCTCTGCCTGCAAGGTCTGCCATAAGCTGTGGATGCTTATACAGCTGACACAAGGCCTTCCATCGTGTTCATTGTCTATACTAGCTTGCATCAGTAATCGTGGATCTGCCACGGACAGCCATCACCTTTGAAAAATTCTGAGGCTCAAATTTTCCAACATGGCAGACTAAGATCAGGCTTCTCCTGATGTGGGACGGGTTATGGAATATTGTCAACGGATTGGATGCAAATCTCGAAGGTGAAGCCACATACAGACGCATGGCTAAGGAGCAAGAAAAGAATCATGCCAACATGGTTGCTGAGGGAGAAGAAGAAGATTCAAAAGATGTACCAAAGACCTCTACTGCAGCACCTGAAAAAGCCTTCACTACTTTCTCAAATCTTCTCTTTAGGAGGAAGATTATGACTGGGCTTGTTAAAGCCTACCTTTATATGTGTTTGTGTGAGTTGGGTTCTCTACCCGGGATGTCCCCCAAAATGAGATGTAATAAACCATGTATGTTTCATTCTTGTACACCTTATTTTATAAAAGGCTTCGTCATTACAACTTATTCTTGTTTAGATTGAGGGGGGTTACTTGAGTAGACTGATGTAGGCTATAGTTTACTAACATGCGCATGTACGACGGGCTTCCTAGGTATCCATGGTCGTGTGGTCATTCACAAGCATTAAAAATTAGACAATGTCCACACCGGAAAACAAGTTCACACGTGCATGTCATATGTCAAACAAACATGCTTAATGCACAATGCACCATTGTATTGGTTGAGCAGCATAAGTCTCTTTTCTTCATTGCGTTTCTTAACCATCCAAATTGCATTTTCATGAGGGATACATATGCTGTCTTAATAGTATATCACTAAAGAGTAAGTTGCATAAATTTTATGTAGACTGTTGACAAGCTATTTGTTGGAGGTGTAAAGCTCACATGGGTAAAGGGGATGGCAAGATGGGAAAAGGGATGTCAAGTAATACCACATGCAAAGATAGTGTTGAAGATCAAGGAGAAGGGTCCTCCTATCTTCAACTCCCCCAACCTTGTCTTTTGTGGAAGGGAGGGCTCTTTAGGCAGAGTGGGAACTTGTCTAGCAATGCCAGCGCCTCCCACTATCCCATGCCAAGTTTGTGCACCTTGTGGGTGCTAGCGGTCCTTGTGCAGGGATGTCAAGTAATCCCACATGCAAAGACAGCCTGGAAGATGAAAGGGTATATTCAGTCCAGAGGGACCCTTCCTATCTTCAACTCCCCCAATTGACTGCTTGTTTACTTTTAGAGAGGTTTTTTAGTTTGATTGACAAAGTGTGCTGCCTTTGAATTTGCACAGGTTACAACTTATGTTTTGACGAAGCCCGGTAGGGAAGTTCTTTTTACTGTTACAAGTCAGGAAGAGAAGTATAAAGCCAAGGTAATAGCTTAGCTTCTGACATTATGTATCACGATCATGCAGTGTATAGGAGAGTTTTGCCTTGGGTTTCTTGAGACTCACTAGCTCCAAGATGTGATAGGTGGTCTGTAAACCCCTTCTCATAATTGTCATCTGGTTTGATTTTCAGGTGTTCATTGACACATTCGTACAGAGGCTAGGGGATGCTGCAGCTGCTGGGATATATGAACTCATAGGGATTTTGCTCCCTATGGAACCATCAACTGTTGCTGTTTGTGCTTTACCAGTTATACTCAAATTCAGCTCTATCCCGAAGTGTTCATGCAATTTTCCTCTTGCTGTGTATTGATGGGGGGATAATTTCATGCCTACTTGCAGGTTTGCTTCGTTTGGTTCTTGGCAGCCTTGACTTTAGGGCGTCGACAACAAACAAGGGCTCAGTCTCTCAGCATGGATCGGGAAATCCAATGATACTGCTGCTTTATCAAGCATGTGAGAAACCTTGGTAGGTGCAAAAGCTGGCAGAAAAGGTTGCATGCTTATCCCGCTTCCTGTGCTAAGCCTGCAATGGGCGATTGAAGATAATGGGTATTGGGTCGTGAATCTTTGGATCCAAGTCTAGGTTTTGTGAAATTGAACCTGGGATAACATTATCATAAGTCGATCTCATCTTGGCCATCACATCATTCTCACTGCCAGCAAAACTTCTCAATGACTGTGTACCAGAGGAGACGTGAAGTATTGTCTATACACAAATCAAGCAAGCTTTTGAAAATTATCATAAAACTGTTAAGTCAAAAACATGTTTATTGTTACCATCAAGCTACATGCTCACGCCTATTAAATCAGCTTTTAAGGGTGTAAGGTGGGCTAGAAATCCTTTCTTATACGTGATATCATTAGAGCTGCTATCATCATTAGTGGTTCTTAATGATTTAAGTTACTTGCCTAGCCACAGCCTAGAGGCTTAAGCCACCTTATCAATCTTTTCCTTGGATCAGACTTCAAGCAGACATTTGATCATTTGTTCTAAAATACTTCAATAATTAAATGATACGAAGCCATGGCTCTTAGCCTCTAACCCTAATTCTCACACGGTATCCTTGCATATTGCACAACAATGGCTCTTAACCTCTAACCCTAACTCTCACATGGTATCCTTGCCAAACTTGGACTAGCTGGGGTTCCCTCTTGCTTGTGCTCCACCTCCTTGTCGGTAGCCTCTTGTAGAGGATTTTGGCCTTCAATCTTTGGTGACTTTCCTAGCACCGTTGCTTATGTTGTCCTGGTCGTCCGGGCCATGGCCTTTTTGCTGTCTCAGGTCAACGGCGGTTCTCCTCAATCAGTCCCCTTAAATGATGGGGGGTTGGGGTCGTCCGAGCTATGTCAAGCAACTGGTCCCTCTGGCAATGAGGAGCTTCGCATCCAAGACCTTGCGCAGCCCCTCCACTACAAAGAGGGGGCATTGTTTGTTTCACTCCCCTCAAGCGATGGTGGGTTAAGGAACAAGCTCCTTCAGCATCAAGCATTTGTTCCCTCCACAGGTGGAGGTCCTCTAAACAACACTCTGGTTGTGCTTCTCCCCAACACAAGGGGGACTGATCTCCTCCCTAGGCTCGACATACGACACCATTGGCCTTTCTCCATGCGGTGCTTCAGTTGCCCTCCTATAGTAGGGGGCCTTGTCTCTTGTGTAGTCTTGCATGCCCTCACACGCGGGTCTCTTAGCCACATGGTCGCCCATTGGTCCTCCTTTGCAACACGCATTGAGCACCCTCTTCTCCATGATGGGCTTCTCCACACACACTGCCTTTGTGCAACCTCGTGGCCCTGACTTTGCCTCCTTACACATGGCAGCTCCTTTTCAATCACAGCCTCTCGTTTACAACTAGTTGGCTATGACAGAGCAACCCCTACTATCTAGCCATGCTCTATTGGTGCCATCTAGTCTCAATCTTACATAGGTTATGTGCGCATCACCTAGCCCTTAGCATCCCTACTCAACACACACTAAAGCACATATGTGGCATGTGAGGGAGAGGGAGAGCTTGAGTTCCTTGCAAGTAAACAGACACACACAATAGAGCATACACAAGAGAGAGATGGGTGGCTGAATCTTCTTCTCTTCTCTATAACTATAAATTAAAGAGATAAGAGTACATCCTATAAGGGAAAGTACTCTTTTACTGTAATATACAATGGTCGATCCATAGTGTGAACTTGACTATGAGTTGGCGTTATAATTATGTCATACTCTATGAATATAGTACTCTCCTACTATGACTAGAGTACTATAATTATAGTACTCTTTTACTATAATATACGATGATCAGTTCTCCATAGTGTGAATCCGACTATACGAGTTGATGCTATAACTATACAATACTCTAATAATCTAAATGTGATTGTCACACAACTTGTCATCCACTGGCGGTATATCAACCATAATCTCTCACTGTGCTAGTAGTGGCATAAGTGCGGAAGCTATTACCCAAGTGGGTCATCAATGTCTGCAACACTAGTTGAGCTTAATATCTCAACACTTCTCCTTGAGCTCAACTCCATACACTGCACTCCAAGTAAGGTCCTAAACTTGTGCAGCTTCTGTATATCCAATGCCTTTAAAAAGATGTCAACCACCGATCCTCTGTCCTGACATATATACCAAATCTATATCACTTGGTAGAACTTTTTGCGTCATAAAGTGATAATGTATCTTAATGTGCTTCGTCCTAACATGGTATACTAGGTTACTAGCCAGCTGTATGGTTCTCATGTTGTCACAATAAATGATAACAGCTGTATCTATAGGCTCATCCATATCACCAAGTAGCTTTTGAAACCAAGCTACCTTATAAGCTCCCTTAGGAGCACTCTTATACTCAACAAGGTTGATGTCAATTGTTTTTTGCTGCTCTAATCCATAACAACACTAAAAAAAAAACACCATAAATCCGCTAATGATAGGTCTCTAGTTTGTGATGCTGCCAACCCAATTAGCATATGTGCACCCATGTAGTTGTATCTTTGTGCCAGCCTCATAGAAATGTCCATAATCAACTATGGACTTTATGTACATAAGAAACCGTCTAGCCACATAAAAGTCTGGCTTCTTGGGGGTGTGTATAACTAACTCACAAGTCTAATAGCATAGCTTAAGTTTGGCCTAGTAGATCAAGCGACACACTAATGCGCATGTACATAGTGGGGTCCTCCAAAAGCTCACATGTATCTACGTAAAGCTTTGTGTTCTGCTCTAATGGCATTTAAATACGCTTATAACTTGTCATGCCATACTTAGACAACATGTCCAAGCCATATTACCTCCGTGCTATGAGGTGATCTCACCACCTCTATATCCAAGAAATACCACACCTCACCCAAATTCATCATCTCAAACTTCTACTTCAGCAGCATTTGGACATCATGTTTGTTAGCATTAGTATCACTAATAATAATCAAGTCATCCACCACATAAATGATTAATGGCATGATTCCTCTATTTGTCTATTTTCTATCAAAGTAAAAAATCTACATTGGATATTTGAAATCTAATGGTAACAAGATACTCGTGATCTTGTTTGACCATGCTCTGGGTGCTTGCTTCATACCATACAACGCTTTGTATAACCTGTACACAAAATCTCGGTGTGCATCACTCTCATAACTCGATGCTATATCAAAAATACTTCTTATAAATCACCATTCAAGAAAGCATTTTTTACATCCATCAAATGTAAAGACGAACCCTTTATGTAGCCATACAAATGACATGCCTCATCACGACTGTCATTCTCGCAACTGGGCTAAATGTCTCCTCATAGTCAATGCCATAGGTTACGCATAACCCTTGGCAATAAATGTTGTCTTATACATGCTCATTGATCCATCTGAGTTATGCTTAACCTTATCCTTCTTTTCTTTAGGCAATGGCACTAACTCCCATGTTGCATTTACATCCAATGCCGCGATCTCCTTATTTATGGCATCTTCTCATTTTTATTTCCAAGTGCTTACTCAAAACAAGTGGGCTCCAACTCTTGTATTACTTTATAACCATGTAAGCATAATGATGAGCTACATGTCCATCGTATGTTAACCTCTCAATAGGGTATCTAACCCTCTAGATCTGCAGACACCTGGATCACTAACAGGTGTCCTAAAAAACAGCCATGGTTCTTTCTGTACTAGGAGTAACTAACATTAGTAGAATGGCAAACTCCTTATTAAGGCTTCGCTCGGAGCCACTAGAGTCACCATCCACATTTGATAGGTCAATGTAAAAGCTTGATCTACCTTTTCCTTCCCTTTACGGGATACATCTGTACCTACATTTGTCCTCAACCTACCTGACAATGGACTAACATTGGATCCACTCCTAGAGGACTCTCCAGGTCCACTAAGCACTTGTGATTTTGCTGCTCTCTACATGTGGGACAACATCATTATTTCGTACGTCTGTATCTTCAGTTGCCTCACTGGTGCATACCAGCTACTCCCCTCATCAAAGACAATATCTCTGCTTACTTGCATCTCAGGAGTGGTAGGATTATAACATCTATAACCTCTCTGCTCCAAAGCATAACCAATGAAGATACATTTCTCTATCTTTGGATCTAACTTTGTTCTCACTCCATCTCGAGAACATGCACATATACAATACATCTCAACACTTTCAAGTGAGACATATATGGTTTTAAGCCTGTAACTTTAGGCATCATGCCATGAATAGCTCTATAGTGGGGGTCCTGTTCATTACAAAACCAACAGTTGCTATTGCTTCATCCCAAAAATAATCTGGTATATTCTTTTCAGACATCAAGGCACATGCCACTTCTGCAATGTGCTTATTTTTCCTTTTTACAATATCATTATGTTGTGGAATGTACCTGCATGAAAATTATCTTTTGTTCCCTGCTTTCTCAAGCAATCACTGAACTCATAAAAAAATACTCTCCTCCACTATCTGATCTCAAGCATTTTATTTACGTACCATTTTCTTATTGACCAAGGCTTTAAATCTATGAAAGTAAATAAATATCTCACTTTTCTTCTTCATGAAATAAACCTACACTTTTCTAGTGTGATCTCATTAATGAATGTATTATATACCTACAACCTGCAATTGTTGCAGTTTTAGTCGGTCTCCATACATTTAAATGTATAACATACAATGGCCTTACAATGAGGTGCTTTTCATATGGAAAAACATGTTTGGTCTACTTACCAAGCTAGCATGCTTCATATACTTTATGCATACCATCAACAAACTTTAACAAACCTGCAACAATATTTTAGGCATGCATATAATTCAACCATTATATATTCACATCACCAATGTGCGTATACCATATGTCAATATCTATAGTAAAACTTGTCTCATGTCCAAACATGGCTACCTTCACCTCATGAATATTAACATCCAAACATCATGTTATTTCTATTACTCTTTGCAACCAAGAAGCATTGATTTTTGAAGTCTTCCTTGATAATTAAACCTCACTTTTGTAGACCCTGCTTAATCACCATATGCCCCACACCAAAGAAATGAGGTTCTTCGTAATATTTGGAAATGAAGTACATTTGCTAAGTACTTCATTTTCTTATCGTGCATAGATAATGGCACTTTACTAATGCACAATGGGACGCGTATCATCACTTATTTTTACATAACTTGGTTTTTTTATTTTTTGCATATCTCTAAACCACTCAGCATGACTGGTCATGTGAAAATGGATGATATCACCCCATATAGAACCAATGTACTGCGACTCAAAAAATTGGACACCCTCAATAGCCTCCATGCATCTAGCTCTCCAGATCTACCATGCTATAATACTGGCAACAATCTCCTAACTGGTGTCAATCCTCTATTTGGGGGGTGTATAATCAAAGTGAGGGACATCCTGCAACAAATCATGGTGGGTAATACCTCTACGAATGAAAATAGTAGAGTTTGTACCACTACCCTCATAAAAAGTTGCGGACCGGATTGGGAGAGCCACGCAACTGCCCCGCAAGTCACATGCATGGTGCGGCCACTCAATTTGCCCATAAGTTGGGCTATAGAATCCCAAATCTACTGTGCAATGTTGCATCCCCATAAACAATGATGTACTGTCTCAAAATTTGCTACACATCTTGGGCAGGTAGGTGCTACACCGAAGACCAATCTCCATTGATTGGTGGGAAGACCACCATGTAAAAATAACCAAAAGAAAAGAGAGATATGACTCCCTCTGTATGAATGCCAAAGCATGTGCCAATATTTGCGATGTATCGTTGGAGATATCATAACTCATATGAATGCCAAAGCCTATGCCAATATTTGCATGTATCGTTGGAGAGATCATAACTCTCCCAATGAGGCCTGAGAGTAGGATCCTATGCATCTGTCGAGTGAGGAGAAGCTTGGCATTCTGGACCATGAACTGAAAAAGGGAAGGCTTTTCAATGGATCGAAGGCATCAATCCACTCCCACTCTCTTGGATACTCTCTTGGATCCCACTGAAGATATCTGATAGGACTGCCACTATATAGCCACAGACACCAAGAGCCATGAGTCACTAAGGAGAAGGGTCAATGAACCAATGCTTCCCCGAATGACTAAGAATCCTCACTCGACTAAGCCTAGTATCTGGGATGATCCCCTCCATGCTACATCTCCTCAATCTCCCTCTAGGCATGGTAGAATAAACGATGCAATCTGTAGCCTCCTAGCCCGGGAGAGCAATGACATGCAGAGGTATGCCTATCCTCAAAAAGACCCCCAACTAACTCAGATAATAGTCTCCATGAAAGGTCTCAGAGAGCCACTCATGCGGAATAGATGCATCAATCTAATTAATACATATGCGAGATCCCCTAAGATGCTAAATGGATGCAGCTCTCTGATCCTTCGGAAGACTCTTAAGGGTCTTCCAAGCAAGAACTATGTATGCACATCTCTCCCATCCTGACCACCGCATGTAATGAGATGCACCAAGTGGCTGACTAGAATTATCCCTAATGAACTCGTTTCACATAATAGGTTGTTGGTCAACCTCATCCAAAGACCTAGGAAGCCTTTGTTGCAAAAATGGTCTCATGATTCTCCATCCTTTGACAATGGCTGCAAATAAGGCGGGAAGATCGTGGCCTGATATCAACCTTTGTGAACAAAAAACGTGTGTTGGGTAGCAAATCTCTCCCAACATTGGGGTGTACATCCGAAAGTCTAAGACAAGAAAAATTCTTGCTCAGTGCCTAGTAGGAAACCTCTGACCACAAGTGTGCATAGAAACACCCTGCACTGAACATCCGAATCAATAATATTCAGTCCCCCCTCTCGTCTGAGCTAAATACCTGTGAGCCAAGCTACCCTGGCACATGTGTCTGTGTGGTGCCATCCAAAACCTGACCAAAGAAAGTTACAGATCAATCTCCGCAATGCATGAGAGAAGCACCAACAAGAGGCTCTGGAGGCTAAATCTAATCTCATGGAGCTCCAATGAAGAAGCTTCTTGCAGATACTCATAAGTATTAGAGCAAACTGCTGTGCAAGAGAAATATCAACCCCAACCTAACATCCCAAATATCTAGCATTGCATCCTCTACTGATCACCAAGTTCTGCACCCCAAGTAACTCTCGGTGAGTCACACTAATCCAAAAACTAGCAGATTTGTGCCAATTAATGAGTGCCCCCACTGTCGAAGACCGATCTCCACTGAAGGAACATAAGCATGTGTGAGGCCTCCAAGAACATGGCTGTGTCATCAGCTAACTTAGAGTTAACCATCTCCTCTTGACTACGAAGAGGCAGCCTTAATCCAGAAATACCAATAGTGGAGCAAAGGAAGATGCTCATGGCCTTTGCAACTATGATATATAATAATGGGGCTAAAGGGCAACCCTGCCATACTGAGCGAGAAATCTGAAACTGCTCTCCTCTATCACCGCAAGCGAGCACACTATTGTGGGCATCGCAATGCATGAAACTCCCTTGATCCATCTTTGAGAGAAACCCATATGGCTAAGAGTAACCTTAAGGAAATCCCAATCCACTCTATCATAGGCCTTCTCAAAATCCAAGAGAAGAATGGCTAAGGACTGATTGCTCGCTTTGGCCCATTCCACAGCCTCCCAAAACAAGAAAATGTTATCAAAGATGCTCCTTCCATGTAAGAATTCATTCTGGGTATCATGAATGACATCCTACAAAATTGGCTGCAATTTGATGGTCATTGCCTTAGCAAGAATCTTATATGCAGTCCCAAGAAGGTGAGATAGGTCTCCCACTGGCCAATCAATGTCTTATCCCTAGTCTTAGGGATAAGATAGATAAGCCCCTCAGTGAGAGAAGAATGCATAGAACCTGTCCCACGTATCCTGGAGAGCCGATGTGATCTCAGCCCCAATCTCATCACAAAAAGTAATGAAAAAAATAGGGGAGAGGCCATCGTCCCCTGGACACTTACCACCATGAGGCAAGGCATGAAGAGCATGCCTGAACTCCTGCATAGAAAAAGGGGCATCCAGAATGGCACGCATTTGTACATCCTATATATACACAATCATATAATTTGTCACAATGATAGACAACTAATACAACACTTTTCTACCTCTGTCATGCTATGCATTTATATCCCTGCACTTGCTAAGGGGTGGGATTTTCTTCGGTAATCTCATCACTTGTGTGATGAACTCCCAATATTCTTTCCAATAAGGATAATATTCATCTTGGACTTTCATGCTTGGATATTCTTGTCTACCTTCTCGCTCACAATTTGGGATAGAGTGTCAGACATCTTTACTTGCACCAACTTAGTAGATAGTGCTTACAAATACTTCTTCACTTTTACAACAAACTTGCAATCTTTAACACAATGGTATTTGTCACGTATCCTATAACGGTGTGTGGGAGATGGATCGGATGCGGACCCCAAATACTGGAGTGCGGACGACAAGTGCATCCGGGGTTTAAGGGTGAGGGCGCCCAATTTAGAGCACTTGGGTGATCGGGCAAGCTTATGGGCAGGCATGTCCCTATAAGTGCACGTGAATGTGGTGTTATCTACACTTCCCTCTATGGCTGGGTGGTGATGACTAGAGCTCCAAAACCTTGTTGGCTATGGCAGAGGCTATGGCGACGTTACATTAGTATCAGAGCATGGTTGGATCGACCGCTCACTCTCCGTGTGATTGGGCTTCCGAAGAGATAAGGATAATCTCAATTTTTATTTTTTACTATTTTTTGAATGGTCCCTTCTGTCTCTCTCTCTCTCTCTCTCTCTCTCTCTCTCTCTCTCTCTCTCTCTCTCTCTCTCTCTCTCTCTCTCTCTCGCCTCTCCTACCTTGAATTTGCCGCTTGGCCCTCTTGAGTATGCTTGCAAATACATGTTTATACATCACTCTTGGAGTAGCAGTAGTGCTACTTAATAAAAGGTGAAAATGACACACATGCTATTGTCCACATGTGCAAATGATATTGATGTATGCGAGGTTTGAAATGAGACAATAACGGGCTATGTACATATATGTGATGCTGTTAGGCTTGTGGTATTTCATGCATCGTAGTATGTTGATTACTAGTCTGCTATGGTTATAATGTTTGTGAATGTTGTTCTTACAAACGTGTTCGCACACTTGCATTGTGGGCATACATCAACAAGTTGTCCTATTTAAGGTTGCGGAGTTACCATTGCTCTTTGGTGTTCAGTGAGTCTAATTTGAAAGCTAACTTGGAGCTATCAGGTTGCTTTTTTAGTTTTGTAACTTTTTGTAAGTTATATAGGAGTTGTAGGACTCCACCAACTTTTTATGCTGGCACACATGGGTGATAATATCCGCTACTCGATTTGATGGATATCAACCCACTTGTTTGCTAGGCCGAAGGAATGTGCCTTTGTGGTCTAATCTATGTTTATTTTTTAATCATATATGTTTGGAGAGAGTTCTCCAACGAGTTTATCTATCTTGACTAGTTTGTTAAGATAGTGTTTGACCCAACTAAAGCTTGCTTTGTATTTGTTTACAAAATTCATCGTATTGTGATCGAGACCAAACTAAGCCCACTATTCTTGTCACTAGTTGACAAGAAAGTGTCTTTGGGTCATTTAATAACAGTAGGGTTGTGTGGTTGAACAACGTTAGGTGGGATATTTAACAACCGTAGTGTTGTTTACTTGCTTGGTATAGCAACATTGCTTGGTCCATAGAGACATAAGCCTTTGTGCATGGTTTTCAACACACCAAACCAAGTTTATGCTAGTTTATGCTTCACAAGAAAATGTGAGTTATGTTCAAGCTTTGAACATTGATTCAGTTTGAGGAACATCTTTCACTTGCAACAAAGATTTTTGAGTCGGGTTTTGACCCATTTTATGCAAAGGGGGAAAGTGGGAAGCTTTCTTCCCACCTTATTTACCTCAAACTGTTAGATATTTTTAAAGCTAGAAGGATGTTTCATCTCTTTGATTTGTTTTTGAGATTCATAGAAATCTTATAGAGATTCATAGTAATCTCAATATTTGAGGTTTGTAGAGATCTCATACTCGATTCAAGTAATTTTGAGTAGCTTTGGAGATTCATAGCAATCCTAAGCTATGGGGTTCATAGTAATCCTAGGCTCGGAATCAACAAATTTTGAGTATGTAAAACCAAAGTATTAAGGACAATTTATCAAATCTTGGGAAATATGAGTGGTGAATTTCCTCGTGTTCACTTTGTGACTCTTTAAATTTTAAATCCAAGTGGTTGGGGTTACATGTACCCCATGATTTATTGGATTAATCTATAGGTATACTTTGGAGTGATTATTGTAGAGTTTTGAGGTTAGATTTTTAATCTCCTCAACAATATACATGTGGCTTAAAACAAATTGTTCCTTATACTCACTAGGGTGATGTTTGCATCATGCTTGGGTTTTGAGGTAGTGGAGTCTTCCAACTGAAATCAAGAAGGTTCGATTTTTGTGTGACAATATTTTTCGTGATGATCATTTGATATGGTATGGGATGTCAAATGTTCTATAAACTCTTATGATCTTGGTAGAATGGGACATCAAGGCAAACACAAGAAATTGACTTTCTTGGCTTTTCAATTTTGTGTTGCGTAGTCACTATGAAGATTATGTCTACATGATCTACGTAATTGATAGACTTGGCTAACCATTTATGGTGACAGTCGCAATCCTGTGTTAAGAGTAGTGCTGATCCAGAGTGGTCAAAGGGTTCTCTTGACATGTATGTTGAGTTTAGGCCTAAATATGTTCAAAAGTAAACTCAAGGTTTTGAGCTCATCCAGAGATCAACGGTGCCTTGGTGCATGGCAAAGGGTTTAACTACCCATTGCAAGGCTAGCCACCTTTTGGGGTTGGCCCCTTCTGCATGCAATGAAACTATATGCCTAACATGCATCTACTGCTATGGCTGACATCTACATGCATCTGAATGATGAACACTTGCTGAATTCTCCATAGTGGGTTAATAGGACTGACCTGACACTCATTGGGAGACTGACCTACGTAGCTCGTGCTTGACATGTCCCAGACTAGGCTCACAAAGGAGTCAAGGCATACGATAAATATATCCTAAAAGGTACTACTTCTGTACATGATTCTTGCACTGTTGATGAGCCAGTTTGTCACCGTGTACAGTAGTGCATGGGTGCACATGACATTCCCTCCTGCTTAGCTTGGTGGCACGTTCATAGCTTCGAGAGAGTCTGCCAATAACTATGGATACTCGAGGAAGAATTCTTCATCTAGCCAAATGGCTTCATGGGTCCCTCGATCTTTGAACTTTGCATAAAATTGGCGAAGATGTCTTCCAGAACCATGCTTCCAAGGATGTAGAAGGATATGCTGAAGCTTTATCACCTCTACTGCTCTTCTGGAACATTCTGCAATGAAGGTCCAACATAAGGCTTTAACCAAGAGACGTGGAAGACCTTGTGCATCGTCCAACTATCTGGCAATCTGAGTTGCATGGTGGCATTGCTTATCCTCTTGATGATGGAAAAGGGACCAAAACTTCTGAATTACAACTTTGGACAGCGCTTGCCCACTTGCTTGAGTCTTTGCTTCATGATCCTTAAATATACCCATTCACCTTCTTTCACGTGCACACCCGAAAGGTGTACAAGTGACATGGCATCATTCATAGCATCATAAACATTAATCAAGAATTAATCGGGATTTATCTAGTATTTTCCAACATTTTATCAGGCATTTAAGCATGGTATTCGGCATGTATCTCACGGTATAGGCTGAGTACATCATCTAAAGCAGCACATTAGACTTCATTAGGCTTCATAGGCATTTATGGTGGCAACCGACAGTAAAAGTAGGTGGCAGCTGACAAGTATTATGACCATTTATGGCATTTATGGGCAGGTCGTGAGCATCTAGGAGCTGGCCGACAGCTTAATAGCTGGCTGACCAGCATCATTCACACATATATATAGAAGCGAATCAGATTCAGTCTAGCATCCAAGCTTCTCTTTAGCGTTTCCTTCCCAAGAGACAAGGGAAGTCAACGGGACAGCAGTTCACTCAGCATACAGTCATCATAGGCAGCATATTCAGTCCATGATCTCATCTCTCCTCAGCGTTTCTCATCCACGGAGCAAGGGAGAAGCAGATCAGCAGTATAGCCAGCATATTCAGCACATAGTTCATCATTCCTACCTCCTACATAGAGGGAAGCCGGCATCCAAGGGTGGACCTCAACATTGGAGCAAGGAACAGTCCTCATCATCAGCATTCAGCCTATCCCTCTCCTCCCGAGACGGATCTTCATCTAGGACAGCATCATAGATCTATTTAGATCTCATTGTAACCCATTCATCTAATATAGCTACATTGCATTGCATTGACACTATTTGTCTATCTCTTAAGCATCATTAAGTGAAGTTTAGTTAGCCTAAGGTTGTGATTACTACGATCAATCCCTCACAAGTCACATTGGTATCAGAGCGTTACAGGGTAACCAGCCTTAGATCTTTTTTCATTCCATCATTCATTCAGTCAGTCATCATGTTAATCGCTTCCGCACAGTGAAACCCAATTCTCGAAATCTTGCAGGCCATCCTTAGGGATTTCCCCTTAGGCATGCATTAGTAACCCATCCATCTACATTCTTGGACAACATATAGGGTTGCACATGGCTTGCATAGTAGTCATCCTAGCAATCACTCTTGCATCTGCAAGGCATACATGTTTTGCCCATGAGTTCTCCGGGGAAGAATGACATCCATCATCAAGGGAGTAGATGAAGTTTTGGGCTTCGACTGGCAACAGCAGGGGGTTCTCTTCCACATACGAGCCATGCTTGAGCATAGTGTGAAAACACTTTCACACCTATCCAACTACACACTGAACACTATGCTTGAGCATAGTGTGAAAACACTTTCACACCTATCCAACTACACACTGAACACTCTTGGCAATTTGCCCACACCAAATTGACAAGTTCAGGGCTTTATCTAGAATATCAAGAACCTAAGGTTTGTGACTTTCCATAAAATTTGAGCTCGTTGGAAGCCACCACCAATATCGGTTAAAAGAAGCTACCACTTTTTTTTTCTTGATAAATTTTATCACCCCCATTTGACACAAGGTTAATTGGGCATGAAGGGTTCATCCCTGAGCACTCTATCTCAGTACCTAACCCAAGAGACTCGTCTGATTGCTCTGGATCAACACTCACTCTTTTTGTTGTTGCAGAAACCTTGGCTAATCACTCCAGATCAGCACTCCTTTCTAACCAGGAAGGTGATGATTGCTGGAAAGTGCGCACGCATACATCAAGCCATGCTCGATAATATGTTTTGTGGAAGACTTCAAAAATAAGTGTCGCTTGGTTATAAAGGGTAATAGAAATGGCAGGATGTTTACTTTGGATATGAACATGCTTGAGATAAAGGCAGCCATGTTTATGCATGGAACAGACATGTGAATGTACAACGACTAAAGTTTATGCAGGCCCAAAATATTATTGCAGGTTTGCCAAAGTTTAAGGTTGACGGTATGCATAAGGTATGTGAAGCATGCCAACTTGGTAAACAATCCAAACATGCTTTCCCACATGAAAAGCATGTCAGTTCAATCTTTTTGCATAGCCTGGATGCCCTGCAGCGGGGCTATCATGAGCTTCATGGAGGATTAGCTTCTTTAGAGTAAGATCCTTAGGAATACATAGCTTGTGATTGAAGTAAAGACTCCCGGCATGGATGAAGTACCCCTTGGTTAGATTTTTCTCTTTCTCTGAAGTTCCCCCTTCTTCTACTAACTTCACCATCCTCTGGTAATCAAGATCATGAGATAAACTTCTTTGACCTTGTTTAGTATGGGATCAAATTGCATCAAAATTGCACTGAAGAAAGATTTACGGGCTGAGTGCATGTGCTACCTTCCCAAGGCAGAATTTGATGTCGAAGTCATATTCATGTAGGATTTCAATCCATCTTCTTTGCCTCATGTTGAGGTTAGGCTGGGTGAAGATCCACTTCAGACTCTTGTGGTGAGTTATATGGGTTGGAATTTTCTCCCCAAGAGATAATGTCTCCATAATTTGAGGCGGTTGGCTCTTTTACAAGGGTCGACTATGTGTTCTCAGGGAGAAATGACCGGCACTTCTCCATGATGCCCATGATTCACTTGTTCGTGGTCTCTTCGTGGTCATCGTGGGATCAACAATACCTTGGAGAAGTTAGAAAGATCATTTTATTGGCCGAAGATGTGCAGGGTTGTGTACAACTATGTTTCACAATTTTCCATTTGTCAAAAAGTGAAAGTACCTCATACCAAACAGTCAGGATTGCTTCAGGCATTCTCCGTCCGTTTCATGACATTTCGATGGATCTTGTTGGACCCCTTTCTGCATCTACTGGATCTCTTAATACTCAGTGTATGACGATAGTTGATAGATTTAGTAAATTTTGTATGCTTATACCATGCAAGCAGATGGGCACAGCAAAAGTTATAGCCTGGCTTTTTCTCTGACATTGGTATCCAGTTTGTGGTTTGCCGTGATACCAATGTCAGATCGGGATTCAAAATTTACATCTCACTTCTGGCGAGCTTTGTTCGATAACTTTGGTACCAAATTGCAATTGTCTAGTGCATTCCATCCCCAGACCGATGGCCAAACCAAGATTTACAATCGGATGGCTTTCGATGTGCTTGAAGTGTTTTCCCATGATCATCAATCAAAGTGGGAGCTTCAGCTCCCGTTGGTATAGGCGATTCTTAATGACACTCACTCATCTAGTGTTGGCAGAACTCCGTACGAGGCAGCCTTTGGTCGAAGATTTTCATCCCTTCTCATGAGGATGATCTCTCCTACCTTGGAAGCCAACAAGACGACATAAACTTTTCAGCCATCATTGAGTGTGTCAAAGAGCATCTTACCAAAGCTTAGGAGGCTTACACCAGACAGGCAAACAAGTCACGGAGAGATGTTAAATTCAAAGAAGGTGTGACATGTGAGGGATTGATTGTAGTAATCACAACCTTAGGCTAACTAAACTTCACTTAATGATGCTTAAGAGATAGACAAATAGTGTCAATGCAATGCAATGCAGCTATATTAGATGAATGGGTTACAATGAGATCTAAATAGATCTATGATGCTGTCCTAGATGAAGATCCTTCTCAGGAGGAGAGGGATAGGCTGAATGCTGATGATGAGGACTGTTCCTTGCTCCAATGTTGAGGTCCACCCTTGGATGCCGGCGTCCCTCTATGTAGGAGGTAGGAATGATGAACTATGTGCTGAATATGCTGGCTATACTGCTGATCTGCTTCTCCCTTGCTCCATGGATGAGAAACGTTGAGGAGAGATGAGATCATGGACTGAATATGCTGCCTATGATGACTGTATGCTGAGTGAACTGCTGTCCCGTTGACTTCCCTTGTCTCCTGGGAAGGAAACGCTGACGAGAAGCCTGGATGCTAGACTGAATCTAATGCGCTTCTATATATATGTGTGAATGATGCTGGTCGGCCAGCTCCTGGATGCTCACGACCTGCCCATAAATGCCATAAATGCTCATAATACTTGTTGGCTACCACCTAATTGCTGTCGGTTGCCACCATAAATGCTTATGAAGCCTAATGAAGTCTAATGTGCTGCTTTAGATGATGTACTCAGCCTATACCGCGAGATACATGCTGAATACCATGCTTAAATGCTTGATAAAATGCTGGAAAATACTAGATAAATCTAGATAAATCTTGATTAATTCTTGATTAATGTTTATGATGCCATGAATGATGCCATGTCACTTGTACACCTTTCGGGTGTGCACGTGACATTCCCCTTTGCTAAACTGTTGCTGGGTGGTATACTTGGCAACCTTTTGACTCCTTTGGTGATCCTTCTCCACTGAAACCACTGTCCCCTTCTGATTTCTTATGCTGGGGTTGAGGTTGACTGTAGGAGTTAAATCCTTTGAGCCAAAGACTTGTCTACTGCGGGAATTGAATGGCAAATGTCGCTAAAACTGCTTGGAAATACTTGAGTCACCCTTGACCTGTCTGTGGAATCCTTTCACACACCATCTCCGTCGTTCCTGAACCTCTGAACCTCCTGAGGCAACTTCTCAAGTCATTTGCATTCATAGAGTAATCCATACTAGAGGCTATGCACACTTCTAAATTCTACTCTTCCTTTTGATGCAAATCATGTTATCTAGAAATTGGGTTTGTAACCCAATATAAAGGTTTCATCCACCTCACTAATATAAAGGGATCATACACCTCACTAAAGTCACCCTTAATTCATACACCAAATTGGATTTGTAACCCAATATAACGGGATCATACACCTCACTAAATTCATCCTTAAGTTACACTTTTTTTGGAAGAGCCATGTGCCTTCGTGTGTTTGAACCACCTCAATTTGCAAGAAAATTGAGACCTTCATTTTCATTTTTACATCATTTGTTTCTAAGTTACATCTATTTCTCTTATATCATTTGTTACCAACACAAGAACCATGACATACATCGAAAGATCTACATTTGGATTTAGAATTTTGATATGTTTAAGATACTTTGTGTGCTTGTAATAATACCAAGATCTCAATGCTTGTTTAAGACCATATAGTGAGATTTTAATAATAATATCAAGCTCTCAATGCTTGTTGAAGACCAGTGCCTTCTTCAACCTATATGCATACTTTCAAAACTGATGATTTTAGAATCTAGAAGGCGGTCTCTGCTAATAGACTTCCTCTTATAGATCTCCACGAAGAAACACATTTTTAACATCCAACTTCCAACCTTATGTGATGTTAAAAAAACAATACTTTGTAACCATCCAAAAACGTCATCATAATCCAATCCATTCTTTTGAGAAAAGGCTTTTGTAACTGACCAAAATGCGTACCTCTGTTGTGTCATCTGGTTTGTTTTAATCCGAAACACCCTTTTGCATTTAACCATAATTTATCTTGTGGAAATGCACTGATTTTCTCTTGCATAGAGTTCTCCCAATGTTCATTTTCACAAGCTTCTTTAACGAAAGTTCCTACTGAAGCGCATATATTCATCATATACAAGCTGCAGGATGTGATATACAACCATAAAAGTTCATCTTCGAATAGGATGTCTCACCCAACTAGATCTCCTCACTTGTTGAGGTGGTTGCTGCACACAATCAAAAACTTGGCTAGGGCTTAAGACTTCAATTGAAGTTGTTGGAGTTGTGCTTGCTTGCACCATTGATATCCAAATAATCTTCTTAATGGGCTTTCATTTCATTTTTGAGATGAGCTTCTTAATGTAACGGTCCATAGTGATAGATGATGGAGAACAATTAGAAGATACATAATAAATTTGAAAGAAGCTACTTTAGATGGAAAAATTAGTGTAGCACATGCTTTGACACAGTAGTAAGTTAGTGTTTCCCTTGCAGCTCTGTTATATTTCTATTCTTTATTTTGGCCACTCCACTCTGTTGCAGGATGGGTATCAGACACAATACTTGTTATGCCCTTCACATGCAGCATGGGTATCCCCTACTTCTTCCATTGTCAATGGAAAAACAAGCCCTTGGATGTCGATAGTAACAACACCTTGAAGCAAGATGATATAAGGCATTGGAAGCGACACAGTAATGGTTGCTAAGACAAAAAGAAAGGCCAAGAACAAGTTAATAATGGTTGCTAAGAATAAAAGAAAGGCCGAGAACAAGTCGCTAAAATCAGAGAGGCTAAAAGATGAGAACATGAGAAAGGAAGGCTGAGAAAATGATAAAGATAAGATAGGTGTTTGCAAACAAATACCTCCAACATATGCCACCATCATCAATTCAGAGGCCTTGGGTCTCGTAAGTATTTTTATCAAATTAGTCCGAGGTTTTGAATGCACATCTACTCCTTGAACAATCTTCATAGAATCATTCCAAAAACTACACTTTATTGACGAACTCGTGTTTCTTGACAGAAAAATTGTTCAATTAGTTATCAACTGCTATGTTTCCTATTGACACGGGAAAGCTTACCCAAGAACTCCAATGTAATGTATTTAACAAACACCCTTGATTACATTAAAAACCTGAGGTACAGCCCATCTTACTCAAATCAATAGGCACCTTCCGTGGCATCAGCTTCAACCACACCACCGATTTGATCCAGATTCCACATTGCCTCTATTCCCAATGCTTGACAACACCAAATCCCTGGAGTCACAGAGACCGCCCAGCTCCATTGCAGTAGTGGGCACAGCCATGCGCAAATTCCACTGCCATGCCTCAAACAATGCAATAATCTTGACTCCCCTAGAAAAGGGATGCCATGTAAATGTGGAAGAAAGCAGCAAAAAATATTAGCAAGCCATGTTCTATCTTATTCAGCACATAGAACTTAACGCAGCAGCCCTGCATCTCTCTCTCTCTCTCTCTCTCTCTCTCTCTCTCTCTCTCTCTCTCTCTCCCGTTTTCTTGGTTAAGAAGTTTCTTATAGGTGGATTAACCAACCATGTTCAATCTAGGATTAACCAGCCTCTCACATGTCAATTGATTACAAGTAGCCCATCACATTGTGCAACTCTCTCTCTTTCTCTCTCTCTGTCTCTCTCAGCTCGAAAGCAATAGAGATGCACCAGTGCTTGATAGTCTCTGCATCTCCAAAGTCCCAGTTTGAAAGCAGCAGTGATGTGCCCTTGCTCGATGGTGATCCCCCCTGTGCCCCAGCTTGACAGCACCCCTGCCTGATGGCCTTCTACAAAAGGCTCCATTCCACAGACTGGGCTAAACAACCATGCCCCCTAAGGCTTCTAACATAGGGAGGTTCACACATAATGAGCTGAGCGAAGAAGCTGTCATTTGCAGCCGCTCTCTCTACACCAAGAAAACCCACTCATCACTCACCAAAATAACTAGGCCACCTACCTCCAAGAGGAAATTCAGCTACAACAAGAGAATTGGAAGTTGAAAGAGCTGCTTTTCCAAGAGGCTGGGCACCGCCTCAACATGGTGGAAAGTAACAAGAACATGGAAGCAGCACAAGCACAAGCCATCCTTGTCAAAAGGAAAAGAGGACACGATCACCATCGATGAAACAATAGAAGTCCTCTTGGTGGATCTCTAGAACAATCTTGAGCAAAGTCAAAAACCAAATGGCCTGTGAACTCAAGTAAAAGCAACAAGAAGACTAGCTAGCCTTGAATGTCCGACTTGGAGGCATGTGGTTCCTGTCAGAATACGCAGTGGAGATGATGACCAGATCTGGGACACGAGCAAAAACGCATGCAGAAAAAATACAGCACAAGAGAGAGATGTAGGTGTGTAACTCTGCTCTAATATACACAAGAAGATCCCGGTATGATACGCAACGCAAGGCCTTCTGAAACTTGTCGACCACCCCCTCTGAATCCGAAACCACAAAGCCTGGAGAAACCACCTCCTTCTGCAAGTAATCACCTGCCACCTGCCTGGCTTTCCGAAAGGTCCCCGTGGAAAGAACATCCTCATCTACTAGAGGTTCTTTGTCCCGAACACTACGAGACATCAGAGCATAAGTTACCTGTTCAGTTTCCTTTGACTGACGAACACAAGAACTACCAGCATCAGTACTGGAAAGTTCCTGCCAACTGCTGCCATCTACTGGTAAGCTATCCACCATCTGGTCCCGGAAAGCCGGCACCTGCAGCGTATCCACACACAAGTGGCCATTACCAGACTGCCACTCATCACAAACCTGAGGACCTGGGAGAGAGAGTGCTGAAAGCTTGTAAACTCCATTCTCCACTCCACCTTCCCAAACCACTTGGCCTGTTGCTTCGTCCCGGAGAGCAACAAAATGCTCATCAAACTCCACCCGTACGCCAGTCTTGCAAACCTGATGCACTGACAACAGATGAAAACCAAGTGCCGGAACATACAACACCTGGGAGGAATGCTTCCCCCCTCTGCCATCGGGAACTATTTCCATCCTGCCCTCACTGTGAACTGGGATAGTGGACGTATCCCAGTAAGAATGTGACCAGAAAGCCTGCAGAGATCCTGTAAACCGGAATGGGAAGGAGTCATGTGCTTGGAAGCACCACTATCGAGAATCCACTCCCGAGTATCCGTTGCGAAGAGTCCTCCAATCTCCTCCCTGCCTGAAGAAAATGAAACATCGGTGTCCATCACCTCCAGGTGCACAAAAGTCGGAGTCTTCATGATTGCTGCTGAGGAATCTTCACCCTTCTCGGTCTTCCGCTTGGGACACTGCCTCCAATAGTGGCCTTTCTCGCCACAATCATTACAGGTCCTCTCTGCCTTCAGCTTCTTGCGGTCAGTGTCGGACTTCTTCTCAGAAGACTTCTCCGATGAAGCCTTCCCTTTGCCCGAGTTACGGCTTTTCGACCGTTGGCCAGTTAAGGCCTCCGAACCTGCACCCTGAGGAGGATTCGTGAATCGTTCCTCCTGGTCTAGGACCATGGGCACAAGCTCCTCCCACGTGATGGTACTGAGCCTGCCACTGGTAATCAAAGACGAGTAAAATGTTGAATACGAAGAGGGCAAGTGCGACAGCAACGTTATGGCCATGTCCTCTGACGATATCTCCTTCCCAGCCTGAAGAACTTCTTGCTGAAGAGCCTGCAGCTTGTTAATATGCTCCCGCATCGTCGACGACTTTGCAGGGCTCAGAACCCGCATCTGTACTTCCAAGGAAATCCTCTTCATGGGCGATACCCTGTTGTAAAGAGAAGCCAAATGCTGCCATATACCTCTGGCCAGCGTCATATGCCTTACATGATTGATTACCTGTGGTGTGCAGTTGAGGAAAATAAACGAACAGACCCTGGCGTTGACACGATCCCACATCTATGTCTGAGCCTCCCGGTCCTTCCGGATGGACGGTAACTCCCCTTCCTCTACTTCCGGCCATGGAACACCAACAACGACGAAATCTGCGAGGTCGTAAGACTCCAGAACAGATTCCATCATAACCTTCCATATGCCGTAGTTGCTCCCATCCAACTGACGGTCCACCGGGAACGTGGGGAGTGTCGGGATCTTCACATGCCTCTCGGCTATCTCAGCCCTGGTGTATAAAACTAGACAGGAGATGACTTCTAACAGTTCCTTCACCAAGACAGCTTCATGGAGACACTCACCAAAGTGGCCAATGCCACACGTGTGGTTCCTTCAACAAGACAACTTCATGGAGACACTCACCAAAGTTGCCAATGCCACACCAATGATCAAGTGGGAGGTAAACTCCATCTGTACCATGGTTTGTAAAAACAACCAACTGGTGATAACCTTCAAGACCGAAAACAACAACCAACTAGTGATCACCTTCAAGAAGATGGGATGCTATCCTTAGGCAATCTCAAACTCTTAAAGATATGATTGTCACGTGCACACCCGTGCCATGGCTAATCTTTGGCATGAACTGTCTTAATCCCTGATTAGTGCAGCAGTTAGGACAAAATAGTGTCATCATCAATTGCATCAGAAACATCAGCAACAGGATCTACATCATCAACTTCATCAGCATGATCTACAGCTTAGGATCAGCATCATCTCATCATCATCAGCATCCACCTCATCTGGGGGGCATGGAACCCTGTTAGCAGGCAGATAGTGTTACAACCCTATGTTTTCTCTGGACAGCATGCAGGTGGGCACGGGGACATGGTGGACAGTGTGAATGGCATCCGTTTGGAATTGAGAAGGAAACCCATGTGTGGACAGCCCGAAGTGTGAAGGGGACAAAAGGATTTTAAGTTTATAAGGTTTTATAACCTTTGATGATTTAAAATAATAAAGGATGTGCTTTTTGGCTATTGCTTTTAGTTTTTGCTTTTTGGAGAAAAAGCAGGCTGAGGCACCTCCTTATTAAGGGGAAGGGTGGTGTAGTCGATGTGTGTGTGTGGCGCTTCTCCTTGGCTGGCGGTCTGCCCTGCAGTACACACAGGCGAACAGGCGCATTCTTTTATTGCAACAAGCAGGCACGTGGGCTGGACACAAAGAGGCGGCTGCAGGAAGTGCAGTACTGCAGGAGATACAGAACTGCCACAGGCGACACACAGGGTTGCAGCTACACACATGGTGCTCTTTTTGGCGACTGGTGGGCTGCAGGGAAAAAGCACAGGGCTGAACGCTCTTTCTTCTCTCTCTCTCTTTCATGGAAGTGGCTGCAGCACACATACAGGTTCTCTCTCTATCTCTCTTTGGGAACCGGCGGACTGGATTGACAGCAACACGTGCTTTTCTCTCTCTCTTTCTGGCGGCTGTTGGCCTACAGGACAGGAGGCAGGCTGGACAGCATGAGGGTTGGTCTGTTTTCTCTCTTTCTCTCTCTGTAAGAGGCAGGCTGCAGAGTTCCTTCATGGGCAGGCACACAGAGGGCTGCAGCGCGAGCCTTTATGGTGACGAAAACCTGCTTGTCTGGAGTGCTACAGTGTTTAGTTCAGAAAACACTCCATGGGAAGGCCACGATGGAAGCTGTTTTGAAAGCCGGTTTCATCTCCTTATGAAGAGAGCAAGGGTGCTATGAAAAGTGCCTTGACTAGCAAGTGGTAGGACTTGGATCATGGGACACAACCAAGGTAGACTTGCAAGAGAGCGAGGGCGTCATGAGAGGTGCTGGCTAGTGAGTCTTGAGCCTTGAGTGTGTGTGAGGTCCTCGAGCACTTAGCTTGAAGGCTTTTTGAAGACAAAGATGAAGGGTTAAGGCTTTGCGAATGGCCCTTCATGAAGAATACATGGGGTAAGGCTTGCTAAGCACTCATTTGGAAGACCTGGGTGAAACTATAAGGGATCCTGTTGGTGGAGGATTCTACAAGTTATACTTTGTACTCAAATTTAATCAAGTAAAGAAATACCACAAGGGGTGCCACTGCAATTTGGGGCCAATTGGTGTCCGTGTACTGTTTGCAGGAGCACTCTAGCTCTCCCTGTTTGTTTTCCTTGTCCAGGTCCTCAAAGGTGTTGAAGTGTTTTGTGTGCAAGTGTTTATTTCACCACCCATCAAGTTATCTGAAGGCCGGTTTCATGATTATGTATCTTTGCCTATATGAGGTGAAGAGGAAAAGCTAAAGATGAAGCTCAGGAGAAAAGACACCAAGGACAGGAAGTAGTCGGCCAGGAACAAGAAGCAATTGAAGTGTTATGGTGCAAAAGATGGGTTGAAGGCTGTGGCTTTCGACACTTTGTCACCGGTGGTATCTTCACGGAGGCTTCATGGGTTCGGAAGGCAGCTTCTTTCTATGTTTGGCAGTAGTGATCTACTATGCTTCATTGGGACTTGTGCTTACCACTTGGGTGGAGTGCAAGCAGGTTTTGGGTGCCTGTGGATGTATCAAATGAGGCTCAGACGGAAGCGGAGGGACTTGATAAGGTTCTTATTCCCGAGCAGATACTGGCACACAAGGAAAGAAAGGTACAAGGTAAAGTTTCCCATCGCTATCGTGTGAAGTTCAAGAACTGTTCACCGATGGATACGAAGTGGATGGAGGAGGGTGACTTAGCAGATTCACCTCAGGTATTGCAGCTTTATCTTGATGCCTTTGAGTTGGAGCTGACTCTTGCTACTGCTCATTTGGTTCAGCAGAGTTGGGGTTTGGTGCATTGCCTGATGCTCGAGAGAGGGGTAGCACTACAGATAGGCTCAGTTGTCATCTAGGAGTCGCTTGGTGACACCTTTGTATTCACCCGAAGGTACTGAGGCTGACAGTACATCTGCTTATGGGACTTCTATGATATTGTGTACTAGTCACATGAGATGGTAAAGTTGGGTATGGTTCACAGTCAGCCGCACCATGAACTATAACTGCAACTATGGATGGTTTTTGCCTTTGGAACTAAAGTATAACTAAGGAAGATTGGGACATTGATCTTTGTCATATGGTTCTGGCTGTTCTTGACCAAGGTGTTGGTCAATTGGATATTGAGATGATGATGCTATTTGTGGAGTTGATCTCCTTTGGAATGGCATCGTTTGGTTGAGCTCGAAGTCTGCAGCAACCAGAGCTAACACTTCGAGACTCTATGAAGGGCGTAAGTCTTGCGAGCAGTCCTAGAGTTGGTTTGGTTCATGGATATATGGATCGAACTCTATTTGTGCATGTATGCATACACTTTTTGAGCTATTATTGTATTCTGGTGCCATTGGATCCTGGTACCATTGAGAATACATTGGGTAATACTCTGGATTGTGTCGTGTGATGCACGTATGTTGGTATGATACATCAAGTACTTTATTATGTTCATGGATGCACCACTGGGTGTGGCTCTTGCGGGATGGCCATAAACATACTGGGTAAAGCATCAAGAGGGACATATGTGGAAAGTACTTAGTGGATGTATTGTTTGGATGCATTGAGTGCTTTCATATGCTCATGTTGTACCACCAATCGTGGGTCCTGCAGGATGCCCATGGACGTAAGGCTTGCGAGCAACCCTAAGACTGTTATTTTGGAGTAGGTAGAGCATCTTGAGGAGCATATTGTTTGCGAATGCATATATGTGTCATGCATATGTGTGTCATATGTAGAATGATGCATGGTTTTGTTTTTGGCTAACACAGGTTACGTGTTTCCACTTGGTTTTAGACTTTTGCTGCAAGTTCTAAAGGAACAAGCAAGAGTTGTTTGACACTTTGACGTGACGGTGTGGCCATATTGTGCAGGATGATTTTTTTTCATCACCCAGATGCACTTGAGGGCCATTGCTTTTGTCATATGGGGAGTCTTTTCTCATAGGATGCCTTACCGTGCCATTGAGTGCAATTGAAGACACTTGCTATTTTTCAAGAGGGGGGTATGTTACGGGGACAATTGGTGTCTGTGTACTGTTTGCAGGAGCACTCTTGCTCCCCTTGTTTGTTTTCCTTTTCCAGGTCCTCAAAGGTGTTGAAGTGTTTTGTGTGCAAGTGTTTGTTTCACCGCCCGTCAAGTTATCTGAAGGCCGGTTTCAGATAGACAGCTAGCTGTCAGCAGCCAGCTTACGGTTCCAAGCACTAGGTAGGACAGTGCCCAATTGGATGGCTAGCAGTGGGACACATCACGCATCAGTGCAGCATTTAAGAGAAGGAAATCTGAATATTTGTCCAGCCGGCCAGCAATCTGGAGTCGGCCAGCATACAGCTAATCCAAACAGCAGCGGGTCGTGGCTATAGTCCAGTCAGCCAGCATATGAAGGCTTATTTGGCATATTTTGTCCAATTGCTCCTGGCCGACCCAAACCGACCAGCATCCTAGAGCATATAAAAGCAGCACTCTATATTCAGCATTATTCATCCATTCCCAAATCAGATCACAGCAGTCCCAAACAGTTCCAGCATCATCCCCAAGTCCTCCACGAAGAGCATCTTCAACATTCAGCCAGCATATGTGCATCCCTCAATTTTGCGATTGCATAGTTGTGTTCGGTCTTCATTGTCCTTGCATTTGGTAGTGCTTAGTCATCATTCATTTTCATTGTAAGTTCTCCAGAGAAATACAAGCAAATACTCCTGCTCGCGGCGGGGGCGGGCGGGCGGGCTTTCAGTGGGTAAATTGGGACCCAATACTGTGTCGACTACACCTTTGTGTCCGACCTAAAGAAAAGGTTTCTCCCTCCACAGTACATGACCAACCTTGGGGATGAGTTTTACAAGCTGTCCGAAAATGGGTCACCCGTGCTGACTTACTCTAATAAAGTAATCACATCAGCACGGCAGTTAGGTATATCCGAGGATAAATCGAAACAATTCATTAGGGGCCTTGAGATGATGACTGTTGGGTTGTGGATGATTGTTGTTGGGGTTTGGAGCTAGTCGAGGGTTGCTTGGGCTTACCTCCGTTCAACATCATTTCCTGATTCTGAGCAAGATTGAGAACCCTGTCATAAGACTGTGGCTCAAAATTACGTACAATAAACGTAATGTTAGTATCCAAACCCTTATCTGCTTTCTCTCTTTCTTCTATTCTCTCTCTAAGTGGAATTGCACACACTCACGAGTATAACAAAGGCTTTGTTGCGTGTTACGACGATCCACGGGGAAGGGGGCTCACGGGGAAGGGGGCTCATAATAGAAAAGATAATAAGAAAGAATCCCATAGCACTTTAGGAGGCAAGAAGGACAAAAACTTTGCGCCTATCAAATCCCCATAGGATCACCTCGTGGAACGCTCCTGGTACTAGACTCGAAACCTACAAACAAACGAAACATACATGACAAGGGTGCAGGCTTGACTCACCTCCCAACCTCGACAGCCGTGAGCAAGCCCACAAGACTTGGCTGTCCCCACCGACCCACGAGAGCTAACTAGATGGACGTATCGACCAATCTCTACCTCGTGACGTCCCATACCGCCATGAAGCTACCCTCGCGGGCCTCGAGACTGCTGCCGGCCTCGGCTGCATGAAGCAGGTGCACGTCTGCACTAGATCCAGGTTCCTGACCATAGAGCTCTCACAAAGTCATGCGAAACTCTATACGACTAATGACTAACCTTAGCCACCCTTTTATAGGCTCTTGGCCGGTCATCGGGCATCCACACTTGGACGCCCGCCCGTCCATACTTGGGTGCCCGCCCGTTAGTCTATTCCTAACTCAGCTCGCCAATCAGTCTGCCTAGCTCCAAGCTTCCCGAAACCTCGAAGCTAGTCTTGTGTGCGTGTAGCACACGGTAGATACACACTGTGCACATGACATACTCCCCTTCCTCTAAGAGCTCACTCCTAAGCTCACTAAAAAGCCAGGGTAATCTCTCTGAAGAGTAGTCAATGTCTCCCATGTAGCGTCCTCCTCAACATGATCCGTCCACTTGATCTTGTATTCTGTGAGATAAGTGTATTACACAATCTTCTTTCACGAAGTACAAGAATCTTTTCAAGTTCGTGTGGAACAAATGTCACGTCCTCGACATCTATGATTTCTTGAGGAGTAATTTACTGGTCTGTTACACCCAGTACTTCCTTAAGTCTACTCACATAAAATACAGGATAAACTTTCACATGAGAAGGCAAATCCAATTCATATCCAACGGAACCAATCCGTCATGTAATACGAAATGGTCCACAGTATCCAGGGAATAATTTCGGAGATCGACCTGTCCGTAAAATTTCGGAATCTTTCGGAAGTCGCAAATACACCATCGTTCCTTCAAAGAACTATCTAGGTGAACGATGTCTATTAGAATAAAATCTGTCTCGGTCTTGAGCACTTCTAATAGATTCCTTCGCAACTTGTAACATTTCTTGCATATCTTACAAAAAATTACGTGCTGCATCATGCTGAAGTCCTGAGAATCCCACTGTAACAGGTGATCTAGGTTGAAAACCATACATAAGCATGAAAGGACTAAAACTTGTACTCGTATGCTTAGTACTGTTATATGTAAATTCTAACATAGGAAGATAATCCTCCCATAAACTCTGTCTTTTGGACACACATACTCGAAGCATATCCTCCAAAATCTGATTCACTCTTTCAGTCTAGCCATCAGATTGAGGATGATCTGAGGAACTCAAATTCAAACTTGTTTCCAACTTCTCAAAAACAAGTTTCCAAAAATCACTCGTAAACTTGAGTCCCTATCACTGACTATGTCTTGCAGTAACCCGTACAGTCTAAACAATTGCTCGATAAACTGCCTTGCTAATTGCGTAGTTGTAATGGTCTTCAGGGTTGGTAAAAATCTAGCCATTTTTGTCAAGCGATCTACCACAACCCAAATAGAATCGTGGCCTTGATGTGTTCTTGGCAATCCGGTAATAAAATCCACATTTATTACCTGGGATTTGCAAAGGATGCAACAACCCAGTCTGTCTAAAGTGTTCAGCTTTATTTGCTTGACAAACTTGATACATACCCTTTCATCTTTGGCCAACAAAAAGTGTGTTTCACTAACGATAATGTCCTGTGTACCCCAGGGTGTCCAACAGAAGGGGCGTCGTGACACTCCTTAAGAATCTTGGACCTAGTCTCCGGGATCTGTGGTACACAAATTTTGTCATTACGGAATAGTAAACCATTCTGAATCATCCACTGGCCCTACAGCTTGAATTGTAGGCTGCTCAGTCATCGAGTCTTGGTCAATCAATGAGCTCCCGTCCTAGATCTTCTGCCAAAATGGACCAAAATAACTATCAGTCCAACAAAGCCCTCTCAATGACTGAAATAAGTCAGTAAAAATCTCAGTGAACGACAAAGTATTCACCTTTCTAATTCGACTAAGCGCATCTGCAACACTATTCAAGGACCCTTTTCTATAACGAATCTCAAAATCAAAATCTTGCATTAATTCAACCCATTGAGCTTTCCTTCCTCTCAAATCATCCGCATCACACACATACTTGATTGACTGATGATAGATGATCAGTCAATACCACAAACTTAGAGCCATATAAATAATGTCGCCAAACCTTGAGAGCGTGAATCACAGCATAAAGTTCCTTCTCAAGGATTGGCCAACGAGATTGAGTGTCGTCTAGCTTTTTACTTTCAAAAGCAACAAGTCTACCATCTTGAAACAGAGCAGCCCCAATGGCATAGTCATTGGCATCAGTTTCAAGAACATAAGACCGACTAGGATCAGGTAACGCTAAGATAGGTGCTTCCTTGACTTTATTTTTCAAAAGTCTGAAGGCCATATCCAAATCGTTATTCCAAGCGATAGGCTGATTTGACTTACGTCCACGACCTTTCCACAAGTCGGTCATTGGTAGTGTGAGCTAAGAGTACTCCCGCACAGATTTCCGAAGAAAAACAACAAAATCGAGAAAAGAACGAAGTTGTTTCACTGTTCGCGGTATAGGCCAGTCCAAAACCTTCTGAACTCGGTCATAGTCAATGCTCAATCCATCTCTAGTGATCTTGTGTCCCAAGTAAATGATGTCTGTCATGAAAAACTCACATTTACTTAATTTAGCATATAGTCAATTCTGTCTTAAAATAGTTAAGACAATCGTGAGGTGTCTAACGTGATCCTCAAGAGTACGACTATATATCAAAATATCATCCAAGAACACAACCACAAATTTTCCCAAATGTTCACGAAAAAGATCGTTCATTATTTGCTAGAAAGTGGCTGAAGCATTAGTTAACCCAAAAGGTAATATGAGAAACTTGTAATGGCCATACCTAGTCCGAAAGGCGGTTCTTTCGACATGCCTTTCATGAATACGTATCAGTACGTAAATCTATCTTCGTGAAATATTTCGCTCCTGCTAACCGGTCAATCAGGTCATCTGATCTAGAGAGAGGATAACGGTTCTTAATTGTCAGCTTGTTCAATCTCTTGTAATCTATACACATTCTCTAGGTGTTGTCCTTCTTTCTCCTAAGCAACACGAGCACCCCAAGGTGATTTACTTGGACGGATCTAGCCCATCCTCAAATAATCTTCGAGTTGTTTAGCCAACTCATCTTCCTCAGCTTGCCTCATCCTGTAAGGTGGAATACTAACAGGGCGAGCACCAGGGATCAGGTCAATACGATGATCTACTGCCCTTTCAAGTGGTAAGCCCAATCAGTTCTTTAGAAAATACATCTTGAAACGAATCAAGTATCCTCTGTAATTCTTTGCTTTCAAATACACTTAATTCATTGACATCCATAGAAGGTATGAGAAATGAAGAAAGTGGAATCAATACACAATGGAAAGCAGTATACAAAGAAGAATCCATTATATTACCAAAATCAACTGTATTTACAAGAGGTCCCTGAGAGGGATATATACAATCACCTAAGATACTATACTGGGTGTTCTTATGTTCAAAAGAAAAAATATGACTAGACCAATCTATCTGAACTTGAAGAGTCTTAAACCACTCAATCCCTAACAGCAAGTCTACATGTTCTAGATGCATAATATAGCATTCCAGAGTATCTTTGTAGTCCTGAATCTGGATCGGTAGCATCTCCACTTTTCGATCCCATACTTGCCGACCCGCAAGTAGGCGTACCTCATGGGTATGATCGCTGGGTGTTGTGTCAAGACCCAATTTCTGCACAAGTTTGTAATTAACAAAGTTGTGTGAGCTGCCAGGGTCTAGAAGAATGTGGATTCTATGGCCATTCACTTCTCCATAAACTCGGAGAAGATCATGCAAGCCAAAAACTTTAGAGTTGAACAGACAATCAGAACATGTACTAAGGCGAGAAAGTACAGTAACTGACGTACCTGTCAAAGACAACTGGTTAGCTAACTTTGGCTTGGGTCCTGCGTTGGTCTTTGCACCCTTTTGCTTCGGGCACTCGTTACGCATGTGTCCTTTTTCTTCGCAGATGAAGCAACCTCCTCTTTCTTGAGCTTCAAAGCCTTAAGGAGACGTTTCTTCTTCGCTGGTGTCGAGGTTGAATTCTTCGAAGGTTGGTCCGAAGACTTTCCTTTAGTCATGCTAGCCATTGGTGCGGAGAACTTCCTTTTGTGCTTGTTCCCATGCTCGGTAATGGGTTTAGACTTGGAAGAGACCATTGTATCATCATAGATATGAGTGGAATGAATTCGGCTTCGTCCAAAGTTTTGCATTTGTTGTTTTTAACCTATAAACGGTATGAGTCGGGTAAACCGGCTACGAAGAACCCCAAAAGAGTTGTGGGATCCATCTTCGTATCTTGAAAAGGGCAAGGTGAGAGAAAAAATTGATCTGGCACAAATAAGAGTGCTAGAGAACTCGAGAGCTTGAGAACTTGAGAGATGTGTGGCAAGAAGTCCGCTTAAGGGGAATTTATAGGCTTCCCCAAAAGCTAACTGTAGCTTTTGCTTTTGTGTTTTTTTTTTCAAAAAATTATATATATATATATATATATATATATATATATATATATATATATATATTGGTTTTCTTTAAAAAAAACACTTATAAAGCAATACATGGGTTTTTTTTAAACCCTTTTTACCAAAGTGTGGGTTTTTAAAAAACCTTTGGTGTAGATTGAAACGCCGAAAACAACGTGGTGGATATTTTTTTTAAAAACAAAAGCTAAAAATATCTCCACCCGGCAACCTGCTTTCGCGTTTTTCTGCAGCACCTTCATGCCACCTTGCGCCCGCTTGCCAGCGCTGCCTACAACCAGCCTGTGTACGGGTCCGACTGTGAAGGTGCGACTGAAGTTGCCGCCTGCGCACTAGCGCTTGCCTGCGCCTGCACACGTACCTGGCCCGCCTGAGCGTACAGATGACCGGTTGTGCTGCCTGCGTATCTAACCGGCCTGCGCTCCACTTGACTGTGCAAAAGCAGTCGCCTGCCTGCGTACAGATACCCGCAAACAGCCGGCCTGCGTGTAGCTACGTGTGATGAGATTCTTCACACATAAAGTTGCGCAATAACCATACAAGTGCTACTTCTCTCTCTTGCATCCAGCCGACTGGCTTTTTCTTTTTTCTCTCTTACGTGTGATGAGATTCTTCACACACAAAGCTGCGCAATAACCATACAAGTGCTACTTCTCTCTCCCTCTCTCTCTCTCTCTCTCTCTCTTGCATCCAGCCGACTGGCTTTTTCATTTTTCTCTCTTCAAACTGTTCAACAGTTGCAAAAACACAGCCCTTCTTCTTGCTAAGCAAACCAACCCTTAACAAGACCAAAACCTCCATCATCACAGGCTCCTACGATGAAAAAGCAACATACTTAATCTAAAAAACAGCAGTATGCACAGAAAAAACAGCAAGCTTCTCGAACTCATACCTTTTCTTCGATCCCTTTTTCTCTACCTACCGACTTGCTTGTTCACGAGGCTTGCTCTGATACCACTGTCAAATCCCCATAGGATCACCTCGTGGAACGCCCGGGTACTAGACTCGAAACCTGCAAACAAACGAAACATACATGACGGGGGTGCAGGCCTGACTCACTTCCCAACCTCGACAGCCGTGAGCAAGTCCATAAGACTTGGCTGTCCCCGCCGAGCCACGAGCTGAGCTAACTAGATGGACGTACCGACCAATCTCTACCTCGTGACGTCCCATACCGCCACGAAGCTACCCTCGCGGGCCTCCAGACTGCTGCCGGCCTCAACTGCATATGAAGCAAGTACACGTCTGCACTAGATCCAGGATCCTGACCATAGAGCTCTCACAAAGTCACACGAGACTCTATATGACTAATGACTACCTTGGCCACCCTTTTATAGGCTCTTGGCCGGTCATTGCGGTTCCTAACTTCCTAAGCCTGTCCTAATTCGCAAGAATAGGAGCATTCTAGGTATTCCCCTAATCTCACACATCCAAGCCCAACGAGCTATCAAAAAAGGAGCCGAGTGTGCATTGATATATGTCTATGGCTAGCAGTCTGTTGTTCAATCAATAACCCCATTAAAGGTAAAGTTGGATGGTCTCCTAGCACAGTTTCAAGACATCATGCCAAAGGATGATCTTCCACCGTAGGTCCCACCCAGTCGTCCTGAGGATCATTGCATTGAATTGGTCCCCGGGACAGAACCACCCAGTAAGTTCCCCTATCGGCTTTCTAAGGCACTGGAGAGCGAACTGGAGCAACAGCTTTCCCAGCTATTCCGCACATGCAACATTGGTATCAGAGCAAGCATTGTCCCGAGGAAGGTACACAATTCTAGCAGAAAGGATGCAACAGGGTAGCAAATGGAGTGGTCTGCACTAGGCGAAGCCAAAGGAAGCATTCCCTAAGAATAGGTACGTATACCCACTATCTCATTAAGCTCTCATATCATTTCCAAAGGCCTAGTAACAGGCATGAATAATGTCAAGGCTAAGGGAAAGCAGCCATGGGGACAACAATGAATAGATGCTCAATTCTTCATCAAGACTTGGAAGTGGAGATCAGCAGTGAAGGTGTCCAGACAAAAAAATGTCAATCAATAAAGTCAAAGTCATTAGTAGTTCAAAGTCAGTAGAAGTCAGGGAGGAAGGATGACATGGTGTCCACCCCGTCATCAAGTTCAGCAGAACGGAATGTCATGTGCACGCCCGTGCCATGGTTAATCTTCAGCATGAACTGTCTTAATCCCTGATTAGTGCAACAGTTAGGACAGCATATAGTGTCATCATTAGTAGCATCAAAAACATCAGCAACAGTATTACATCATCGTCTTCATCAGCATGATCTACGGCTTAGGATCAGCATCATCTCATCATCATCAACATCCACCTCATCTGGGGGGGTATGGAACCCTGTCGGCAGGTAGATAGACAGTTGTTGACAGCCAGCTTAGGGTTCCAAGTACTAGGTAGGACAGTGCCCAATTGGATGGCTAGCACTGGGACACATCAGGCATAAGAGCAGTATTAAAGAGAAGGAAATCTGAATATTTGCCAGCCTGCCAGCAGTCTGGAGTTGGCCAGCATACAGCTAATCCAAACAACAGTAAGTCGTGGCTATAGTCCAATCGTCCACAATATGAACGCTTATTTGGTATATTTTTGTCCAATTGCTCCTGGCCGACAGCACCTGGACTGAACCAACCAGCATCCTAGAGCATATAAAAGCAGCGCTCTATATTCAGCATTATTCATCCGTTCCCAAATCAGATCACAGCAATCCCACACAGTTCCAGCATCATCCCCAAGTCCTCCACGAAGAGCATCTTCAGCATTCAGCGAGTGTATGTGCATCCCTCGGTTTTGGGATTACATAGGAGTCATTGAAGAGCAATTCAATGAAATTGGACCGCATCAGAATCAGCCTGCGTTCGGTCTACGTCATTCTTGTGTTTGGCAGTCCTCAGTCATCATTAATTTTCATTATAAGTTCTCCAAAGAAATATAAGCAAATACTGGGGAGGGGGGGGTGGGGGCTTTAGTGGGTAAATTAGGACCCAATACTATGTCGGCTCTTATCTGCTTTCTTTCTCTCTTCTATTCTCTCTCTAATTGGAATTGCACAGACTCACAGGTATAAAGAAGGCTTTGTTGCGCATTAAGGCAATCAATGTATTGCATGCTATATATGATACTGTTCATGGCTAACAAAAGACTTGACACAAGCATAGCTGCAAAGCTAGAGAAGATGTAAGGGACACACCAAGCAAGGAAATGAGCAATCCTTCGAAATAGCAAGGCCATCATTCAGGAGTTTCACACTCCTAAATCGATACTCTCACCTTCAAATGTGGATGAATGATTGATGTTATTGTATGTTTTCTTTTATGTTTCTTTTTGCAAGCCTTATGGCTCCTTGATATACTCTCAATCCTTATTTGATATACTACAATTGTATTGGTAACATAGGTCATATACGGCCTCCTAGCCATTGCTCCCCCCCAAAAACCCGGCCGGAGCAAATATCTATGACAAGGTGTCACCACACCCTATATATGGCTCTTTGACTTCCCAAGTTCCCATACTCTTGCATATGGGATAATCCACCACAACATCTAGTCATGCGATAACCCGAGAGTAGCTACGAGAATTGCCACCTGCAACAAATACGAAGTTGTTTGCAAATATAGGTGATCTCTTGGAGGATAGGAGATGATTAGATTTACATAACTGGCACCAAGCCAAATTTAAGCTATTCAATTAAATTTGTGAGTTAGTTTATACACGCCTTGAGGAAGCTACATTTAGATGTGGCTAGGAGGATACTCAGGTACATAAAGTCTACACTACATTATGGACTTCTCTATGAGACTAGGATACAAGTACAGGTACATGAGTACACATGCAAATTGGGTTGGCAGTTTCTCAAACAAGAGATCTATTGGCGGCTTTATGTTCTCTTTTGAGAGTGCTACTGTTAGTTGGAACAGTAAGAAATAGCTGATGGTTGCTTTGTTAAGTATAGAGGCTAAGTACAAGGATGCTACTATGAGACGTAAAGTAGCTTGGTTGCAAAAGCTACTTGCACATATGGGTGTGCCCATGGATAGGACAATTGTCATTTATTGTGACAACATTGAGTAATAAACAATTGGTCGTAAACCATTGTATCTTGCTAGGATGAAGCACATTGAGGTGTATTATCATTTTGTGAGGGAGAAGATTCTAGCAAGTGATGTAAATTTGGTTTATGTCAACACAGACGATAGGGTGGCTAGCATCTTCACAAAGACATTGAACATAAAGAAGCTTCGCACATTTAGAAGCTTACTTGGAGTGCAAGATTTGGAGTTGAGCTCGAGGAAGAGAGTTAAGATATCGAGAGCTTAACTAGTGCGAATGTGGATGACATGCCATGATAACACCTCCACATTTATGCCACTAGTATGGTTGGTGAGATTATGGTTAATATACCACCAATGGTTTACACATTAGATAACACCCACTTTGGTTGATTAGAGTTATGGCATAGTTATAACGCTAGGTCATATAGTCAGGTTCACAATATGGACCTTGTATGTTTTAGTAGTTGAAACTATTCCATTATAGTATGTACTCTTATCTTTATGTTATGGTTGTAGAGATGCGAAGAAAAAGAAAGAAAATTCAACCATCCATCTCTTTCTTGTGTGCTAGTTTACTCGTGTGTGAAGAAGTTTTCTTGCAAGGATCTCAAAGCTCACCCTCTCTCCGCATTCTTCTCAGAGGGAACTCTAGAGTGTGCTATAAATAAACCCCTTGCCTCCTCATTCAATCGTCAATCAATCAAGCCTTCTTCAGCAGTTTGGCAGCCAAAGAGGGCCTACACGTGTATTCAAAGGCATGAATCACTAGAAGACAGCCAACATTTGGGATGTCCATGTGGCACCTAATTAGGGTGTAAGCGTAACGTGACAGACACAACGCAGAAAAAAGATTAACCAAAGCCAGTGGACGATGGGAGGTTCTAGTACCAGAGCTGGCGGTTCTTCATCAATACAAGAGGCCCTAGCCAAAAGATACTCCAGTGTCTCCTCAAATTTGAAGGTTATCAAACTTAACAGGTAATTTGATTTCGTGAAGACCAGTTCACAGATGAGTCTCTCCACTGTTGAAAGCTTATCAGGTGGTTCTGCAATTGAGAACAGCTACACCTATACTGAGGCACTGACAGCTGGTCCAAACGCGGTAAACAGGCAGCCAGACAAGCAGCCCGCACAACGTCATGCAACAGTTGAACAGGCAGACCCTCTGAAAGGGACCCTGATGCCCCCTATTAATAGGCCTTCTCCCTCCCTCATTCTCAGTCATCAATAAATCAAGCCGCCTCCTTCAGCAATCAAGCACCCAGAGGGGGCCAGTGCGTGCATTTGAAAGCAAGAATTGGCAGAAGACATCCAGCATTTGAGAATAGCAGCTTCTTTCGCTGACTTTGGCTGCTTCTATCTAAGCATTGATCTCTTGTAGCGTCCACACAGTCAATTGACTTTTCATGATGTATAATTGGGCTTGAGTTCTCAGAATCGACACAAGATTAGAGTAGATTGATACTATATTATTGTGTTACTGTAATGTCTCTCTCTCTCTCTCTCTCTCTCTCTCTCTCTCTCTCTCTCATGCATTTACTCATGGCACTTTGGAAGGCATGATATACTTACGGACCATAGATTAGATATTTCAGTATGTCACCTCTGCCAACTGGCTAGGATGTTGTGCATTAATGTCCAATACACTACATTGTCCTGCTTATGTCAGCCACACCAGGTGCTTTGGTAACTGAGTATCGTTTGGGCTGTCTCATGTGAATTTCATAGCATTTTCTTGTGTGTACCAAAGTAATACTAGCTGTCAAATGCCAGCAAGCTAAAACTTGCCCAAAAATCAATTATATTAAGATGTGCACCAGAACAACTTGTGACTTGAAACAGGAACCTTTCTATTAAGATCATAATAATACATGTACCTGCAATGCTTGATTGATTTACATGAACAAAAGAAGCTTGGTAACTTCATGTGAAGCTAAGGGTGCTCTCTGGTCAGGCCCCATGCTCCAGTCAACTTTTTCGAATTCCAGGGCCTATGCTTGTCTCTTTTGACATCAATTAGAACATGTACAGTGGCATGTGCAGAACCTGTCATAATGTGCACCACAATTCAGGCACTTTGCAGTTTTGGTCATCCCAAACCAATGGACACATGCACACTTGAAAGACCGTGCTTGTTCAGTACCAATCAAGAGCATGTTGGTGTAAAGTTTTGTGGCATTTAATGTCATCAATCCTTAATTTTCGATGTTGCTTTAGCTCACCATGAAATCATGCTTTATGGAAGGTGACAACGCCTTCCTGCCTTGGATCACAGGGCGGTTCACTTCCAATCCAGCATATCCAGCAGTACCAGAATCTGTGTATCAGAATCCGCAACATCCCCAAAGTCGATTTCTATGCCAAAAGCCTCCCGCTGTCCATCCTGAGCATCAACAAGAAGGAGGGCAAGCCATGCCCTAATCTCTGGCACGAAAGGGTGCTGGGAGGAGAACTGGAGGTAGTCATATGTATGGGCCTTGTAGCCGGGGCCATCCACATAGTCAAAGCCCGTCCTGTCAATGACACAGGCCACTTGGTCCCTGTCCCTTCTCCTCACAAGCAGAGAGACTCTGATGGTTCCTGTAAAGGAGACCTGGAAGCGAGGATTGACAGTGATGACCATTTTGGAGGAAGGGCTTTGCAGATGCTCTCGCATAATTGCGCATATGTTTGCGGGAGGGTTAAGGATGCCTGAGAGGGCGATGGTGCCCGGAATAACATCAGAGTACACAGCCACAGAATCGATCCATATGTCCACATAAAACTCAAGTGCTTCGAAGGAAAGTTTGGGAGAAGGGAAGGGTCTAGTGTGCCTGCTGAGGCTGGAAAAGAGCTGGTAGTATCCCCGCGATGAACCGATCGGAGATGATGATGATAAAGATGATGATGGCGATGGCGATGGCGATGGCGATGGCGATGGCGAGCTTCGAGCTGTGGATGGCCACCGCCTGGCGCACACCAGCTTCCATAGATAGTCCTCTTTGGCTACCTCTCTCCACTGCCTGCACACGCACATACAGAAGGCAAGCTCTTGGCCGTTGAGAAAAGGGAAAACTGCCTTCAGGACCTCGCTGGAGCAGCTGCTGTTGTCCGCCATGGCACGGCAATGGCAATGGTGATCTTCTGCTTCAAGAACCGGAGGAGAGAGCCGTGCGAAAATGGAAAAAGTATCCCTTGCTGTGGATAATAATACACACGCCCCTACCTTTCCTAGGCCCTCCCAAGACTTCAAGGCATAGACATGACCTTAGGCATTTTTTTGGCCTCCCGAAGGCCACGACTAAGCGTTCATTCAGTTCATTCTGGGGTTTCATTAAGGAAATTAGTGCCTTCAATTTTATTTTAAAAGAAAAAATAACCTTTTATTTGGTTGGTGTAGGTGTAAGTGGTGGGTGGGCACCCCAAGATTGGGCATCATAGTGTGAAACGGAGGGGTGGACATGTTAGGTTTAGGGTTCCATCCTTTAGAGAGATGGATCATTAATCCTTGAGACTCCTTTTGGCTACCATGCGTTAAGGTTGAAGGTGCTTTTGGCCGCCATGCATTTGCTTGGCCTGGTCTCATCTCTTGGGGTCACGTTTACAGCTAGTTCGAGTCTTCGTGTTCTTGTGTGTAATGGGCTTTGGGTGCAGTTTTCTTTACCTTAGGTTCACTCCTGGGCCGATTTCCATGTTGGTCTCCTCGTCCGGTTGGCTTCGGTGCATGTCGATAGGGTGTCGTCCTCTGGTTGGCTTCTGTGCCTACTGGTTTAGTTTGGCTCCTCGATTTGATTCCTCTTTCATCTGGTTGGCTTGCGTGGCTCTTGGTTCACTGCGGCTCCCCGGTCTGATTTGTCTGTGCTCTTGGTTCTATGTGGTTGTCGATTCAGCTTGGTGAGTAATCTGCGACTTTGCTTGTTGATTTTATTTTATTATTTTTATTTTTATTTCTTATAATTATTGGTTGTTCTAATTATTGGGGCAGGTTAAGTGCATGGCAACTTCAATATCATGTTTTGTTTCTTGCATGCATCCTTGGGATGCATGCAAGTTATGATCTGCACACATGGCTTCATTTTCGTGGAATAATGTTGTTTTTTTGCTTTTTTAAATATAGAGTTTTAATCTTGATATTAATCTTATTTGTTTTAAGATAAGTATGAAGTTTTAATCTTGATAATTTATGAAAATAAGTATAAAGCTTTAATCTTGTTTGGTTGGTGCAACTGTTGGTGGAGATGTTAGGTTTAGGGTTCCATCCTTTATAGGGATGGATCATTAACCCTTGAGACTCCTTTTGGCCGCCAGGCGTCTGCAACATTGGGTATGCTTGCCCTGGTCTCATCTCTTGGGGTGGTTGGGTTTACAATTGGTTCGAGTCTTCATGTTGCTGTGTGTGATGGGCTTTGGGTGGGGTTCAATTCGCTCTTGGGCCGATTTCCGTGTTGGTTTCCTCCTCCTGTTGGCTTTGGCGCATGCCAGTTCTGTGGTGGGTGTGGTCGTCTAGTTGGCTTCCGTGCTTGTTGGTTCAGTCTGGCTCCCCGCTTTGATTCCTCTGTGGTGGGTGTGGTCGTCTAGTTGGCTTCTGTGCTTGTTGGTTCAGTCTGGCTCCCCGCTTTGATTCCTCTTTCGTCCTTTTTCGTCCGGTTGGCTTTCGTGGCTCTTAGTTCATGTGGTTCCCCAGTTTGATTTCTCTGTGCTCCCGGTTCAGTGCAGCTCGTTTCTCCCCTAGCTTGGTGAGTAATTTGGGGCTTTGTTTTCCCCATGTATTACATCATTTGTTGTTTTTTTATTTTTTTATTGTTTATTTTTATTTCTTCTAATTATTGGTTGTTCTAACTATTGGGGCAAGTTTTTATTATGCGTGTTAAGTGCATGGCGGCTTCAATACGACGTTTTGTTTCCTGCATGTATCCTTGGGATGCATGCAAATTATGATCTGCACATGGCTTCAATTTCGTGGAATAATGTTGTTTTTTTTGTCTTTTTTTTAAAATAACTATGAAGTTTTAATCTTGATAATTTATTAAAATAAGTATGAAGCTTTAATCTTGATAATTTATAAAGTTTAGATATTTTATTATTTTTTTATCATTTTGTTTAAACTAATAATTTAAGGTTGATTTTTTTAAGTGATGTAATATATTGTAAGGTTTATGGTATTTTAGCAATGATTTTTTAAGAATGGTGTTTTTGAACACCTTTTAATGCATTAATAATCATGTTTTTAAATGCCTTTTAAAAACTAATGTTGTTTTGATTTTTTTAATATATAAAGTTCAAATATTTTACTTTAATATATAAAGTTCAACTATTTTAATGCTTTATTGGTTTTATTTGTTAAGCCAATATTTATAGTCGGCTGTTAACATGTTTTATTATATTGATTTCAATTTGAAATATCTTTGCATGTTACTAACATTTGAATATTGGTTTTGTTTTTATTAAAATGATTTTTAAAAGAAATTATAAAGTTGACATTTAAAGTGTACATGCATGTTTATTATGCACGTGTGCTAAGAGTTGAATGAACGAATGATAAAAAGAAACAAAAAAAGTAATTTGAATAAGTGAAGGAAACTTATTTTGTTGAATCTTTTATAATGAACATATAAACGTTAGAATCTTATATCTTAGCTTTCTATTTAGATTTCCAAAAATTGGACTCTAAGTCACCTTCTTCTTCTCCTCTCACCCCTTGAAAGAGCTCTTTGAAATGTACTAGTCTAAAGAAAACTTTTGGATTCTAAGGATTTAAAAGGGCTATGAATTTTGATGTTGCATACAAGGAAAGAATGGCTAGAGTGAAGGTTAGATAAATGTGTTCTTTCCTTCATTACATTAGATGTCCATAAATGCAGTAAATCCTTAATGAATTTAGGGCTTTGTCCCTTTCCAACCTTGAAGCAAACCAAGTAGTTGAAGAAACATCTATCATTCCATGTTGCCAAGGAATAGAACGATGTGATGTATTATCTTTGCTAACAATTTTTGAGCTCTCAAAGGCTATAAACTTCAGGTTTTCCTTTGAAGGAAAGGTGCTAGCAAAGTATGGCACATACAAGGCATTGAAGGGTCCTTGGGCCAAAAGTATTGAAACTGATTTTGTAGATATACATGCTGAGCATACCATTGCATTGGTAGTTTCAAAAGTGTTTATTTCAAGATTTGTGGAAGTGATAAGTGTTCATATCTTTTTACAAATTGAGGGTGTTGTTGTGAAGGTCAAAAATTTAAATGATGGTTGCACATCAGATTTTTGCTTGCATATGGATGCAACAACTACTATTAACAAAGGTGAACCATTCCCTTGTGAGATTTCTTTCTTCCCTGAAAGGAAGATAAGTGAATCTCTATCTCAAGTTTCATCTAGTGGAAATACAAGTGGTCCATCAGTGGTGGATGTGGCCATGATTGCATTTGTAGTTGTGAATATTGATAACGTGCCAAAGGGGAATTAAGGGCAACTTGAACAATTAACAATTGTTGATGGTCCTCTTTCAACAGATCGTGCAAGTGTAATTCTCTCAGCTCTATTGGCTGTCAATTAGATTTTTCCATTGCTATTGTTTGGTGTAATTCTTCTTGCATCTTGCAGCTCTCTTTTGTGCTTGAATGTCGTTCTGAATATCATCGCATTTTCAATGATTCCCAAGAGAGTGGCACAACCATGTATATTGCTAGAAATATAGGTGTATGGAAGCAAAGAAGCAACACTCTATCAATTCTAGATGGGACAATCCTAACTAGTGTTCCTACACCTCGTATTCAAAACAAATTAATAGATGCTTTCACAAGGCAGGTTTCCATTTTGGGATATGGGAAGAAGGTGAGATGCGCTAAACTATTGCTTTCATTAGCATTCTTTTTTCTTTTTCTTTTTTTTTTGTATTTCTTCTGAATTTATCATTGCATTCTAGGTTTTTGGGAGCTTGTATATTGTCAACCTAAACAACGTGAAGGTTGACTACATGCACAATGAATGTAAAAGCACTAGAGTGAGTTGACAAGTATTGGATTGATTTTGTTATGCATGCTCAAATGCAATAGCAGTCTCCCAAATAGCACTAGAGAGAGTTGACAAGTATTGGATCGATTTTGTTATGCTCAAATGCAATAGCAATCTCCCAAATAGCAACTTTGCAAGCAAGGATTACTTTGTGTGACAGCTCCCAAACAAATGTCATACTTTATGGTGCTAATGTAGACAGGGTTCTTTGCCTTGATGAGCCCTTTTTTGTCTATGTATTCCAAGAGTTCCATGAAAGCTAAGGCCATCCTAGCTGATGTTAGGAAGGTTGGTGCATTCTCTCTATCAACCACCAAGGCCATGTTGTAGATTTTTAGCCTCATCAAGGAAACTAGCTTTATCAAGCAGCTTGTTTCTTGTATCTGTCTCAAAGCTACACCCACTTTGATCTGCGGCCAATTTCTAAATCTTTTATATCTAGAATTTGTTCATATAATATAAGAACATTAGTTAAACCTTGTTTTGCTTTTTATGCACGGTCTCAATTTTCAAAGAACCATACCTTCAAGTGATCTCATCCAAATGGCTCAATGATGCAATCAACATGTAATACCAATGTTGAGTGTGGAAATGTTGAGAATTTACACATTAATTTGCATTTATTTCAATCATTTCCTTCCAGCATAAATATATTTTTGGCTCTTGTGTATTTCATGGATCATGAATGTTCTTTTGAGGGCCTGAAATCTATGGTTTTTTCAAAGATTGTTGAAGCCCTAAAAGGTGGAGAGAGTGATACCTTATGTGTTTGGTGTTCTTTTTTCAAAGCCAATGAACTAAGCTTACATGAACTAGCACTAAGGGAGAAAATTGATATGATCCACTTGCAATTCTAGAATGTTAATATTTCATGTGTGTGATATGGTTGCAAAGCTTATGAATTGGACTTTAATGTTAATTAGCTACAAGAATCTTAAGAGGATTGAAGATATGACTTACAATGAAAATGCTAGTGGAAGTAATGTGAAGGTGATTCTAATGTTTGACATGATAACATGTATCTTTCTATTCCCAAGCCAATGCGATATTTGTCATGAGAATATATTTTAAGTCCTCTAGAAAAATATTATTATCCCCTCTTGAGTAATTTGGGGACGCCTAGATTACTCTTGCATCATGCCGGCTAGGTTAATATCGTGGGTGATACCACTATAAATATTAATACGTGCGGTATATGACGTATGTTTGAGGCCACCTATGATTATTTCAGTTAGGTTTGTATGGCAGGGTGATTCTTGGGGTACTTACGCCTTGTAGTCATGAGTTGGTGATGATTTGTGCCTGTTTAATATTTGTGGGATTAATTTAATAATTAATTGGGCTTATATTTTCAGGTGATGAAGACTATGGGAATTGAAGAGTTTACTTTGGAAGAAATGTCTTGGATTATCACATTTCATTTTGGCAAGCATAGTAGCTTGTAATCTTATTAAATGATTTTTCCATTTTGAACTTTAGGAAAGATACATTTATTTTTGTGGAATTTATTAAAGCCTATGGCTTTACCCTAGTCCCAATTTGACACTCTATTTTTGTTAAAGAAGAGTGCCGTGCTCTCTAAAAAGCACATCTTGTATTTTGGGGGCTATGGCCTAATTTTGGTGAAAAGGAAAGCTAATAAAGAAATACTGTTGTGTGGGGAGAGGCCACGCACAAGAGGGGGGAAGATTGCACCCAATATGGTCTTTTTGGAGCTAAGTATTTTTGTTTAAGTGTCTTAATTTTTCAATTGATTTGATTTAGTTGAAGCTTACAAGCAATGGTTTTTATGATTGAATTAATTCTCTACTTTTCCACAATCAATTCCTAGAATAAGATTCCGGTTGCAGTGGTATCAGAGCTTGGGCTAGGAGATTTGTGGAGAAGGTAGGAAAGGGCTTCAACTTCTCAAAAATCAAGAAAGTGCAGGAATTTATCCAGTGGACAGAAGGGTGTTTTGCAGGTCTTTACCCAAAGGTCAAAGATTCAAAACTAGATCTACTCTCAAACCCACTCACCACCCTGCAAAACCATCCTTCTCTATCAAAAAGCGGTTTTTCCAAATACTCTGTGAAATCAGAATCTGACCGTATGGATGAAATCCTCATAGCCAAAAACCTCATGGGTAACTCTCAGAAATCAGAAAGCTTCAAGATTGAGCAAATCTATAATGGACGGGGGAGATAAATCTCTGTAAAAGCCATCACATAATTCTCAACAATCTTTTGGACAAGCAAGCGCACGGCGGCAGCCTGCCGGCGCAAAAGCGTGGAGAGGAGAAATTTAAAAAAAAAGAGCTTAAGCCATAAGCTCTAATCTCCATAATCTTAATCTCTTTCTTAATCCTAAGCTTACTTTTCCCAATCCCTATGCAAGTCACATCACTTTTTGAACCTCTACTTTTCCCAATTTCCAAATTTGAGGAGAAATTCAAAGGTTTTCCAATTCTGAAAATTTTTGGGTGCAGAAAAGTGATTTACAGGTTTTAAAAAGCTTCAAAATTGCCTAGAAAAGGCCAGAAAATTCCGAAATCACTTCTGAAAAATTTTGAACATTTTAGAAAAATATTATAGAGTTTGGGCAAGGTTTACAGGACTGTTTCAGCAGGTTTCAAAGTGCAGAAAAATTATTTCATCAACAATTCGACTAGCCCAAGACTCTTGAATCACGCGGAATCGTTCGGGATTTGTTTGAGGCGACGAGAATTCAATTCAGCCATTGAACAACGTCTTGTTCAGCTTCAACCAAGATTGAATTGCGGGAGAAAAACAAGATAAGTACTCATTTTTGCTTTATTTATTTACATCAAATAAAGTAAAATTTTATTTATCTACATCATTTGCACAAGCACTATGGCAGATTTGCCTATCTCGCCATCAATTCAAGAGTAACTCCTTTCTTTACAACATCAAATTGTAGAAGAAAGAGAGAAGCGTATTGAATTGGAGAGACAGCTCTCAAATCGTAGACGCAAGTGTGACTCTTCGCTATCTTTTGATGACGAAGATGACACTATTCAAAGGGCTGTAAATGCTACATTGCAAGCACAAAGGTCACAAAAAGAATCCAAGATTAGTCGGAAAGCTTTCACATTTCAAAATTATGATGGAAAGAAGGATGCGAGGGTCATTTTAGCTTGGCTTAGTCAACTAAATGACTATTTTTCTGGAGAAAAATTTTCAGAGAATGATAAGATTAAATGTGCAGACAGTGCAGCTTTATGGTGGAGTGTAGTTAAGCAAGGTCGTGACAAGCCAGATTCTTGGAAAGATTTCAACGGCTGGTTAAAAAGCACTTTTTACCCTCACAATTCAAGTCCAAAGTTAGGCACCAATGGGACACTTTGCATCAATTGGAAAAGGAAACTATGTCACAGTATGTAGAAAAGTTCTGGAATACTTTATTACAGGTGCAGGTTGTGGATAGAGTTAGTGAGAAGGATCAAAAAAGGAAGTTCATATCGGGCCTTAGATCTACCATTAGGGCCGATGTGAATATGTTTCGACCTCATTCACTATCTTCTACAATATCTTTGGCAACTAATTCAGAACGTAAAAATGGTTTTCCTAAAGAGATTAAAGCACATGAGGGTACTTCTTCTAAACCATTTACTAAATCTTTTTATGCTTCAAAGAAGATGTATAAACCAGGTTATGACAAAGGCAAGGACGAGGCTAAAGGCAACCTGAGTACCAATAAGAAAGTTAATGGTGGCAAACCGAAGACATCGCCTATCAAATGTTTCAAGTGCCACAAAGAAGGTCACATAGCACCGAATTGTCCAGAGCGTACCAAGAATTCAACCCCAGCAGCAGCAGCTCGAGTCAACATGATTGAAGAAGACGACAATGAAGAAGAATCATTCGAGCAAGAGGGTAATTCCGATCCAGACTACTCAGAACAAGAAGGTAAACCTCATGTTCATTCTTTGCTTAAAATAAAAGGAACGATAAATGGACATGAAGTTCTTATTTTGCATGATGATGGTAGTACACATGATTTCATTTCTGAAAAGGTACTTAGAGCACTAAATCTTCATTCTTCACCTACGCACTATAAAGTCAAAGCAGCATTTACTGGAACAAAGTATAATTGCATGCAAGTAGTGAAAGATTTGGATTTATGCATCAAACCTTTAACAGAAAAGAGGGATTTCTTAGTTGCACCTTTACAAGGGGTAGATATAATTTTGGGTATGCCTTGGAGACACAAATACAATCCTATTATAGACTATGACACTCATAGCATTTCTCTAAGGAAGGACAATGAAAATATTATCCTCCAGTGTCAAGTCAAAGGAGAAATGAGTCCTTTGTTGAGTCACACTCAGGCAAAGAGAGCTCTAAGAAAAAGAGACAAGACTTATATGGTATGGGTTAACCAGCTTGATGCTGAGTTGGACACATCTAAAAGACCAAAGTTTGATTCTTTTATCTCCAAATTTAGTGACTGTTTCATGGAAGATCTGCCTCCAGGATTACCTAAGTCTAGGCCTGAGGATCATAGTATTGACTTATTGCCTGGAAATTTCCCGCCTTGTAAAGCTCCCTATAGAGTCAACAATTTAGAGCAAAGAGAAATCCAAAGCCAAATAGAAGACTTGCTAGAGAGAGGCCTTATTCGACCTAGTAGTTCACCTTTTGGAGCTCCAGTACTTCTTGTTAAGAAGAAGAACGGAACTTACCGAATGTGTGTAGACTATCGTGCATTGAATAAGATTACTGTCAAGAACAGATATCCTATTCCTAGGGTAGATGATCTTCTTGATAAGCTTAGAGGATCAAAGGTCTTTAGCAAGATTGACCTAAAGTCTGGGTCTCACCAAGTCCGTATGACTCAATCTGACATTTTCAAGACAGCTTTTAGAACCCAAACTGGTCATTATGAGTTTTTGGTTATGCCATTTGGTTTGACCAATGCTCCAGCTACTTTCAGCCGTATGATGAATCGTATATTCCTTAAGTTTCAAAGTTTTGTTATAGTGTTCTTTGATGACATTCTTGTTTTCAGCAAGGATCGACAAGAACATGAACAACACTTGGAACAAGTGTTCAATCTTTTGAGAGAAAATGAATTGTATGTCAATCCTGAAAAGAGTTCTTTCTTTCAAGAGGAGATTGAATACTTAGGACATATAGTATCGGCCGAAGGGATTCGTGTAGATCCTAAGAAAATTGAGTGTATTGCTTCTTGGCCTACGCCTAGAAACATACATGATCTTAGATCTTTTCTTGGCTTATGTAGTTATTATAGGAAGTTCGTCAAGAATTTTGCTTGTATTGCCAATCCTTTGACTGAACTCCTTAAGAAAGCTACAAATTTCAATTGGACTGAAAAGCAAGATAAATCTTTTGCAACACTCAAGAATGCTTTAACACAAGCACCAGTTCTAACACTACCTGATTTTCAAAGACCATTCTTTATAGTAGTGACTGATGCTAGTGGCAAAGCATTTGGAGCTGTTCTTATGCAAGACAACCATCCTATTGCATATCAAAGTAGAAAGCTTAAGCCTGCAGAGCAAAATTATAGCACTTATGATAAGGAATTAGCAGCAGTAGTGCATGCTTTGAAAATCTGGAAGCATTACCTAATGGGCTCTGAATTTCTTATCAAGACAGACCAACAAAGCATTAGGCATTTGCTTACGCAACCTCTTATTTCAAATAGGCATATCAAATGGACAGCCTTCATTCAAAGTTTCCAACCTATGATTCAATATCAACCTGGAAAAGAAAATGTTGTTGCCGATGCTTTGAGTCGAAGACCAAATATCAACAACATTTTTATAATTGAAAGTGAACCATTTGTCCTCATGAAAGAAACTTACGAAGTTGATCCAGATTTTTCTCAAATATGGATTAAATTGCGTGAAAATAATTGGACACCTCAAGGAAGTTATTCTCATAATGATGGCTATCTTTTCTTTGAGAAAAGATTGTGTGTTACTCAACCTTACAGACAGCTTGTCTTGGAAGAGATGCACCAACCACCATTTGTGGGACATAGAGGAGTTTCCGCAACACTTCAAGTAGTTTCTCGAGAATTCTATTGGCCCCATTTGAAGAATGATGTAGCTAAGTTTGTAGCTGAATGTAACATTTGCCAAACAATCAAAAGCTACAAAGGCAAAGCTTTAGGATTGCTTATGCCTCTACCTATTCCTGATAGACCATGGGAACAAGTGTCTATGGACTTCATTACTGGCTTCCCTACTACTTCCAGTCACCATGACATGATTTGGACAATAGTGGACAGATTTAGTAAGCAAGCCTATTTCATTCCATGTAAAAAGACACTAACTTCTCAGCAAGCCGCGAACATATTTGTTAAGCAAATTTTTGTTCATCATGGTCTACCCAAAGTGATAGTTTCTGATAGAGATTCTAAATTTTGTAGTCACTTTTGGGTTGCTCTTTTCTCAAACTTAGGCACTAAGTTAGATTTTTCCACGGCATTCCATCCGGAATCGAATGGACAAACCGAAGTTACAAATAGCACTATCTTAGATATGCTTAGAGCCTATGTTTCCCAGCAACCTAGTACATGGGATAAGTACATACACCTACTCCAATTTGCTTATAATAATACTCCATACTGCTACTGGTCGAGCACCATTTGAGATCATCTATGGAAGAGCATTGCCTATTCCGGCTACTAGACTCTCTCATAAGATTGAAGCAGCCGACCAATATGTTAGAGACTTTGATCGCATTCTATCTGAAGTGCGTGATTGTATTCAAAGAGCTCAAGAGAAGTATACATCTCAAGCAAATAGGAAGCGCAAAGATTTTTCATTTCAAGAAGGTGATTATGTACTTTTGAGAATTGAAAAGCGTCGATTAAAGAGTGTGGACAAATTCCCTGCAGTGAAGCTAGCGCCTACATATTATGGGCCATTTAAAATCCTTCAAAAGATTAATGATGTGGCCTATAGACTAGAGCTTCCATCTAATTGGAATATCCACAATTCTTTTCATATTCATCTCTTGAAACCTTTTCGAGGAACACTTCCTACTCACCCAACATATGAGGAACCACCTCTTATTGAAGGAGAGGAAGAAGTATTAGTTCCTGATGCTATCATTGACCAAGAGATAACAACAACAAGGACAGGTAATCAATACTTCAAGTATCTTTTGACTTTTAAGAATCATCCACAAGAAGATGCTAAATGGATGCCTGAAAAATTTTTCCGAGTTTACCCTGAAATTCTTCATTCTTTTCAAACCCTGCAAATCCGCAATTGAGGACAATTGCAAACTCAAGCAAGAGGGATGTCATGAGAATATATTTTAAGTCCTCTAGAAAAATATTATTTATCCCCTCTTGAGTAATTTGGGGACGCCTAGATTACTCTTGCGTCATGCCGGCTAGGTTAATATCGTGGGTGATACCACTATAAATATTAATACGTGCGGTATAGGACGTATATTTGAGGCCACCTATGATTATTTCAGTTAGGTTTGTATGGCAGGGTGATTCCTGGGGTACTTACGCCTGGTAGTCATGAGTTGGTGATGATTTGTGCCTGTTTAATATTTGTGGGATTAATTTAATAATTAATTGGGCTTATATTTTCAGGTGATGAAGACTATGGGAATTGAAGAGTTTACTTTGGAAGAAATGTCTTGGATTATCACATTTCATTTTGGCAAGCATAGTAGCTTGTAATCTTATTAAATGATTTTTCCATTTTGAACTTTAGGAAAGATACATTTATTTTTGTGGAATTTATTAAAGCCTATGGCTTTACCCTAGTCCCAATTTGACACTCTATTTTTGTTAAAGAAGAGTGCCGTGCTCTCTAAAAAGCACATCTTGTATTTTGGGGGCTATGGCCTAATTTTGGTGAAAAGGAAAGCTAATAAAGAAATACTGTTGTGTGGGGAGAGGCCACGCACAAGAGGGGGGAAGATTGCACCCAATATGGTCTTTTTGGAGCTAAGTATTTTTGTTTAAGTGTCTTAATTTTTCAATTGATTTGATTTAGTTGAAGCTTACAAGCAATGGTTTTTATGATTGAATTAATTCTCTACTTTTTCACAATCAATTCCTAGAATAAGATTCCGGTTGCAATATTGCATCTCATCGAAAACACACACGTTGAAGAAGAAGATATCTCAAACGAATTAGTGGATATGGAAACAACAGCCCTTGTCTACACAATTGTTGTCCAATTCAAAACATGTTGTCCCACAACAACTGCCATGGATAAACAAATCCAAGATAAATTGTATAGGCCTGACCCTAACCTTAACCCTTAAGGTTAGTCCTAACCCATGCTCCACTAGAGCTTGTTCCCATGCTCCCATGCTCACAAGCCTAATGTGGGTTAGCCTCCTCGTATATGCACACATAATGTGCATATAACACTTGTGAGGACCATAGTATCTATGTGCCAATTTGGTGTTTGTATTGCCCTTAAGAGATGCATATCTTGACTTTGGTATGTGTAAAAGCACCTAATCACCCACATTGGAACTCCATAGATATCCTATGAGCATTGGCATATTGCTTCATACTTTTTTGAGCATTCTTCAAATTGTCCTTATATTGTTGTAGGAGAATTTGCATTCTCTCAACCTCCTCATGTGTGCATTATCTCTTCTTTATTAACTGTTAGTGCATTTACCTCGTATCCACTTAAATGATGTCATGCCAATGTTTACATGATTTGCGCTATTGGAAGTGAATTTCGCCAAAGGTAACCAATCATTCCATGCATGTTGAGTGTCATGACAAAAGTTTCTCAAGTATGTCTCCACCCATTTATTAACTCTCTTCATTTGTCAATCTGTTTTCGGGTGCTAGGTAGTTAATTTGGTTTCCATGAGCTTAAATAGTGTTCTCTAAAATGAACCCATGAACTTGGCATCTCAATCACTTGCAATTTGTTGAGGCATACCATACAATTTGAACACAAATTTCACAAATTGTCTTGTAACCATAGATGCCCTATAAGTGACCTTGGCAGGAATGAAGTGTGCCATTTTTGTACCAATCCGCCACTCCATACAAGCTGTCTCAACCCTTCTTTGTACAAGGAAGTCTTGTGACAAAATCCATAAATATATGTGTCCACTTCCCCTCGGGAATAGGTAAGGACTTGAGCAAACCTCCCGGCTTATGTGTTGAACCTTTGTTCAATTGACATGATAAACACTTTGTAACATATGTATGCACATCTCTCCACATCCCCTTTCAAAAGAAACTCTTCCTTATCTTGTCACACGTTTTGTAGAGACCCAAATTATCCACCATAGTGGTTGCATGCATTTCCTCCATCACTTTGTTCTTATATAATGAACTAGGTACATGGTAGACCTTATCCCTATAGTACAAGAGACCATTTTTGAGCTCATAATGAGGCAAAACTTCATGGGTGCCTTACTATAATTTCTGCACCATTTGTGACACTTCCTTATCCAAGAGATATTCCTCTTGAATGTCTTTGACCTGATCTTTATGTATCTCTGAGATTGCATTTCAAGGAGCCTCGTCCAACTGGCCATACAATCAAGGGTCTAGCAGGAGATTGATAGATAGTATTACATACTTTCCAAGTATGATCCATGCTACTATTACAAAACCACATGAACTAACACGTCTGGCCCCTTTACCACTCTCTCATATCATGGAAAGATGGAGCTAGAACAACTTGCCCGTAGTTCTTGATACTCTTCTTACACTTGCCATCTTGGCCACCTAACCATCCTTGGCAAATAACCTTGTTGTGTAGTGGTGTTCGACGTATAGCCCACATTGAGTTGTGTATATCATTATCCGCAATTCCTACACCTCTACTTTAGTTGCTAATCCCTCTACATTGTGATGAACCACCTTCTATAGATGAAGGAATAGTGGGTGGAACATTTAATCTCCTACCTTGTTTCTTATGTGGCTGGTTTTCTGTGACATACTTTGGACGATGTGATGAGTTGTCTTCCTCAAGGTTTATAACTATGGGTTTTTTACACTGGCTAACTGTAATGTTATCCTCACCAATATAGTTTGGTTGCACACGAATTAGTGTGCCACTCACTTCTTCCCCCACCAATCTGCTAGTGGTTGACAGGCTTGAATTTTTTGATGTTCTAGCCTTCTCCACCCATCAACTTTGATATTGTAGGGCCTGGTCCATGATATTTACCTTGCATGAATGCATGCTTCTTTGTGGATTACAAGAGGGCATTAGTGAGATTTGAAACAATAGAACCATATAAAGATATGGTTCCCTTAAAACCCTCTCTTACTAACCAATGTGCATGTTTAGTTTCTGTTAGATTGGTGGTTTGTGCGACAAAGTGGCATCATCCACAACCTATAATAACAAGAGATTAAAATAATTGATGGGAATCCAAGTTGTAAGCTCCAACCACATTTCATAATAAAAGATTAACTTAAAATTTGAGAATCCAAATGCAAGCTATGTGTTTTCAAAACCAAGAAAGTAATACTTACCCCTATAAGGTGCCTCCTCCAATGGGGATATCTAGTATGCCACAAACTAAGCCAACAATTCATGGCTGGTAAGTTTGTATCAACAACTACTTTACCGTTCATCCACCATGATCTAATGTGTCTTTATTTTATTTCAAAAGTGCCTCTTCTTCACTCAATGCACAATGCCACTGATGGTATAGTCGCTTGTGCTCTTCTTGAAAATTTCTAACTATATATCGAGCTATATGAATGTTCAAGCTTTGTTCCCAACAATGAAAAAGACACGACCGCACCCATGACCTTCCAATATATTATCTAGTCTATTGTTATAGACTATCCTTACTACCCTTTAGTTGGGGCTCCAGCGTCATCGGCCATGAAGCCAAAAAAAATTGGTTTGGGAACCAAATATTGTTAATCATCTCCCATAATAGAACTTGTGCTATTGTGTCTTCTTCTTTCATTTTGCAAGAAGCAATTGTCATAAGCTTTTGCAAGTTGCATGCCATCATATAACAGTTGTAAAACAACTCTAAAGAAGCTCAAAATTTCTGGGAATTTTACAAAACCAAACCATAGCTTGGATCATATACATGTGTAGCCCTGCACATGTTTACGACGTGATCAAAATAAACCCAACCCTTCTCAAATCACTATCTCCTATTTGATGCATAAGGTTCATTAGGTCTAAACCTGGTGCAAGCCCTGGTTGACATTTTAAACAACACATAACACCGCTCTGACTCATCCAAAGCTTGCCCAGGAAAACAACTATCATGGAAGAACTTAAAAGCACATTGTCTCTTCAAATCTAGGATACTGGACTCTACATCTTGCACTATACCATCCTCCTGAATCTACAAGAGAATTAGACAACTTAACAATCTATGTTTTTAAGTTGATAAGAACAATCAAAAAAATTAAAATCAATATGGAGTTAAAATTACCTTTGACATTGAATTAGGGGATGCATGTGTTCTAATAATCGTGATAACTCCATGTTGCTAATATTTGATCCATCCTTCATATGCTTCCTAACAACTACATCCAATACAAGTTTTTGGTGATATCCATTTGTATCTTCCTTGGACCACTTGTAGCCACCTCTGAAACTACCTCTTGCACAAGTTCTCTTATCTTTTGCAATGCTTGCCTTGATGTGCCCCTTTGAACCTCATACAAATGTTCCCCTTGATGTATCATCAATCTAGTCATATATGGGTCATTAGACATATAATAGTACACTATAGCACCACACATGCTTCTGCATACAAGTTTGTTCTTGCAGTAGAAACAAGCCAGAGAGCCATATCCATCCAATGTTAAACCTAGCGAGAGGGAAGCTTTTGTGTGAGCTTGCCTATTATTTAAAAAAATACAAAGTCCCAATAAATACTCTTATTAATCAAGGTTTATTGAAATTGAGCTAAGATAACAAGCTTACTAATCCATGATGTTGTATTCAGTGTGTCGTTCATAGTCCTACTTCCACAAGGCATAAGTGCACTCAAACAAGCCTCCACAAGAACTCTTTCTCAGACTACTCTGATAAACTTTACGTGACTTTCCATAGGTTTCACCCAATACTGGCCATCATGTGCTTGCTCCATTCCTTGCATTGGAGAGGCTGAATGATCACATACTTTTGGTAACTCAAAAGCCACATTGCCATTGTAAATTTGAGGAATCTCTTTTACCTTCTTAATATGCATGCATGCTAACGAAGAACATCTACATGAGATTCCTCATATAATAATAAGTATTTGACCACACTCTTCTAACAGGGTGTGCGTGTGGGAGAATCTTCTATTGTAAGATCAATAATGACTTGCTTTGGTATGCTTGCTATAGTATTTCTTGACTCTCCTATTATTGGAACAACAAGGTATCATGTTGTTATATCTTTATATATCAGAGATATATCATGGTTCCTCTACAACGATCTAGCTGATTGGATAAATATAAGATGATCTACACCATCATCTTGTGGTTTGATTGCAAAAACTTTCAATCCAAAATGAGTACATAAATCGGAGGGGTTAATTGTTTTCTACAAAAATCAAGTAGTCATTTCTTCTCTCCTCTAGTTTCTCTAGCAATGGCAATGGCAATGGTAATTGTATTATGAGAATGTGTTTGCTCTCTTGTAGTTCCCATTCCTCTCCTATCACAACCACTTTCTTGATTACTCCTCTTTAATCTAAGCTCATTTCTCGCAACTTAGTGGCTCGATCCCTCCCACATCTTTAATCCATTCTACTCAAGGATGAAGATTCAAGCAAAAGATAGTTTTCTTTAACTCGTTTCACATAAGAATGCACCACTCCAAGATTTCTTTCTCTCACATCCATAACATATAGATTAATTTGGTGTTGATTGGGCCCACATAATCTCATCATAATAGAGATTAAATGGAAGATCTAAGACAACCAAGAATGTATTCAAGAAGCCAATGATCCTAGAGAGCATATCACATTTAAGTGTAGCATGAAGTAACTACAAGAGGGAAAGTAAGGTAAAGAGTTCACAAAGTAAGATGAGACATGTTGGGTCCCTTAGAAAGTAGAGTTTTTGACTTATATATAAGTGAATAAAATAAGTTGCGAATGGTTCACACTTGTCCTTGGCCCAAAACCTTTTTAAACCTTAGTATACTTTTTAATTCTTCAATTTCCTATTGTCTATATACAAATGTGATATAGCCCAGGCACATCTCATGGAATACCATCACGAGCTCCAAATATTATGATTATTTAATGGACCTAAGATAAAATGGCTTTTTGCCATGTACTAGAGTTCAGTTAATTTACAATTAGGAACTAATTCTTGGTAATTGTGAGAGCACGATCCACCTTAGCTTTGATGAATTTATAGTGTGAAACTTTTTCAAGTGCCCACCCCCTTAGTGTACAAACGATGGCACTCATAGCTTAAATCACTATCACTTTTGGTTTTGGAAGCTTCTATTTTTTTAAAACTTATCTAAATCTAACCAGATTTTGTGATTAAAAAGACGAGATCTTGCTAACCCTTACATCATTGACTTGCTTGACTTGATGGACCATGCCCACCAAGACCTGGCTTTACATGATGAAACCAAAACCAAAATAAGATCACCTATAATTAATTTTTTCTTCCCTTCATTATAAACATTTTAATGTATGCTAATAATATCTTTGAATTGCTAGATATTAGCACTCTCATGTGTATTCACATTTTAATGTATGCTAATAATATCTTTGAATTGCTATCTCATGTGTATTCACATTTTAATGTATGCTAATAATAATATCTTTAAATTGCTAGATATTAGCACTCTCATGTGTATTCACATCATTAACCCTACTTACTTGTATTGTTGTCATTTCTCATTCCACTAAGGCAATGCCATCCAAGAACATTTCAAGCCTTTTATATAAAATGTCTTCTAAGGATAGTGGCATACCCTTATGAAGTCTCTCAAAATTACACATCCTCTCATGAGATGGACTATCCTCTTCAGCTATCCAAGGTTTCACTCTTCTAAAGTCACTTTAAAATTATTGGAACTTGGATCTAACCCTTATAAGACCTCTGCTAAGAGTACCATGCATGAGTAGCTGATCATTTAAAAAGAGCTACCTAGAAGGATGTGCCAAAATTTATCAAATGAGTAATAAGAGGTCATAGCATCAAGCAAGGAATTTAATTCATCCAATGACCATAAAAAATCGAGATGTGCTTTGCAGATGATGTATTAGCTTGAACATTTCTCACACACTTACTTCTTCTAGTTCCACCAACTCCACATTCAGACATGAAATGATCTTAGATATCATATTATTCTTTAATTAATGCTTTCTTTTTATTCTAATGGAATTTTTTGGGATAGAAGATGACATCTTAGACAAGGTTAAAGAATAATATGATATCTAAGATCATTTCATGTCTGATATATTAGGTGGTTCTAGTGGAAAAGGGCTTGTTCTTTAACCTTGTCTAAGATGTCATCTTCTATCCCAAACAATTCCATTAGAATAAAAAGAAAGCATTAATTAAATCATGGATTTTTATTCATGTCTACATAAAGAACTTACAATACTATTAAAAACCTAAGCTACATTTAATAACATAATATCATTACTTATAAAACATATAAGTAGCTAATTCAAATTTTGCACCTAAGATGATAATAGTAATACAGTATATGTTTCTCTTCTAGACCCCTGTTTATGTCAAAGCATTATACTTCCTTGTCAAAATTTTATATGGCTTCCTTCCTATGGGTCGAACAATACCACAATCAACCTCGTGAATCTGCATGATGCAATGATTGCTAGATTGGGTATTCTATGCTAAGCTCATATCTACAAGAGAAGAGCTTCCCTTTGACTCTCTATGATGTTGAAGTGAGTTGGATCAAACAATAGGAAATTATAACATGTATGAGAATCTTGTCGTTGCTCAGCTACAAATTCTACTAGGGTAAATCTCCTTTTGATCAGCATGAATAGAAGATCCACACTTTGTGTTTGTAATGCCCATATTCATGTATTTTAAGAAATTCCTTTTTTCACTTGGGTTGAATACCAAATTCTTCAATCTTTGGGTTACCATCTTGTGTCTCTATTTTTAAGTAACCACTTTGTGTATGTCTTGGATGTTCTTTCCTCCATCTTTTATAGTTATAAGCTATCATATATGTGACTATCCTAATCTCCATCAAGTCTTGTATGACTGAGGATTTGCAAGCTTTATATTTACTGCCACATTCTCCCATAGAGTGCCTTCCCTTGCCATGGCCATAAGTTCCTCCCATTCTAGCATTGGTGCCCTAATTGGATATAGCATATATGGGAATTTGTGGGGAGATATGTTGTATGCCTCTGGAAACAATGGTGCGGTGGGATATGTTCAATAGAGAAATCATACACTAAAAATATTGATATTTGCTCTAGATGTTTATATATTTTTTGGTAGAGCTCCGTAAGGATGATAAAGGATGCTTTTGTGTAGAGATAAGTATTTATATATATCATATGCTTCTAGCCACCCTTGGATCTAGAACCATGCAAAAGAGTTAGAAAGAATTTCAAAATTTAGAGGGGTGGAAGCAAGGTTAAGTGGCATAAAAAACTCTAGCATCTCCTCCCTTTCATCCAAAATGGTGGAGTGTATGAGAACTCTATACCATGGTCCAAAATTGAGTAATGTGGGATGCAAGGCATAAGTGTACATGGCGGTGTAGTCAATAAGATAGATGTCATTATGAAAATTTCCATAATTACCATTGGGTTTGCATCCCTATCTGAATTTTGTGTCCCCCCTAGTTAGATCCTCACTTACATCTATGCCATATTGTAAAAATGAGAGGGTTGGCAAGATGAAAAAAGAGTTAAGAGTACGCGGAGGGGCACTCGAAGTCACCGGCAAATGAGGCCAAGGCATGTTCCACGAGCTACTTTAATTTTTCATTAGGCTCCTCTGCTTGTTGCTTCTGATGCTAACTCAAGTACTATTCTAATTTTTCAAATTGAGCATCTTTCTCTATGAACAAAGTTGTGATGGCTGCTTTACAAGACTTTCTTGCTTGTAGGAGATTGGCATACTTTGTGTTGGCTTCTTGGGCTTTCCTTGACATGACTTCGAGTTGGACCACTACCCTTTGAAGCAACTCTTTCTTTGATTACACCTTTGTATTTATCTCCCTGATGGAATCTATCAAGTGAGTTACTACTTTACCAGTGACTATTGATGGCCAATTCTAGTTGTTCCTTGCATGTTTGAACCTTTATATGAAGGGAACAGATCGTGTGCCCTATTCAGCTCTTCTCTTTCCTTCTCCAAATGCTCTATGTGTGATTCTTTTTTATCTCCTTCTCCTTGTGCAGCTCTATGACATGTTCTTCAGCCATCTTCTTGCTAGCTTCAAAATCTACCTTTGTTTGTTGGATCTTTGCTTTCAATTCACTAGAGTGAGATGCCTCCAGTGTTAGCTTCTATTCATAATCTTCCCTTAGGTCCTATATGTGCTTCTCTTGTTGGCTCACATGTTCCTTCAGCTTCTTGGACTCTTTCTTTTATGCTTGTAACTCCCTTTGATTTGAGGCATATGGTGATACAATCAAGTCTAGCTCCAACATTGATGGCCTTTAGAGCTTGCCTTTATACTTTTATTGTTTCTCCTAGAGTTCTTGCTCAGCTTTGCTTCTCTTTTATCTTTCTACTATCATCTTATCTTATACTCTTTCTAATTCCTTCTCAAAAGCCTTAAGCCTTTTCTTGTGTAAGTAGTACTGATTGTGGTCGAGAATATAACCGGTTTAGCATATGGTCATCCAATACCAGACTCTCATCATTATCATCATCTTCCTTTTTGGGGTCACCATGTAAGAATATGTATCCCTATATTTCTTACTGAGATAATTTTCCAATGCAATCATATAACTCAAGAGGTTTGGCTCTGTATGACTTGGAGACAAGAGGGAGAGATTTATAAGGAAAGTTGGTGTAAGCATTTGTAAGCTAAGATCCTCAAGAGGAAATCTTCTCTTGCTTGGTCGCTCCTCTGATCCTTCTGCATCCTTAGCCCTCCCATGCTTCCTTGAGGGTCCTGCTAACATCCACTTCAACAAGCTTAGGAGCATCTACCTGCTCTTTGAGAGGAGCCTCTTCCTTAGGAAATGCTTCTGCACTAGGGATCTCTTCTTGTTGCACTTCTTTCTTTGCATGTGCTACTTCCTTGGCTTTATGGGTATCTTCATTAGCTTTATGGTGGGTATCTTCCCTATCTCCTACCTCTTCTACCTTACCTTTTGTTACTTGTTCCTATTATTGTGAGGAGGGAAGCTGGGGCTCTTTGAGTATCTCAGTATGCACAGGCTCCTCTAGGGGCTTCTTGGTAACTTCCACTACATGATGGGATATTTTTTGTATGAAAAGCTCCGATGGAAAAAATTTGGTAAAGGAGCATGAAGGCAACATAGTGCTGTTATTTAGAACGGGTGTGGAAGAGCTCTAATGGAAAAAATGATTTGACCAAAATGTTAAGGATAAGGAGCTTAAGAGGGAAACCTAGTGCTATTATTTAGAATGAGGAGAAAAAAACAAAAATGCTAAAACTTTTAGGTATGGGACCCTTCAGAATCACCAAAATTGCCCCACAAGGGTCAGTCACAATTGAGACCCTTAATGGTACCGAGACCAATGGGGTACATCGAGCTAAAAAACCACTATGGACCTTTGACCCACCAAGACATGCTTTCTCAAATCCATAAGAAGAAAAAGGAGAAAAAAGAACAAGTCAGGGTGAAAAGACTCACCAAAGAAGAGGCTATGGCCAGATCAACAAAGCTAATTGGGACAATTGCTCCATACAATGGAAAGAAATCCAAATGTAAACAAAAAGAGGATAAATGATGGTACCACTCTAGTTCCCAAGTTCTAAGAAATGCTCATCTTTGGCAAAAGCTCAAGGTTGCTTAAGCTCAAAGGCTAATTAAAGGAATCATGAGGTCGCATATCTAAGGAAAGACTGGTCATGGTAAACCACTCCAATTGCTCCCACAAACCATCACCATTCAAGCCAAAATCAACTACAAAGCAATGGCTATTATAAAGGGAATAAGTTTGGATACCCAAACAAAAAAGTGAAGAGATCCCTAGCTCATAATCAGAATAGTCAACAACACCAATACAACCACAATGGAAAAGGGAACCATAAAAAAAGAGCTAAAGATGATGGTGGGTACCACAAGCTATTCTGGCAACACAAGGGTACTATAAGGGAGCCACAAAGATTTGGATACCTAATAAGGCTCAAGAGCCAAAAAAAAGTGAGGGTCAAGAACATAGGAACTCTAGATATCAAGAAGTAGAAAAAACAAGGAACCAAGCCTAGCAAAGAAAACATGACCATAGATACGACACAGACACTCATTTGGAGGAAGAAATTGTAAGCACCATCTTATTCAACTAACAGAAATGAAGGAGCAATCCAAAAGAGGTCAAAGACATTAAGGATAAGCCCGATAAATGATAAAGGTAAGAGCAAAGTCGAGGAAGAATCCATAATAGATCTTGCCCACCACCATGGATCTACCAACCCGTTTCATCAAATGGTTGGAAGAGGAGATACAACACTCAAGAAAGGAACTATAGAAACTCTGTCAATAGTATCCCTCAATGGCACAATGCAACAGATGCTAGGGACGTGGAGATAGAGGGGAACAAATGCTCAAGGGAGGAGCAAAAGAGGATCTTTGTATCCATGCAACCAATGATGAGCAAATAGATGAGGTGGCAAATTCACGTATGACTTTCCACAAATAATCATGCCATGAATATCCTGAATTTTTCATGCCCAAAAAAAGTTACTTCAAAAGGGACAACAATTATGCCCACCAAGTCCAAAGAATCATATGAACCAGAAAATCACCTCAAAATGTTGAAAACAAAAACTAATTTTGACATGAAAAACTAGTAAAAGTTCACGACCGTGAGTATCTTGAGTTTTTTTACATCCAAAAATGTTGTTCAAAAGCAATTAAAAACACCCAAAGGTCTTCACAATGATCAGTGGATTTAGAAAATCAGCTAAGAGGTGTGAAATTCAAAAAACCAATAGATGTTGACGATCGTGAATATCTTAAGTTTTTCACGTCCAAAAAAGTGCTTGAAACCTGAGGTGAACAACAAGATTTCATAGGGTGTGAGAGCGGCCTACATCTGGTGAAATAACAAAAAAAAACTTTTTTATGTTCACGACCGTGAATATCTAATTCACGCATGAAAAACTTGAGTGATGAAATGTTGACATGTGTTGCCCACCCTATTAATGAGTCAACCACCCCATCCCCTTCACTTATTATGCTTATTTAAAATATTTTTGTCCTTCTTCTTGGTTCATTTTTTGCTTTCTTTCTAGTGTTTGCACTCTTGCTTCTTCACCGCCTCTAGCTGTGCCGCCCTCGATTCCTACTATCTTCCATGCCACCGACTATTGACCATCAATGCCTACTACAGAGAGGTAAGGGGCACTCATCATGCCTTGCTTTACTTCATGTGGTTAAGTTATCATCCTTCTTATGGTCAAAGTGCTCTCTCGATGTGCTCAATGTGAAACATTTTGTACCATAAAATTAACTTTTTATTGACGTGATTATCACCCTCAAAATCACGTGAAAAACTACTTTGGTTTTTCATGCCACAAAATTTTAAAAATTGTGTGTTACTAACTCCATCTCATCATCTACATAGTCTACATTCCTAATATTTATCACACTTGTCAAACAAAGATAATTTTTCATTTGTGAATATCTCTAGACATTTATGACTGTGAAAAACTAGACTGGTTTTTCATGTCAAAAATTTTGTTTAGGGCTAATTTTTTACACACTAATTACATATTATGATGACTCATAAGTAAATCATTATAAACAACTTTTTATCTTCACTTATTAACATTTTTTGACATGAATATCTCAAGATATTCACATGGTGAAAAGCAAGATTGGCTTTTCACATCAGTAGAGTTATCAGGAATGGCTCTATTGACTTGAATCTCATGTCCTTTGGGAATAATGAACCATTCTAGCATGTTTTATATCCAAATTGATGTTATCTTGTCAATGTGAATATCTCCAGATATTTATGATCGTGAAAAACAAGATTGGTTTTTCACACCTAAAGAAAACCTATCCAGATCATCACAAGCATACAATTAACCTCACTAACAACAGATTGTGACATACTAACTTTCCCAAAAAAGGGGCAAGGTAAAGTAACTGAGGAGTCTCCCTACCAGAGCTAGTTTTTTTGTGGCTGACAGATTTGATTCTCACTTTTACAAGATAACCCCCCACAAGAAGAAGCACAAGGACTTAGACTACATGTCCATAGAGCCTGAGACCTCTAGAGAGGCCTAAAAAACCTCGATAAAGAAGGAAAGAAAAAAGTCTCAAGGGCACATAAGCTAACCCACCTGGGGATATACCTCAGGAACGTGGTTGGATGAATCATAAACAAGGAGGTACCGACAACAAAAGGAAAGATTTCATTCCAATACCATTCTCTGAAGTGCCTGCTTTTTTCCTTGAAACCCCATAGATGAAAGCTAAGCTAGAAGCCATCAGATTGGATCAGTACATACAACAACTTCCCAAGGTCATCAATGCTTAGATCTATGGAGAATTCATTAAGTCATATGATAAAAGGATAAAAATAGGTGAAGTGACATTGTTAGATGGGACCATAAAGAGGGTAATGATCAAAGAGGATGATATCAGGCAAGCCATGCAACCATTCCTAGCCACATGCACACACAAGGTGGAACGCAAAGACCTCCCCTTTGATGCAATGCTCAAAGAGTAGATATTAAACAACGATGGGGTGGAATATATCAATGTCAAAGAAAAGGAAAATGAATGATAGATAGGGTAGTCTCCATGATCATGCAGATCAAGCCTGTGGATAGGTATAATTGGATTGACCTTCATAAGCTATAGAAGATTCACATGAACCTCAAAGAGGAATGGGCTTATTACCTACCAAGATCAGCCCAGAAGGATATAGTGGAGGTCATATGATAAAAGGATAAAAATAGGTGAAGTGACATTGTTAGATGGGACCATAAAGAGGGTAATGATCAAAGAGGATGATATCAGGCAAGCCATGCAACCATTCCTAGCCACATGCACACACAAGGTGGAACGCAAAGACCTCCCCTTTGATGCAATGCTCAAAGAGTAGATATTAAACAACGATGGGGTGGAATATATCAATGTCAAAGAAAAGGAAAATGAATGATAGATAGGGTAGTCTCCATGATCATGCAGATCAAGCCTGTGGATAGGTATAATTGGATTGACCTTCATAAGCTATAGAAGATTCACATGAACCTCAAAGAGGAATGGGCTTATTACCTACCAAGATCAGCCCAGAAGGATATAGTGGAGGACATTGAAGAAGCACATGTCCTCATTGCTAGCACTAAGGAGATTCTAGCAAGTATGGAACAAAAGAAGCCCATGCATGGCTAAAGGTAACAGTCTAGTTTCTTCCAATTTTTCTAGGATAATTAGTCTCTCAGCTATAGCATTTCTCTTGCGATTCTCAAACTTGGAACTATGTATTCTATGGGCATCAGAGCATTTGTATGATATTTAATAAGCTCATAGCATAGATATAACCAATACATTCTATTGGTTTGAACGGTCTTTGTTAAAATGCCACATAATATTTTGTTCGTGCTCTTTGCATGGCCATTGGCTTGTGGATAATAAGCTGATGACTTTCTATGAACTATCATGAAGCCCTTCATAAGGCAATTAATCACCTCATTGACACTATGTGACCCTTGGTCACTCACTAGCTCCAAAGGTCATCCAAACCTAGAAATTACCTGCTTGTATAAGAATTTAGCAATGGTACGAGCATCGACCTTTCTGGTAGTAGCCATGGCTTCTACCCACTTGGTGTGAAAGTCTATTGTTACTATGGTGTAGTGGGCTTAGGTTTTATATGCGGTATGACTAAATCAGTCCTACAAAGTCAATTCCCCATTTCTTGAAAGGTTGTTGGACTATAATTGGGGTGAGGGGCATCGTGTCCCTTTGTTATGGTATAGCAAATCATTGACACTCATTACAACCTTTGATAAATTTTGCTACATTGCCAAACATAGTCCTACTTGGAGAACCTTTCATGTTGTCACTTCTCCAACAAAGCTTCCTCTTACAATCCCATAGTGTGCATCCTCTGATACATGTATAAATTCATCCTCTCGGATACACTTCCACAAAACATCCTATTTACCTAGCTTATATAGTTTTCCTGCTATCATATGGTCCCGCTGCTATCATATAGTGCCGCTAGCTCGATAAGCCATTGCAACTTATCTTTGTTCAAGGGTCAATCTTACAAAAAACCATAAGCGAGGTATTGAGATATTTCATTGCTCCAATCAAGCATCATGTTAATTTTGAACAAGCATGCATTCAAGATCACATCATCTATTTTAGTGGTAAGTTCCCCATTAGAGATTCGTGACATATGATCAACTAGAACATGTTGTGTTCCTTTTCTTATAGTGACTATAAAGTTAAACTCTAAGAGTCAGAGAAACCATCATGTAATTTGTCTCATGGTGCAAGGCTTGTTGACAAGATATAATGCCTGGTGGTCCATAAAGAATATAAATTTGTTGCCCAAAAGATACTGTATGCATTTCTTCACCGCATAAACCATGGCCAATTCTTGCCTTTTAGTGGTTGTGTAATTCATTTCAGCTTCATTGAGTTGCCTATTGGAAAAACAAATAGGGTAGTGCTCCTCCCCTAGTTGTACTAACACACATCTAGTGGAAACATTTGATGCATCAATATGCACATGGAAGATTATGTACCAATTTGGGGGTCTTAAGATAGGTGCACTTACCAAGGCCTTCTGTAGCTTATCATATGCTTCATGACATTCCTTGGTCCATTCAAAGACTACTAGTAGTCTATATAATGGCCTGGTAATTTTTTTTATAAAATACAATGAACTTTTTGTAGTACCTGACATGTCCCATAAATCTTTGTACTCCCTTGAAATTAGTGGGTGGAGGTAATTCTAAAATCAATTTGACCTTGCCTTCATCCATGGAGATTAGACATAATGTGTCCAAATATAATCCTATGCTTTACCCAAAATTGGTGTTTTAATCAATTTAAGGATATTCAATATAATCATTACCTTAGAAATAGTTTTCTTAAGTAAGCTAGTGTTATATGCACATTATGTGTGCATATACTAGGAGGCTAACCCACATTAGGCTTGTGAGTTGTAATGAATTTAAGGATATTCAATATAATCATTACCTTAGAAATAGCTTTCTTAAGTAAGCTAGTGTTATATGCACATTATGTGTGCATATACTAGGAGGCTAACCCACATTAGGCTTGTGAGCATGGGAGCATGGGAACAAGCTGTTACCATATTATAGTAGTGATGTGTGTGAACACACTTAGGACCGCCGGGGCACTTTTTCCCTCACTAGGAGGTTTTTTCCCCCGTGCATTGTATATACGCCCATTATCTTCTAGGGCTTGTCATCTTTCATTTTTAGCACTCATAATACACTACAGTGTTGTGCTCAAGCTTCCTCATCTTCTTGAAGTTGTGTGTGCATTCCTGCAACCCTAATTCCAACAATTGGTATCAGAGCAGGCTTCCTCCTCCCGGGCAGCATCACCGGCACCTGCCGCTTCATCTCCTCCGATTGCAACGAGGTTTCACGAGCGTTTGCAGGTTAGTATATGCCGTGGGAAAGCCCGTAGGGCTTTTTCGTTTCAGAATTTTGATCTGAAGTCATTTCGCCCTCCGTTTTTGCATTCCAAGTACTGCGCAGGCAAAATCGTCCTACTGTGCAGATTTTCTGTCAAGATTAAAATCTGCAGGACAGGTGCCCATTCGTCTGTTTTGGGCCGTGCTGCATAGCACAGGTCGATTTTATACAGGTTTACCTCTTATAGACAGCATTTACATCTAGTAGTACAGTCATTGGCCATGGCTGACAACAATGATGTATTCCGCATGTTGGCTGCTGAGGATAAGTTGGATGGCACCAACTATCCATTGTGGGCATATATGATGCGACATGTATTGGTAGCAAAGGGGTTATGGAACATTGTGCAGGGTATTGATGCACGTCCTATTGTGGCTGGGAATGCTGCAAACACATCAGAAACAGGTACTGTAGATGATGGTGCAGGCACAAGTGCTGTAGCAGCTGTTCGAGAACCACCACTTTCAGTAGAGCAGATTCGTTGGGATGGTAGAGATGCGCAGGCTCATGCCTTGATTGCGCTGTCTGTCAAACGTACCATTATCCCACATATTCGCTCCTGCAGGACTTCTAAGGATGCTTGGGATGTACTTGCCACATTGTATCAGGCAAGAAATGAGGCTCGTGTTGCTTACCTCCGAAAACAGTTGGAGAATGAGCATATGAACGAAGGTGATTCTATGGATAGCTTTTTGACAAAGATCAAGGATTTCAAAGAGCAGCTCATTTCTGCAGATGAAATCCTGTCAGACAGTTCACTTGTGCAGACTGTTTTGAATGGTCTACCAGATTCTTATCAGGGTTTTGCTTCCACTCTTCGCTTGATGATGAAAGGCAATCCCAATGCCTTATCATTTGAGGAGTTAGTTTCTGTTTTGCTGCAAGAAGACCAGTCAAGGCAAAACAGGAATAATATGCGTGTCGCAGATCAAGCTTTCGTTGCTAGTCAGAGAAGCGGGAAAGGTAAAGCTGGCTTTTCTTCTAGTAAGCAGAAATCTGCAAATGCTGCGCAACCAAAGAAGGAAGACAAAGATGAGAAGAAGGGTGACAAACAGAAGACATTTTGCAAGTACTGTAAGGGAAATGATCATGTCATCAAAGCGTGTCCTAAGCTGGCTGCGAAAGAGGCTAAGAAGAAAGAGGCTGGTATGGCTGTTGCAGATGCCTCTCCTTCTAACAATGAATCTGCTAATGTTGTGCTAGATACAGAATGGGCATTCAATGCGCAGTGCAGTTATGACCCATCTTTGCATGACACATGTATGTCTGCAGTAGATTCAGATGTATGGTACTTTGACAGTGGTGCCACTAAGCATATCACCTCGCAGCGCAGTTTATTCACTTTCCTTGAGTCTGCTCCCACAGGGAATACTGTCACTTGTGCCAATAACTCCTCTTATCCCGTTGAAGGAGTTGGACAGATTGTGCTGAATGTTGCAAATGGCAACACCTTTACACTTTTTGATGCATTGTATGTGCCAGGGATCAAAAAGAATCTGCTGTCAGTCTCCGCATTTGCCAAAACAGGTTTGGTTGTAAAATTTGTGGATGACAGATGTACTGTTCATGATCTCTCTTGTGGTGACATCATTGTAGCATCTGGTTCACTATGTCGAGGGCTGTATAAGCTCAATATGGATGGCAAATGTGTAGAGGATTCAGCATGTGCTATTATGGATACGCAGGCTATTTCAAATGCAAAACTGTGGCATGCACGTTTTGGTCATCTGAATTTTGCAAGTTTGCTGCGCCTGCAGAAATCTGAAATGGTGTCTTCTTTGCCTAAGCTTGAGGCACCTGTCAAGCATGTTTGTGAGGGCTGCATATTGGGTAAAATGCAGCGTGCTTCCTTTCCCAAAGATGGATCAGTGAGAGCTGAACGCAGATTGCAGCTTGTTCACAGTGATGTTTGTGGACCCATGCAAACTCCATCATTTGGAAACTACCTTTACTTCGTGACTTTCATTGATGATTTTACCAGGCATGCATGGGTATATCCTTTGAAGGCAAAGTCCGAAGTGTTTTTGTGCTTCAAACAGTTTTTGGTTATGGCTGAAAATGTGTCAGAAAGTAAGATGGGCACCCTCCGTTCAGATCGAGGGGGGGAGTATATGTCTTCAGAATTTAATGCATTTCTGGCTGAGCGTGGGATAAAACACCAATGTACAGTGCCGTATACACCACAGCAAAATGGTGTGGCTGAGAGAAAAAACAGGTCTCTCATGGAAATGGCAAGATGTATGGTTAAGAGTCAAAGTCTACCACATGGTTTTTGGCTTGAGGCTGTCATGTGTGCCACTTATGTACTAAACAGGTGTCCCACCAAAGCATTACAGGTTGTCACTCCATATGAGGCTTGGCATGGCCGCAAGCCATCTGTTGGCCATTTACGTGTTTTTGGTTGCCTGGCATATGCATTAGTGCCTGTGCAACATCGCAGAAAATTGGATGACAAAGCTGTCAAATGTATTTTTGTTGGATATAGTGCTGAGAGCAAAGGCTATCGTTTGTATCATCCACAGACAAAGCGCATTTTGGTTAGCCGTGATGTTGTATTTGTGGAAGATGCAGTTCAGCCCTTGGTTTCATGTACTAAGGAGACAGATATCAGCTCACGTGATGTCTATGATACATTGTTGCCTCTTTTCAGTGGTGCACAGTCAAGTGCAATACCTCATGAGGCAGTTTTTCAGCCTATGCAGGTTTTAAATGATGGCACAGATCAGCCTATATCTGATGCAGATGTGCATGATGCACTTGAGGATGAGAGACAAGAGATTGAGGGCTCTAGGAATATGCCTAGATGGCTGGTGCAGACTTTGCGTGACAGCAAGTTGGATGCCCCTTTGTCTAGTCGCACTCGTTCTGGCTCTCATGGTGCCTCTTATGCGTCAGATTGTTATGCATTGGCTGTTTCTAGTATGTGCGATGAAAGTGAGCCTGTTTCATTTGATGAGGCACAAAGTTCAGAAAATTGGATGGCTGCTATGCAAGCAGAATACGATGCTATTATGAAGAATGGTACATGGTCTTTATGTGACTTGCCCCCTGGCAAGAAGGCCATTGGCACTAAGTGGGTATACAAATTGAAGCGTAAGCCTGATGGCACAGTGGATCGCCATAAGGCTAGGCTTGTTGCAAAAGGTTATGCTCAAGAGAAGGGCATTGATTTTGATGAGACTTTTGCTCCCACATGTCGTATGACCACTGTTCGTAGCATCTGTGCATTAGCAGCTCATAATGGTTGGAATGTACATCAGCTGGACATAAAGACTGCGTTCTTAAATGGAGATTTGCATGAGGAGGTGTATGTATCGCAGCCTCGTGGTTTTGTTCAAAGAGGGCAGGAAAACAAAGTGTGCAGGTTAAAAAAGGCTTTATATGGTTTAAAGCAAGCTCCACGAGCTTGGTATGAAAAAATACATGCATATTTGACTGCACATGGGTTTCAGAATAGTCCAACAGAAAGCACTTTGTATGTTAAACGTGTGGATGGTGTACATCTAATCATTGCTCTCTATGTCGATGACATGCTGCTCACAGGACCAAATGAGAGTCATATTGCTGATTTTAAGGCTGATTTGAATGCCTCTTTTGAGATGTCAGATTTGGGGCATTTGCATCATTATTTGGGGATACAATTTAAGCAGTGTGATGGAGGTATTGCTTTGTGTCAGACAAAGTATATTGAAACATTGTTGCGGAGATTTGGCCTTGAAGACTGCAAGCCTATTGCTACTCCAATGGAGACAGGTTTGAAGTTGAGTCTTCATGATGCTGGAGATCACTTTGATGTCACACTCTATCAGACAGCTGTTGGTTGCCTCATTTATGTATGCATTACGAGGCCAGACATTCAGTTTGCAGTCTCACAGGTGAGCAGATTTATGCATAGCCCAGGCATTAAGCATTGGCAGGCAGTGAAGCGTATCTTTCGCTATTTGAGTGGTACTCGGCATCTTGGGTTGTTTTATCCCAAGGGGGGATCATTGCCGCCAGATTTACATGTTTTTTCAGATTCTGACTGGGCTGGTTGTTATGACACACGCGTGTCCACGAGTGGTTTTTGCTTCATGCTTGGAAGCTCATGCATATCATGGTTGAGCAAGAAGCAGCCTACTGTGGCCACTTCTAGTTGTGAAGCTGAGTACAGGGCAGCTTTCACAGCTACGGTTGAGTGTGTGTGGCTCAGACGCCTTATGGCTGATTTGGGTGTTGGGCAGCCATCTGCCACCACCATCTTCACTGACAGTCAGAGCGCATTGGCAGTTGCGCGGAACCCAGTGTTCCATGCTCGTACGAAGCACATTGAGGTGCACTACCATTATGTCAGGGAGAGACTCTCTGCAGGAGAGATCAGTTTGGCTTATGTGCCAACACAGGATAACCTTGCAGACCTTTTCACAAAGGCTCTGCCTCGTGAGAAGTTCGAAGCTTTTCGCAAAGCTTTGGGCTTACTCCCTTTTGTGGATTCGTCCACATAGCTAGACACTTCCCTATACATGAGTGCTAGCTCTTGTTCACCGCATCACTCCAGGGGGGATTTGTTACCATATTATAGTAGTGATGTGTGTGAACACACTTAGGACCGCCGGGGCACTTTTTTCCTCACTAGGAGGTTTTTTCCCCCGTGCATTGTATATACGCCCATTATCTTCTAGGGCTTGTCATCTTTCATTTTTGGCACTCATAATACACTACTGTGTTGTGCTCAAGCTTCCTCATCTTCTTGAAGTTGTGTGTGCATTCCTGCAACCCTAATTCCAACACAAGCTCTAGTGGAGCATGGCTTAGGACTAACCTTAAGGGTTAAGGTTAGGGTCAGGCATCCAAGGGTCACACATGGGAAATGGAGAATCAAGAGTCACTTGAGGGCCCTCCTATATAATAGGGGCATGGGGCACACTTAAGGGAGGCTTGGAGGCTTGGGCTTGTGAGGCCAATGCTATGTTATGCTCTCTTGTGTAGAGGATCATATCTACTCACTTACCATTTCACACTATAGCTACATGCTATTGGATTGGAGTTATACCTCTTGATGCATTAATGGAAATTTTTACAAAAATACCTCATATTTTACTATGGATATTTTTGGTAGAATGGATTCTCTAAATTTCTAGAATTTTCAGAAATTTTTTCCTAATTTTTAAGGAATTTTTTGTGCATTTTTATGGTGAAATATATATATTTTTATACATTTTTGTGGGTTTTTCCGCGGGTATGCGATCAAATTTCTGCCGATTTTCTCCTGAAATTCAGTAGGGGCAGCATGTTGATGCATAAAATGCGCTCCCGTGTGCGTGGAATCCTCTCCGCCTCTCAATTCTGATTTTTCATTCCTTTTTTCGTAAGAATTTCTCTTAAAAGGGATTTTTTTAAATTAAACATTAATCATAATTAATGTTAATTATGATTAAGTAAAGTTTAATTAAAACTTTAATCAAAAGATTAAAGTTAATCTCCCTATTAACAGAGGAGAGATGGGAGAGGAGGAAGGTGTATTGGATGGAGAAGGAGAGGAGAGAGGGGAGAGGGGAGAGGGAGGATTCCATCTCCCTCATCTTCTACAGGCGCAACGCCCGGGGGGGACGACGAGCCGGGCAAAAATCGCCCCCCCCCCAAAAAAAAATCAAAACCCACCAAATCTTAATAAAGCTTATTAATTTTTTTATTTTTTTTAAAATGAGTTTTTTTTATTCAAAAAAAAGTTTTTTGAAAATGTTTCAAAAAAAAAAGCTTGAAAAAAGCTTGAAATTTATGAGAAATTATGGGATTTGAGGAAAAAATCTCTGGAAATTTTTGATTTTTTTTCTCTCTTTTTTTTTTTTTGGCTTTTCATCTTCCGGAAAACCTTTGGCTTTCCGCATTCTCGGGAAACCTTTTGGCTTTCCGAATTTCGGGAAATCTTTTGACCTTCCGTATTCCGGAAACTTTAGACCTTTCACATTCTGTTTTTTTTTTGTCTTCCCATTTTCCCGAAACTATTGGCTTTTTGTATTCCGGGAAAACCGTTGGGATTACAAATTTTTTTGATCGTTCGTATTCTAAATGCGTTCGGGGTTATTTAAAAATTTCCAAAAATCAGTGGAAAATTAGACAAAGGTTATGTTAAATTTCTAGAAAATGTGGGGTTGGTGTTTGGCATGTGGGGCACCTGTGACCATTCAAATTCCTTTAAAATATATTTTTTGACCTAGAAAATTGAAAAATCCATTAAAATTATAATTTTTCATTGGATTTGTGGGTGGAATTGGAAATTTTCTGAACGATGGGATTCTCAGGAAAAATTAGGAATATTCTAGAAATTATTTTTAGAAATCTTAAAAATTGGTATTTTTAAAATATCAATGGTATTTTGGTAAAATTATTTGCTAAAAAATTTCTAAGAAAATATAGGTTTGGAATGCCATAAGATAGGTTTGGGAGAATTCAAAATTATTATATTTTGAGGCCCTATAAAATTAGAAAAAATTAGGAAACAATCATGATAAAATTTTTTCTTGAGAATTTAATATTTTCGAGGGTTATTTAATGTTGAAGTACGTTTTCTCGTGCTGACATTAGATAGATGTGGGTTATTTGCATATTATTAATACGATTGTACCTCATATTAGTAGTTATATCTATTTGGATAAATTCTAAATTATGTTTTCATGATTTTTTTACCATTGTTTAGCCATTCTTTTTGGACATGTTCCTTAATTTCTTTTGATGGCTATAATCTGCGTTCAAAGTGTGTTTCACCTTTGACACTTGTACATGATAATTTATTTTGCACTTATTTAAGTGTGGTCTATGCTTAATTTTTAAGCCTAAGACAAATTCTATCATGGGTTAGTTGATCGGTTTGTTTTGGTGGATTTTATTGGATGTTTTGCAAGTTTTATATGGACTCATCAGGTTTTGCCTAGATCACTTGTGTCTAGGGGTTTTTTATTGAGTGCTACACACATGTGTTTCACTTGCTTACTTTGGAGTTTTTCTTGAACGACACCACATTCATATACTCCGGATTGATGAGTTGGCCATCAATTTTAATGCTTCTTTTGGCATGATTAATGTCCATTAGATGGTATGCATTGATTTTTATGATCAACTATGGTTTTTATGGATTTGAGGAGTTTCTATGTTTTTATCCATGGTTTTATAAGGATCTTTTGATCTTTTGGAAAATTTCATGTGTTTTGAGGGTAACATTTGCCTTCATTTTTTGTACGTAATTTTGGAGTATATTTCTTGTACTCTTGTACATATTCCAACTCCGGATACCTAGTTGCTTATGTATCTAGGTGAGTTATTTTTCTACCCTAACTTTATTGTTTATTGGAGGGTAGTTATCATTAGAAAGGCGCCAATAATTAAAAATTCTTTTCTAATGATGTACTCGGAAAGAGTTATTCCTTGATGTAGGCTCAGGTATATAGAGACAGATTTCAGTATATGAAAGTCTGGGATAAGGCGATCTTATTTCTTTTATATAGGATTTTATTCATATTTCCTAGACGGCATACTAGGGAGTTTCAAATTGTTAAGATATGTATGGGTGGTATCATGGTGGTATGGGACGCTAGTGATCCCTCACATCTATTATCTTATGGGATAATTTGGGCTCAAGATTGTTGCTTTGCATACATCACTTAGCATGTTGACCTCAACATTCAAAGACAATCTCATTTTCTAAATTCACTAGAAGTTATAGTGTGGGAATTCTCTAGATAAACTTCTTTTATCTATAGCCTGCATGTTTTGATGAGGGTAATCTCGTCGGCATTTTCACTTGTTGAAATCTCTTTCTTTAGAGTTCAACGAGTTTATCTTGTTGTGTTTGGATTAATGAAATTTGGATTCTTCCTTTGTTGGCATTTCTTTCTCTAGTTCCGTACTAGAGGTGATTTATACAGTCAACCTGATGGTTTATGGATGGACATATGTGATTCATCGAGACCTTGATGACTCTCTATGTTGATATGGGTAACTCGAGACGTCGATTATTCCATGTGCAGAAGTGGGTACGTCGGGGCGCCGATAAATCCCTGGTTTTTGTTGTTATAATGCCATGTTTTCCTACTTTATTCCGAATGGTTTACAACGAGGAAGTTACTTTGAATGTGAATTGCTCTGATCATCTGTAGTCTGATGGGCAAACATAGTGTATGAATCAGATTGTAGAGGATATGCTTCATGCATATGTCTCTAGAAAATCATCATATTGGGAAAAATATCTTCCAATGATGGAATTTGCCTATAACAGTTTTAAATATATGGCTATTGGTTTTAGTCTGTTCATGCTTATGTATGGGTATCAACCCAGGGCACCTATTGATGTTGGTCTTAAGGACATCGAGCTTGATGCATCGAGGGATTTCTTGCGTGATATGTAGGAAATACTGACCAAAGCTCGGGATTCTATCAGGAGTGCTCAGGATATGGCATGGTTCTATGCTGATAAAGGATGCTCAATTTGGTCTTTTGAACCAAGAGCGTTGGTTTATTTAAAAGTTCTTAAAGATTTTCAGACTTTGTCAAAAGGAAAATGCTTGAATTTGTCTCCTATAGATATTGTGGTCCATTTCGATTTATACATCGGATTGGCACGGTTGTGTATGAACTTAAACTACCTCCAATTGTTAGAGTTCATCTAGTCTTTCATATCGATAGATTGAAAGGGAAACTGGGAGGTGAGGATAACACAGCTACTCCTCAAGAACTCGATGAAGTCGAAGATATGTCCTATGTTCCACATGAACCTGATAAGGTACTTGAATTCAGGGAAAGGAAACTTTGTAGTTGACTAATCCCTGAGGTTAAAATTAGGTGGAAAGATAAGGAAATAGAGGATTCGACTTGGGAGTTGATTGATATTGTTCAGTGCAATTCTTCTTCTTTTCATTGCAAGAGTGCAATGTTTTGAGAGAGGGGAAGTATGTTATATGCACATTATGTGTGCATATACTAGGAGGCTAACCCACATTAGGCTTGTGAGCATGGGAGCATGGGAACAAGCTCTAGTGGAGCATGGGTTAGGATTAACCTTAAGGGTTAAGGTTAGGGTTAAGCATCCAAGGGTTGCACATGGAAAATGGAGAGTCAAGAGTCACTTGAGGACCCTTCTATATAATAGGGACATGGGGCATACTCAAGGGTGGCTTAGAGGCTTGGGCTTGTGAGGCCAAGGCTATGTTATGCTCTCTTGTGTAGAGAATCATATCTACTCACTTACCATTTCACACTATAGCTACATACTATAGCTACATGCTATTGGATTGGAGTTATACCTCTTGATGGTATGGGACATCAAGGTAGAGGTATGATGTATTTCATTATATTTTATGTGTGCATCCCTTGGGCTTGGGGGTGGTTGGGTGGTTGAGTTTATGCCTGATTTATGCATGTTTATGCATAACAATTATCTAGAGAGATCTTAGGGTTTTAACAGCTAGGTAGTCTTTCCACTTGGAGTGAGCACACAAATCGTCAATGAAACTTCTAACCATTTATGCAGATATTCCTTGAAAGCTATACACATAAGCTAGTGAGGTGTTGCATGGGCATTGGTTAGTCCACCCAATAGGCAAACTGCCACCCATAGTGGTGAATATGGTTTGGTGTTGATCCTTGGGTATAATGGACACTTGGTTATAGCCAGAGAAACCGTTCACAAAGCTATAGGCTTCTTCACCACCATCAACTCTCTATTACATGTTTAGTATTGGTAATAATCTTTTCATGTGGCCGTATTGAATTTTTTGAAGTCCATACACACTCACAACTTTCCATTTTTCTTTGGCACTATGACACTGGGAGATGCCCAATCAGTGTACCCAATTGGGATCCTTAATTTAATAAATAAATTCCATAACAATAAGGTTGTCAATCTCTTATTGTATAATGGTGGATTCATCTAATAAGGTCTTTGCCTAGTTGGTCTTACTCCTTCCATGATAGGGATGGTGTGTTGTACCACCTCAAGCGCCCCTTCATGACTGTGTGTTTCCATGTAAAGTAATCCGTAAATTCTGTTAGTAGGTCTACTAGCTCCCTTTCCTCATCTAGAGTTAGATCCATTGGATTGGGCTCCTCCCTAGGCTTGCCAACATCTACCTCCTTGACTTCCTGAGTTCGTCTATAAAGTGTCTTCTTGCCCTTCCTTAGGGCGTTGGGCTCTAAGGCAAATAAATCTTTGTTCACCCAGTGTATATGATTTATAATGCTCAAGGATTGGTCTTACGTCCATTACATCATCCTCGTTTGCCTCGGTTTGGGCCAAAATCCTCTTAGCTTCTCGTTCAGCTTCTACCAAGGCTGAGTTTCTCCTATGCCTCTCTAATCTAGAAAGTCGTAGCTCATCGTTCTCTACAGACTGGGGTCTCTCTTGTGTCTTACTAAGGATAACGATTTTTTCTAGTCCTTCATCCCAATCCTCAAGAAACTCCTCATGCACCTTTGTAGCCATGACGTATCTTAGACATTATGTGATTGTCCATTTGCTTCGTAACATGTCGTTATGCCTAGCTTGATAACATGTTATGCCTAGCTTCATAAAATGTTATTAGGCGTAGCTTGATAATGCTTTTGCCTTAACCATTTTCTAATGTGTTTTCCTTTTGGTGATGATTCGTCGCTATTAAAGCTTGTTGTCAACTTTGCTTTAGAAACATCAACAATAGTCCCAACCCTTATCAATCAATATAGAAGTTGAAGGACCTTGCTTCAATGAGTCCAAATCCATGTACTTGGGTTTCTTGAGTAGGAAATACATCGATCCTTAACAACATGCACATCCATTTTTCAATAAAATTTGGAGGAGAGAGGGATGCATACATCATGTCTTCCTCCTTGTCCTTGTTTGGAGAAATATCTAGGTTGTGCACTTACATTGGTGTAGTGTGATCAATGGTAACTGACTTATTTCAAAAGAGGTTAAGATGAGTCTTCCATGTTTGTAAATCCATCTTTAGAACTTGGACATCTTTTCGTAAATAGACTTGGTCTAAGGCCTAGTCATGCACCAACCTAGCTTCCTTCATGAAAGGTTTGCCAAGTAAGACATTGTCTAAATATAGTTGGCACAAGAATTATAAAAATGTGATGATAGCAAAACAAAAAGATTTTCAATTTGGTCTACTACAAGACTCTCATGGGTTTGGCAGATGTTCCATTCGCCATCTTTATGACAAGATTCATTCATTTTAAGGCAGCTTTTTACAAATTTTCCCATTATTTTTTTTGTGTAATAAAGTTCACCTTGCTCCACCATCTAGGATCGTAGTTAATATCCATTATGGTAAATAGAAATGATAGCATTCGTGTCATAATTCTCATAGTAATGCTCCATTGATTGACTAGGATTTGGATGAACTTAGGAGCATTACTATCTTCTTGCAAATGCTATGAGGTATCAAACTCTAGTTCATGTCCTAATTGAAGCTGTGGTTCTGAAGTTCCTTTAATGCATTCTTTTGCATCCCTCCATAGGGTAGGTTTACTATGAAGCAAGGGCCCAATAGGCATTTAACCTCTAACAATAAGAATGACGTCAAGCTGGCTACATATGCTATGTTACTTTCCCTATCTTGATGTTTAATCCCATTTTTTGATCTAGGAGTATACACCTCATCCCTTATCTCAAACATTCTATTCATGAGGCCATCTCCCAACCCTTCCTTGGAGCTAAGTTCTCACTCCTCCCCTTATTCTCAAACTACCTCTAGAATATCTAATTCTATATTTCACCTTCTCTCTTCTCATGGATATGTTGTGTTAAGAGTTTTACTACTCTTTAGCTTTTGTTCAAACTTCCCTTGGGCCTCTTAAACTAAGACCTTTTTTATTTCTAGTTTCCCAATCTCTTTTTCAACATTGGGATATTCTCCCATGCCCTTTGGGGTCATTGGCCTTTCTAAAGCCATCTTTTAGTATCGAAACACTCTCTTGACTAGATCCTCTTGACCTTATTTATGCGGTTCCCGCATTTGACCCTTCCTGTGAATAAGGACCATTGACTCACTCTTGCCTACCCTCTTTGGTCACCTTCTTCTACCTTCTTAGAGATAGAAGATGGTTATGATTGATGAACATCCACCTTTTCTTTGTTCAATTAGTGGGCCTAGGCTTGAGTTAGCACATTTAGTGGGGCTACAATGTGTCCTAGTTGTATACTTATCAAGCGGAGGCTTGTTGCATTATTGGTGGAGGTTACTGCTTCCTCGACTTAGATGGAGAGTCCTTGATTAGATGGTCTACTCCACACTTTATACAAGTAAACAATGGAACCTTTAATTCTTGATTTAGAGCTTGCTATTCAGTAAGAGCAACCATTTTGTGTGGGCACTCTGTAGACTACTCGATGAGGTCCTTAAATATGATAACCTGGCCCTCCAAGTTGTTGCATTCATTTCTCTCCCCTTACATTGGATAGAGGTTTAAACCATAAAAGCTCTAGCTTGCTCTTTGCATAACATATTTGGGCACAATATCTTGTGGCTCCTCATAATAGTCACAATTTAGTTGACTTACAAGGATATTCACTTTCTTTTAGCCGCTCTCTAATGGCTCTTTGACCAAAACTTGATTGATTGCCAATAATCTTTGGGAAGGCGGTTTTGGTAGCAAGATAGGTGGTTTGAAAAGTGAACACTAGATCTCTCTTTGCATAATATATTCCGGCACAATATCTTGTGGCTCCTGATAATAATCATGATTTAGTTTAGACTCATGAGGATATTCACTTTCTTCCAATCTCTTCGATTAAAACTTGATCTTTAGTGGAGGTGATTGTGGTGGAAGGATAGGTGGTTGGTAAGGATACATCGGGTACCTATATATTCCCCATGCATAACCTTATAATGGCATGGGTGAGGGTCCAGTATTACCAGTATGGGAGACTTGTGGCACTGGTAAAGCTAGAGTTCGTCTAGCTACTAATATTTGTGCTAGTGGTTGAGCACCATATCTACACATGGATGTTTCATGGTTTACCAAGCATCTTTAATGTGCATAATAGAGAAATGCTCTAGGTCACAGATATGCGGGCATTTAGTGCTTATATGGTTTTGTCTACACATTGAACACGAGACTAGCTCTCTCATTGGGTAAAAGTGTGCATTATTAGGAGGCTCGTTACCTCCTTTAGCTTGACCTCCTAGAGGATGGCTAAGGTCAATTTGTCGACAGTCATATCTTTACTTGTTGCCATTCCTTAGTGTCTAATTCTTGCCGGCTTGACACCCAGGATGGCATAACCAAAGATGGAGTCTTTATCTTTTCAGGCTAGGATAATTCTAACATGTTATCCTTAAATTCAATGGTTAATTTGCAACATGCATCTAATGTGGGTGACAAGAGAAAATAATCATGCATTCTAAGGTCTCATACTCCCTTCTAGAAGCACCACAATAGCTATTCATTGAGCCATTCACATTGGTGAGCCTCTCTCATAGCTTACACTAAGAGTTCAAATGTTTAAGACGAGAGACATAATCCCTCATTGACTCATACTCTTATTGTTTGATATTGTAGATTTGTGCTAGTGGGTTCCACTTGTCCCACTTCTAGCAAAGCTAGGCACAACGATAGTCTTAAGCCAAGTAAAATCAACCTTATCCTCTGACTTAAGCATCCTATACCATTGATGTGACATCCCACCTAACATTAGGAAAAATGAATGGATCTTTGTGAGCTCATTGATGTGTCCACATGTTTCACAAATGGACTCAAAGATTGCCACGTGTTGGATGGGATCCCCATATCCATTGAAGCTTTGCATAAGTTTTGCTATGTGGTACGATTTCATGGGATTTTGCCTTGGGGCATGAACTTGAGCAGTCCCCAATTCCCTTGCCATCCCCTACATATTTTCTACCTACCTCTTTGCTACCATCTTCATGGGATTTTGCCTTGGGGCATGAACTTGAGTAGTCCCCGATTCCCTTGCCATCCCCCTACCTATTTGATACCATCCTCAACAAATCAATTGGGTTAGCTATGGTGGTTAAGACTGGAGTTGGCTTATATGCTCGTTAAGTTGGCTCATATGCTAGTTCTGTGAAGTGTATATTCCCTCTACCTCTTCCCCTTCCTCTTCTTAAATTGGTTTCTTAGTGATACTCCTCTCTACCGAAGGTCGTGGAAAAGGATGAAGCAATGTATAAAGAATAGACCAAATAGAGGCTTTGGGAACCTGCCTGGGCCACAATTTAAGTGTGTGTGAACACTCATGGCCATGTATATAAGGCTATTTCTATCATAATACAAGAACACTCTCCCATTGTGTAATTAAGCTTTCCCTCTTGCTAAACCTCTCTAATCTTCTCTCTAATGCATTCTAGTGAGAGTGTGTGAGTGATTTGCTGTGAGAGGAGGGAGTAGTGCCCATAGTGCAATGTGATGGTGTGACAACGCTCATGGGAGAAGGCGAATGGTAAGCTACCCATGGTAGTGTTGAGCTTGGAGGCCTTAAGGGTTACGAGCTCAGCCCCATTGAAAAGATCCCCACATGCCACGTTGAGGTGAGTGGTTTCCTCAAAGCTAGCCTTAAAAAACATTTTTGGCACCGTTGTTGCCAAGTAGCAATCCCTTGGTTTAATCATCTCTAATCCATGGTTTACCCATTGGTCACACTCTTGAATAGTGAAGTGCCACAAATGAGAGTGGGATTTGATGGATATTTGTGTGCAAATGGTGTGATTTTTTCTTTCTTTTTTCTATGTGTAACATAGAGCTTAGATACTTAATTTTTGCATGTTATCTAGGTTTTTTATAGTATTTGATTACATTAGCATGTTAGAATTCATACTAGGTAGCTTAATGAACATAAAATTTCATTAAAAACAAAAAAAATTCTTGATTTTTTTTATCATTTTTACTAATACATTGGTTTTTTATTAGTGAAGTCGAGAGATAAAAATCATAAAACTTTGGAGTTTAGAGGTTAGATTAGGCTCCATTAAACACATAGTCATGATCTTTTTACTTCATGATCTTTTTACTTAGGAGACCCATATTGGGCAATTTGGTCAAGCAAAAACTTTCCAAAAATCGAATTTCAAATTTTCTACAGTCACGTATTGGGAAAAATATGTAAAATCAATGGCCGTGATTCTTCAGTGATTAGGCTTGTGATTATGTTCCTGAGTTTCTTGCAACAATTTTCTTAATTACAAGGCCCAAATATTTTCACTAATACACTGGTTTTTGATTACTAAAGTCTAGAGAAAAAAATCATAAAAATTTGGAGTTTAGAGGGTAGATTGGGCTCCATGAACACATATTCGTGATCTTTTTGCTTAGGAGACCCATACTAGACAATTTGGTCAAGCAAAAACTTCAAAAACTTTCCAAAAATCAAATTTCAAGTTTTCTATAGAATTACGTTTTGCAGAAAATCTACAAAATCATGGCCCCGTGATTCTTCAGTGATCATGCCCGTGATTATGTTTTCAAGATTCCTATCGTAATTTTTGAGATTACGAGGCCCAAAATAGTAAACCTTATCTTATCTTGATCGATGTGTTTCTGCAGCCACGAAAAAAATTAACGTGATTCTACAATCAGAGTAAAAATTGGCATGATCACGAATCACAGTTGTACGACCATAATTACGATGTACGAACGATGTGATTCTGCAATCATGAAAAAAAAACGTGATTTTATAGTCACAAAAAAGATAAACATAAATAATTGTAGAATCACGGTTATACGACCATAATCACGGTGTACAAGTGACATGATCACGAAAAAAATCGACGTGATTCTACAATCATGAAAAAAATTAATGTAATCATGGATTATGTTGTATAACCATAATCACAGTGTACGAGCGACGTGATCATGAAAAAAATTGGTATGATTCTACAGCCACGGAAAGAAATGGCACAAGCACAATTGTATGATTGGCGTAATCACAATTGTACGACCATAATCATGGTGTGTGAGTGATGTAATCACGATAGTATGACCATAATCACTGTGTACAAGAGACGCAATCATGAAAAAAATTGGCATGATCACAGATCACGATTGTATGACTATAATCATGATGTTCAAGCAACGTGATCACGAAAAAAATTGGTGTGATTTTGCATGGATCATGGTTGTACGACCATAATCACAATGTACGAGCAACCTTGTAGAATCACGCTCGTGAAAACTCAAACCTGCAAAATCATGATGCAAGAATAAGGTCAAACGAAGGTAGATAAAGCCTAAAATAGCAAAAGGGAGTGGGGAGAAGCTTTTGAGAAGCTAGGGGCTTGCACTTTATCTCAAGAATCCCAACCTATTTAAAAGATTCGAGAGGCATTGTTTTGCACCCAAAAGTCCAGTTTTTGTCATCTAGGGGTCCAAATTGACCGCCTTAACAAGGGGTCCAAATTGACCGCCTTAACAAAGGGTCCCATATGCTAGAAACTTGAGAGAAAGGGGAGCTTGTTATCCAAGAGACTTGCAAGAACAAGGTCAAAAGAGAAAAGAATGACTAGTCTAGGAGGTCAAAGCTTACCCCTATACATGCAGATGTCTAGTTTAGACCTCGAAGCCACCCTTAGGAAACCATTGAGACCTCGCACTCCTTGGGGACTTGATACCTACATTGGACCAACATTGTACATATGAGTGCTCCAATGGGTCTCACCAAGCCTATAATAATTCCAATTTTGCCAATCTTAAGTCCCTTGGCAGAACACTAACTCCAACCCAATCACTTCTCAACCACCTTTATCCTTTAGTGAACAAACTCTTTGCATACTGAATAGTTTAGGAAAGGGGGTTGAACATGGGTTAAAAGAGGTCCTAGGCAAAGAAGGAGTTGCACATAGCTTAAGGAATGCTCTTAAACATGTTGCTTGGGAAATATCCAATTATATCAATAAATTTGATGGTTCCATAGACCCATATGAGTTTATGCAAGTGTTTGAACAATGTTATAATGCTTTGGAGCAGTTGACTTCTCATGTAAGATTCAAGCTTTCACATTATGCTTAACTGGCAAAGTCGGTCGATGGTTTACCACATTGCAGCTTGAAATCAAAGTGAACTTCAAAACTTTAAAGGTAACTTTCATCTATGGGTTCTCAAGACAAGTTCACTTGTGGTGTGCATCATGTGAAATTTTACTCATTGAGTGGAAAATGGATGAAACCATATGAGATTTTATCCTCTCGATAAAAACTCAGGATTCACGATGTGAACCATGGAAAAATTAAATGGCGCTCAATTGAAACGATGTTTTATGATGGAGCTAAAGAAATCCAATCCCGATTGGATGACAACATGCTGGATAATGACCTAGAAGTGGAGAATCCATAAACAAATAAATGGTTGTAAACAAATTGCTTTCGGGGCTCACCGCTCAATAGCTTTACACCGTTTTGATGGAGAGAGAATCTGGGATAGAAAAGGGGCTAAAAATCAACAAGATTTGAAACTCCACCACTCAACACCTTTATGTCGTTTTGATGGAGAGAGAGAGATGGAAGAGGGGTTAAAAATCAACAAGATTTGAAACCTCTTACACTTGGGGGCATAAAGCCAATGCTTTTGTATTGCAATCATTGTAAATAAAGGTTATGAAACCACACCTTGTCCTAAAGTTTGTGCAATCAAACCAAATCAATCACAAGTTGTGCACCAACCTCGTTTGATTGGTACATCATCTTTAACTCAACAAAATATTATATAAATGAATCAGCACGAGACACAAAACCCTCAAACCATGAAAATCCAAGAACTTGCATTAGAAAGTCTAGTGCCCATGGCCTAGAATGAGACCAAACAAGGGGTAGAAATTGTTAAGGATGTGACGAGATCATCACTCCAGTGCTTTCTATTGTCTTGGACAAAACCCTCAAACCATGAAATCCAAGAACTCACATTAGAAATTCTAGTGCCCTTGGCCCAAAATGAGACAAAAAAAAGGGATAGAAATTGTAAAGGATGTGACAAGATCATCACTCCAATGTTTTCTATTGTCGTGGACAACACAAGATAGTACATTGCCTAGTTATTGCCAACACTTTGAAACCCCTATGTGAGTAATGTGCATTATACCACTTGTTCAAAGATTATTCGAGACTAAACATAGCAAAACCAAACATAATAGAAGTTGCACCACTCAACATTGTTAGTGTGCATAGTGGACGATCAACCACCATACCATTGAATGCGTTAACAAGGCTACAAGCTAAGGTGAGAACCAAAACAAAATCTACTAATGCTGAAACTTCAAAATGGGTCAAGGAAAATGTGACGTATCAAATTAACAAGGATCCAAAGCTTAAGGATGAATTCCACAAATCGAAACAGAAACTCAATGGAGATAGATAAGCCTCAAACCATCCAAAAGCTCAACCCATTGAAAAGGGATCTGGAACCTTAGAAACCGAACAAAACCAAGGACAAGCAAAAGGTAGAGGTTGAAACGAGCTCAAATGAGGATAGTAAAATCAAAACAATCTCACCAAAGGGACTTAAGTCAAATCAGAACATAAGAACATCCACTGCTTGCACAAGAAACATCAAAACCTACATTTGAAAAACTATTGATGATGGTAGTAGCAAAAAACAAGTTTTGCTAGTAGACAAAGAGACTGGGATACAAGTGCTACATGGAAGGACACAATCTAAAACAAAACTTTGTCATGTGACACCATGGGAAAACAAGGAGTTAGAAGCATGTGAACCTTTCCAACAAAATGAAGAAGAATTGGTCACAACGGATAATTCTGGAAATGAAATGTGGGATAGCATGGTAAGAATGGTCCAATGGTGGATTGAGTCATCCGTTGACTCCTCCCCATCGACTTTCCAAATGTTCATGTAAGAGAAACAATACCAAATAGAGGATTATCAATTTCCCTTTCAAAATGAGCCATATTTGGCGTGAACGAAACTTAAACTTTGAGACAAGCAAACGGGAGAGAACTCAATGTGTTGTATGGAGGTGGAACGATGTCACTGGCTTATTGCAATGATAATCTAGAAGGAAATGAAACCAAAAGTGTCCATGCAAATGAGACACAAACATCAATACAATCAATGGGAATGGGTAAACAATATGCATCTTTGTACACAATTAGTATTGTGGACCCTAACAATGACCTTCAAACCCTCGATCAATCCTCGATGCATAAATGAAGACCTGAAAGTACTCTAGGAGAATATGAGCTAAGGGTTGAAGGTCAAATGAATGAATTTGGAAGTGAATGTAACCGAAACATCTATGCTATCTCTTAAGGATCCAATTAACATTTGGCTAGAGTTCCTAGTGGGCAAATACATTAAATGAAAATAAGCAGTGATTAGCCTCAACGCATATTGTTTCAAGAAGAATTTGGGAAATCTTTAGGCCAACCCATACTCACTCCTAAACAAATAAATGTGCTAGAATGCTAAAGGCCAAGACCTTGAAGTATGGGGTTATTTCTCACACACAATTATCACTCGGGATGATAGCATTGAATGTGAATTTCAAGTTATCCCTGAGGAACCAGGTTTTCCTTGGTGGTGATTGGTTGGTCAACACTTGATACTCCATTGCTGAAAGCAAGCAAACTTTCCTCTTGGATCCTTGAAACATTCTTCACATTGCTCTTACGACCAAATAAAAGTTAGAATGTAGAGTCTGAACACCTCTTGCTAAAGTCAAAACAATTGAAAGCTCAAAAACTTGAAGCTTCTTAAACCTTTCCAATGGATTCCTAGAATAGAAATTGGCTTTGAAATGAGTTTGGAAGTCAAACCATCCAATCCCAAAACAATCTCATGACATATAAGCTATGGTGTTGTATAGGCGAGCCAAGCTTGCTGGCTCATGAATGGATTTCATGGAGTGACACTCAAGGTATGCCATGTCTAGGATCTTTTGAATGTATTATTTATGTGAATACTAACCCCTTGAAGTATAAGATTTGTGTGTTAGAATATGTGCTGGAAGTGAATTTTTTCCTAGGGAGGGATTGGGCTACCTTGGTGCACGTTATCATCAATTGAATGTGTGCCATGAAGATTTCTAACAGAAGTGGTAGTGCCATTCTATGACAAGGATGAAATAACACTCAACGCTCTTTATAACCTTGTTCAAAAGCGGCAATTAGCCTCTACATCAGAAACCACTCTTGGTGAAGACCTACCATCTCCATCAAATATCCTCTGTGATGAACTCTCTAAATCAGCCAATATCCCCAAAAAAGGGATGAGTCCCAAATCTACATATTTAGAGTCCTTAAACTATAGGTCTTCCATGAAGGTGAACATTCTGTTTCTTCAACAACTTAGAGTAAAGGTCACATCTTTTGAAAGAAGAGATGTCTAGGATGCATCTACTATGTCCCAAAAAGCACCAAGTAAGGAGCCACATCTCAACCACAAAACCTCGTCTACAATAGCCACTCCTAGAAAAATTCCCAATCACCAAGGGTGGCACCAATGGTCAAACCCATGACTAACAAAGAACCCAAGGATGAAACTTCTACTACAAGGAAAAATCCTTAATCGACATCACCAACAAAAGAAATTTCTCACACCAAGGGAACCTCATAATCTATAGCCCCTCTCTTGTCACCTCCAAGACCCTTAACCATAACAACCAAGCTTATCACACTGTAGCCGACAAAGGGAAAGCTATCATAGTGACCTCATCAACGATAACCCCTCTTGCTAAGTCCCTAAGTCTACAATAACAAGATAGCCTCAACATTAGTAGCGCTTCCTTTATTGAAGACCCCAGCCTCCTCATCAATGCTACCACAACCCAACACTAAAGCCTTGATAACTTATATCAAAAAAGGTACAAAAGCTTCAATTCTAGCAAGGAAATATCTTTCTTTGCCACCAAGAAGGCCATAAAGACATTTCCAAAGCATCAAAAGGTAGGTGGAAAAGTGGCTGCTCCAAGTAGAAGGGTTCTATGAGGGTAACAATCCTATTTGGCTACCTAGTCAAACCAAACAATGTTCAAATGGATAAATTTAAATCCCTGATAAGAAGAAGAAAATAAGGAAGTCTCAACCATGGTATCAAAAGCAAACACATAAGAGAATTCTAGTAAAGGAAAGATGGATTCCAAAGGTAATATTACAAGCCCAAGGCTATCATGAAGGTGCAAATCCCACTAAGGTGAACCATGCACCCAAAGAAGAAAAGATATGCACCTAGGAAGAAGTCCACACTAAAACAGAGACCACATCAACCAATTTACCATGCTCAACACCTAAGAGTTCACCAAAGATGGGATGGGTACGTAAACCTACTTCGGGCTTAAGGATATTATGAAGGTAATACCATCATATGGGTGCCTAAACCTGTCAAAATTAATCAAGTTTCATCATTAACTTCAACTCAAGGAACTCAAAATAATTATATGGGGTGAAGACCAAAGCAAAAACAACCTAACCACATGGAAAACTGTAGTTGTCCACACCAGCAAGAATTACCTCTCACCTCATCCCCAGTGAAGCAATGCAATTAGAGATGTCTTCATGGATCATCTACACGAACTTGCTCTTTGAACTAGTTGTTGAAGTTGCAGAAGCTCATTGGGTAGACACTAGAACCTACTCTCCTAAAAATGGGGGTAGCCACAAGAACCTGTTACTCACTTGGGAGCAGACAAACAAATACCAACGGAGCCACAAGAACAACTACCTGCCAAGGTAGAATGTCACATGAACCTCCCACGAACACAATCTGGTGAATTATCATCAAAAGGAGTGCAAAGGTAAAAAACCTCATCAGTAGCCAAATAGATTCTGCCAAATAATAAAAAAGATTTGCATAAAGGGTTAGATTGGACTCATAGGTGTCCAACTCCTAGCAATGCAATATTTCAAGGGTCAAATTACAAAGGATAGACAAGGATGCAAAAGTTTTCACCACTACGATTCTTCCACCCATAGCTGTGATTTCGAACACCTATAAAATCACGAAGGCTAATACTCACACAAATGTGCAACCACATGGCCACAAGGTTTTCTCATCATATTTCCAATCCAAGAAACCATTATTATGTAAATTCATACAATTGCACCACCATGATTATCAAAATCACGCTTGTGGTTCATTCTTGAACAAGAATATTCTTCAACGAGCCTACCATCCTTGTTTACTACAATTAGAGAGAGTAGCTGCTCAGTGAATACTTTTTTACTCACTCACTGGTGAAAACCTCATTATCGACACCTTCTAGATACATTTCTGGACCACGGTGGGTGTAGACCTGACCCATGGTACGACCCATCACCTAGAATTCCTTAAAGTCCAACCTAGCTAGTTAGCAGCCAATGATCTTGTCCAAAGAGCCTCTGACCCTTTCCATCAAATGGCTCCACAACCTTGCAAGTCGACCACTTTCTTTTAATCCTCTCCAATTGTTTCATTGCCAATAGCTTTAACAAGAGTTTAAGGACTCACCCCTTTTGTACTTCATTATGTATTAGCTTAACCAATGGTTAAAGAGTACTAATTGTTCTTAATAGATTAAAAAAAAGCACCAATACCAATGGTTAAAGAGCACCTAATTGTTCTTAACTGATTAAAAGAGCACATGGGAAATAAAACATGTTAGGTCACTACAAGATACTTTGATAGCCTGCAAAGGGACATATAAAAACACAAAGATGTGCTCATAAGGATTGATTGTTAGTGCTCCTCTGCACTCTTATTCCATTGCTATAATCGCCATAGAATTCACACTAGCCTCAATAAACATTGTAGCCTTGCATGTGATTGCAAAAAAAAAAGAGAAAAGAAAAGAATGCGAGAAGCAATCACATGCAAATGGCCCCCCACCCCAATTAGGATCCCATATGCTATTAACTTTTTCATTTGCTAACTAGCTTCTTCATCCCTTTAGCAGAACGAAGACATGCAACATTTCCTTATCAACACTAAGCATACATCTACCCCTTCACAAAGTCTTCGATTCGATCATGAGGATGGGATCGAGACATCAAGAAGGGGGGGAGGTTAACCATTTTAGGGTTAATGAGGTTTGCCACACCCAATTGTATGCCAAACCTCATTAACCGTTTTAGGGTTAATGAGGTTTGCCACACCCAATTGTATGCCAAAGCATGAGTAATCTACATCAAATGTCAAGGATGGACACACCAATCTCATGTACAAACAAGCCATGGCGCAATGGTGTCCAAATCTCAAAATTGAATGGGTGCCCGTAAAGGGTAGACAAATAATTAATGGTGTTTTTTGTTCCATGAGCGTGTGGTAGTGAGCTAGGATGTGCTCCCTAGTATTGTAATGTATCAATATATTATGAGATGAAGCAATGTATAAGGAATAGGCCAAATAGAAGCTTTGGGCACCTGCACGGCCACAGTTTAAGTGTGTGAATACTTATGGCCACGTATATAAGGTAATTTCTCCTATAAGGCCATAACACTCTCCCATTGTATAATTGAGCTTTCCCTCTTGCTAAACCTTTCTCTAATCTTCTCTCTCATGCATACTAGTGAGTGTGTGTGAGTGATTTGATGTGAGAGGAGGGAGTAGTGCCGATAGTGCAACATGGTAATGTGACAACGCTTGTGGGAAAAGGCGAATGGTAAGCTACCCACCATGGCGGTGTTGAGCTTGGAGACCTTAAGGGTTACGAGCTTGGCTATTGGAAAGATCCCCATGACTCGTTAAGGTGAGTATAGGTGAGTGGTTCCCTCAAAGCTATCTCTTAGCCTTAACACTCCCATCTATAGAGTAGAGAGTGCCTTTGTTAAGCCCAAAAATGGGGTTAACGTCTTATTTCAAAATTGTACGTAATTTTGGCAAAATACGCTTTTCAAGCAACAACACCGAAAAGCATATGACATCTAGGCTTAGAGAAAGAAAGTCGCCAATAGTTGAATATCACAATAGTAGATGAATCATGACCTTTCACAATTACAACCATGCATCTAACCTTGTGTGTAGCTAGATAAGTGTGATGCTCAAGTACTACACATCAGCAAGCTTTGATTGCACAAAAATGCCAAATTGCTATGATGGTGAGTCTGATATGGCAAGCACGTAAGAGCACATAGAATGTGCATAGCTATTTTTGAAAGAGCTTGCAAAGCTTGGAATGGGCTGTTTAGCGGTGACAACCAATGCACTACCATGAGTGTGGCGACAAGTAATGCGCCACATGTTAATGAGAAGGAGATAAACATAAGATTGTAGACAACCTAGAACATAGAACCGAAGAGTTGATCAAGAGCATGGAGTAGAGCACCTAGGCAAAAACTACCCTATACTGTTACAAAACCGACTCAAACCTCTCTCATTGCAACTCTAATGTTAGAGAATTTTAAAACTCTAGGTGAATTTAAATACAGTGAGAGAACCACGCACAAGAATAAGTATTGGCTACTTGTGCCTACACCCACAAATATTAAATGCAAGAAGTCGTTAACCATGCAAAAAGCAACATCCAACGCCAACTAAGAGATTGTAATTTAGAAAAAGCTATATGCAAATTTCTGAAGAAATCTTTCTATAGCCCACTTAGATAACTGTTTGTTGGTGACCTCCACCCCAAAAGGGACCTTCAAATGGTTGCTACTCCAAATGCAGATCAGCTCTGGAAGATGGAAGGCATGCTTTTTTGGATTGTCCTGCTATCAGGGGTTAAAATTGGGAAATGGGTAGCCAAGTCCTTAGGTGTGCAAGGTCTCTGGTGGGGGGACTGGGTTCTAGGTAGGGGAGGGGAATCTGAAGAAGTCACTAACCTGCTTTTTAATATTATTAGATATGGTTGCCTATGGGAAATATGGGTATCTAGAAATAGTATTGTGTTTCAAAAAGGGGAGAATACTGGTCTAAATGTGATTGAATTGATGTATAAATGTACTCACCTGTGTTGGTCTATATATTATGTTAACAAGCTATATGATGCGAACATTTTTCACACAATATACTCTCTGTAGACTGGGATCAGCTGATCTGTTGATCAGCAGACCCAAGGGTACATACTAGGTTATATCTAGTTGCATGCACGATTACTCAGCTTATGGTGTGAAGACCAGGCCTCCCAAATTTGGGCCAAAGACCAAAAGATACCCATCCCATTTGTGGTCTTCATTGAGAACCCCTTGGTGGGTACCAGACCAGTGGTCAAGGTGTGGACTGGCAAATATGTCTTGGAAAGGCTACCCCCTAAAGGATGTACCACTCTGAAGCTATGATGATTGCTTGCATGCAACTTGGATACCATGTGTCTTGGAGCCAGTCCTCATTTGTGTGGGACGATGATAGATGGGATAAGTTATGTAAGTTGCTAAATTGCAACGTAAATGAGTTGGAATAGTGTCTGGCTCATAGTCTTTGGCCCATACCTTTTGACTCTCCACTGCTGTAAAGTTTCTCCAGTGTTAATATTAGAAATATCTTTCAAAAAAAAAAAGAAAAAGCTATATGCAACCATTAATAAATATATGAGAGTCAAACAATCCTTCCCACACGTTTTAGGCTTCTGCTGTAACTTCAATTGGACGCCAGGTGGCAAGTCTTGATTGGGAGGTTTTTAGATTACACACAGTCTGCGTGTGAGAGTCTGGAGAGGCCATGGAGACCATGGCTGTTGGAGTGGCACACATCATACATCTTTATTCGTCATCGAGAACACGGGCCTCGGGTACATTGCTAGACCCCAATTACCTGGCTATTACCGCCATCGTCACGGTGAGTTCCCTTCCCTTTCTCCATCACGCTTTGTTCTCAAAACAAGAAGCCGAATGTGTTTAGCCTGTTTTGGAGACCTTTTCCCCCGCAGGTTCTTTACCAGTTGGCCTTCTTCATCGTTGCCGCCTTCTTCAAATTCGACAAAGTCACAGATTTCGCAGGTGCAGAAAACATTGCCTGATTGCTTGGTTGTATTGCTGATACCAAGGGTAGAAATCCCTAGATATCTTCTTTGCAAAGAAGAAATGTCTTTTTTTTTTTTTTTTTTTTGGGGGGGGGGGTCAAATTCATAATCTTTAGCTCAATCATTTAATTATATTGCTAAACTCATTCACTTATATTGCTATACTCGTTTAATTATATTGCTAAACTCATTCGGAATAGGTTCAATATGCTGCTAAACCTATTGGTGTGATTAACTTTTGTGGCATTAGGCTTATGGCTTTTAAATATGCTGGTAAATTCAGGATAAATGACTAACTTATGTAGCATAGTCATGGGAAGAGTGTCAAGCTAGTTTAGAAATACTTGACAAGCTCAGAGCTGTAATTATGCTGTTAAACTCATTGATAAATGAGGGTGAAGCTTGTGTGGTATAGCCACGGAAACAAGAAGGGAAATGGTGTCGAACCATTATTTAAGAATGCTCCCGTGCTGTTGTTGTTGTTGTTGCCACAGGGGGCACTAATTTCGTTGTCTTGGCCCTTCTCACCGCCATTTTACACGGCACCTGGTATTTCAGACAGGTATGATGTGTCTTTTGCATTGATTTTTTTTTGTTAACAGGCAACCCATGTTCAGGTAACAGATCGTGGATACTTTTAGGGTCAACAATATTGATGAATTAGGCGGCTTACATGTCTCCATACAATTCTGTTATGCAATCTAGTTAAACAGTTTCTGTTTTGTTTTTGCTCCTCCAGGTTTTATTCAGGCTCATTTCTGCTGCACTTTATAACTTATTATGTCCCTGCTCTCCTTAAACTCTGCAGGCCTCTATGCCATGTTTGCTGTTCCTCTCTAGTGTCTACAGACTTTTGCTGCCAGCATTGGTTATGGCTCTTGTGAGTTTTGACAAAGATAGGGAGCTCATTCTCCCATCCTTTTAGGCATAGTTGCAACCTATGATTGCTCATGCAAACAATCGTAACACGTTCGATACTTGTGCATGTTATGTGCTCTTCTGTTGGGCTTTTGAAGCATCTGTGAAGGAAAGATGTTTACAGCCTTAAACATATGCAATGAAGATTTATGAATTATAAAGCATTGAAGTATTCTCTTTGCCTTTAATGTTCATGTTAAAGCTATCACACCAAGAAGTTGGATTGTCATGCCTAGTAGTTGTGAAGAGTTTTCTTTGTCCATAACATGTCTTGTTACAGCTTGCTACAAGTCAACCTGTCAATCTTCTACTCCCCAAAAATGTTTGAGGATTTAAAAGTGTCTAAAACATGTGTAGAGACTACTCCTTAGGCATTAGAATGTAGCATGCATGATAACACAAGTATGATTGGTGGGCCCTAACATTTATAATGTATTCATACTTTTCATTCCTCCAAACGTGCGAAATATGATAAATATGATTGCAACTATGGTGTAAGGTGACTACTTGTGTGTGTGTGTGGGGGGTGTAATGTCCAGGACAGGTGCACACTAGTGCAGGGGCAGGGGTGCCTAGTGCGGAGATATCCCTAACGTGGGCGGAGGCTTATGAGTGGAGGCATAGTTATAGGTTAAAAGCTTATAAAAGCACTCGGGCTAATTATAAAGCCCAATGGCCTATATAAGTGAAACTTAGGCACATAATGAAAGGAAGGAAGAGAGATGGAGACTCGTTAAGGTGGAGTCTAGAGACACGTAGACTTCGTTTTTTTACATGGATGTCTATCTCCATGAAAGCTTGCCAAACAAGTCTTGATTAGTAATGTCAAAAGTGATTATGAGTTATGAAAGGTATACAAGCTATCCCATAAGTGACTTATATAGTCACTGATGTAGCTATGGCCTTCTGCTCAGGGGTGAGTGCAGAGGACTTTATGGTTGGGAGGTGATCCTTAAGCCTCGCTCCTAACGTGGGCGGAGGCTTATGAGTGGAGGCATAGTTATAGGTTAAAAGCTTATAAAAGCACTCGGGCTAATTATAAAGCCCAATGGCCTATATAAGTGAAACTTAGGCACACAATGAAAGGAAGGAAGAGAGATGGAGACTTGTTACACCAGACGGGGTGCGTTTGTATTAGAGCCCAAGGTTTATCTTGCCTTGTATGAGCTCAGATTGTTCGTACATCGTACACTCGTGCAACTTGCGCACATGTCCGTATATCCTTACGTGTCATCCACACCGGTTCGTACACATCCTTGCAAGACGATTGTACCTGCTGTTTGTTGAGTCTCATCCAAGACTGACCAAGGATCATCTGACACAGAACACACCTAGAAGTAAGGCTTTAGGCTCACCTCCTAGCTACAGAGTCCATCTAGACTCACCCTCGAGTTGGTGGCCATAGCTGTGTACACCCTAGGCAAAGCTCCTCCGCGGTAAGACTTGGTGTTCCATACCACCAAGCTACACCGTGCAGGTGTCCTTGTGGTGAGCAATCCTGTTGGGCCTTAGGCTACGAGTCAGACCAGACGATTGTGTCCTAGAACTATACCTTGGGTCATTTAAAGTTTGTTTTGCGCTTAGTCATTAAAAATTTGTTTAGCTTGTTTGTTAGAAATTCTTTTGTTGTGGTTCAGTAAGTAATTTGTGTGTGTATGTGGGCATGTGTGATTTAGTTATGTATTTGTCTAGTTTTGCAAGTTATTACTATTATTATTATTATTTCTCCTTGGGTGTCTATATTAAGCTTTCCTATTTTTGATTTTGTTTGTTTTAGTGATTCTCTTCTTTCTTTTAAAATTATCTGTAAGTTTAGATTCATTTGGTGTTATGATGATACATCACTTATATAGGAGCCTGGGCCCTAAACTGCAACTCAAAGTGGGGTGGAAGGGGTTTCACAAAACACTTGACCATTAATGCAATTAAAAACTTAAATTGGCCACAAACATATGCCACTTAATTCCACAAAGCTGTAAAAGAGAGACATCCACATCTAACACCACATAGAGGTCGGAATGCCCCCCCCCCCCCCCCCCCCCCCTCCTTCCCTCTTTGGAGTATTTTATTACCCAAGGAGAATAATATCATGTACAAGCTTTGGGGGATTGCACGCTCCATATTTATCCACAGACAACCATGAATAATTCATATACACGGGCTGTCATCAAAAAGCCCCATGAAAATCACCCTTTTTAGAGCTGGCCGACCCAGAAAAGGGAGGCTAAGCTGAAGCGCATCCCTCTGGGGCACATATACTTCACGGGCTGCTCTCTTTGGTGATCTGGACAGGCTGGCTACAGAGTTTTTCTCTTTCTCTCTTGCATGAAAACAGGCTGGAAACAGCTGCCGTACCTTCTCTCTCTAGCTTGAGGCTTGGCAGGACACAGGCGACCACGCATTTGCACCTCTCTCCTCACATACAGTTCAGACCGACAGCAGCTTCTGTCTCTCTCTCTCTCTCTCTCACCCTCAGAACTAGCCGTACAACAATGGACTATTGTGGGGCAGATTTGGGGCTGTTTCTGGGACTGATCTGGCACTGTGACAGGGGCTATCTTGGAGCTGTTATGGACTGATTTACAGGGCTGATTTGGACTGAACTGACGGCGCTATTTGGGCTTGTGAAGAGGCCTTATACTCTGTCCCATACAAGCCTTGTGGAAAGCTTCATTGGAAATGTGGAATTCTGGTGCTGAAAGCACCCTCACCTTGGGTTTCTTGTAACAGCTTCTGATCAATAAAGAAGTTACCTACGGGGGGCTTTATGGGCTCTTATGATTCAGCCATATGGGTTTATGGACAGCTATGTGGGCTATTGGATAAGCTATGTTGGCCAGTATTTGTAACTGAGTACTGACCTGAAACACTTTAAGTACACGCAAAGTATCACAATAGAAAGCCACAAAAGGTGGACAACACACTGAGTAGAACGGCCAGCTGTCCACGTACCCATATGGCTGAATCATAATGATGGAGAATGCCCGCATGAAGAACTTGGGAGAGCTCCTTGAATTGTGTGCGCCAACATTGAGGGGTAGGGTCCTTTTTATAGTTTCCCAAGAAACTTATAAAAGCCAACCTTAGCTTTTCTAAAAAAACTTGAAAAGCTTAAAAACTGAAAGCTTTTACCTTTTTTTTTTGGGGGTTAAAAATTGTTAAGCACGTAATTATTTTTAGCCTGAGCTTTTCTTTCTTTCGAAAAACCCCGTGTTGATTACTGCACGACACTTCTCTTTCTCTCTCTTTGTTGTGCACGCTGGCTTTCTCTCTCAGCTTTTTTTTTTTCCCCTCTCTACACCTGCCACCTTATGGTTGACGGTGCTGGATATGCGGCGCTCATGTTTTGTGCTGTCCGGCCTGTCGGTGTCAGCTCTGGAAGAAGGAAGGGGGGGGGGGTGGGCCGCGGGGAGGGGGGGGCGCTGGAGAAGGAGCCGGGAGTGGTGGGAGAGGCACGCGAGGAAGGGAGGGGAAGTAGGGGAAATGGGCCACGTGGGGGGGGGGGTGTGGGGGCTGGGGGTGTTGCTGTGCGAATGGAAGGCAAGGGGCAGAGATGGGTTGCGCACAGAAGGCAGGGAGGGGAGGGGGCTGCACACAGAAGGTGGAAGGTGGGGAGGGAGGGGCTGCACACAAGAGAAGGGCGAAGGGAAAAAGAGGGGGTTGGGGGGCAGGGACACAGTGACGGGGGGTTCACAGGGTAATGCGGGAGCTTAAGCTAGTAGGAAATCAAGATTGTTAGTGTGGATTATTTTGCTTCATTTGTGCAAGAGCAGGGCCAAAGCCCACCCATCTGTTTTGCTGTTGGCTGGCATTTGGAGAGTTGGGAGAACGCATTTATTGGTGTGTTGTTTGTTTCCCTTGATTATGAAGCGATGTCGAATGGTTAGCATGTTCCCCTCTTCCCCTTCATAAAATTTGTTTCATATGGGTTTTTTATTTTATCAGAACTCTCATTTTTATTGCGAAGATTTGACACCCTGATATCCGTGTTTGCATTTTGTAGATTGTTTTGACGGCGTTCGTAGTGATTTGGGGTTCTCGGTTAGGGATTTTCCTGCTGCTTCGGTAATTACCCCAGTGTAACCCAAAGCATTCTGTTTTTATGTGTAAATGGTATTAGTCAGTCTCCTGCACTTGTTTGTTTGCCAAACTGGCTGATCTACAGATCAGGTTCCGTTCCAACTCTCCAAACACGTCTTGCCGATGTGCTCCTGATGGACAAGCTCCAAAATCTCTGGAATGCATCAATGATTACCCAAATGCCCTATTTATAGGGGCTACCACAAGTGGCTTTGCCTGTTCATCCATTCTGTCCACTATGGGGCACCCATTTCTGGTCATCTTGGCTGACCTAAACAGTGTCCAATTGCTGCAGGGCTGGTTGGCTGTGCATGCAGGTAGGTCACATTCTCCCCCTCTATGAATACAGCTGCCCTCAGCCGTATGGTATCCATATGGGTGCAAAAAGGTTTAGTCGAATCTCTTTTAAGGTATTGTTTGGCCTAAGATGTGGGAAATCACTTTACGGCCATTTTTGAAGCTAACGTTCACGTTACCTCTTCAGCACCACAACTTGCACAGAAACTCACTTGGAGAAGGATGAAACACCAATCGAGGGAGAACTAGATGTGATGACTTGCTATGGGAAAATAGAGGTGAATATAATGCAAGGGAGACCAAAGTTATGGGAACTGAACCTGAGCTGAGAGAAAACTGCTCATGGCCTCGGCGACAAATAGAAAGAGGTAGGGTGCTAGTGGGCAGTCCTAAGTCACCTCTTGCTCCATGAATGAGAACCTGACTGTGAGAGGCCGAGTAAAGTCCCGAAACACCACAGATCCGCTCCACTGGGAACCCCATCCGGTACATCTTGCCCTCCAGAAAGCCCCAATCAACTCTACCATAGGCTTTCTCGAAATCCAGAAGGAGCACAATGAGGTCCTGCTGCTGCATCCTGGCCAAAGCTATCGCCTCCCAGAAAGTGATGATCCAGAATGCTTTGATCCTAAACAAAACCTATCTGAGTGTCATGGATCAAGTCAGGGAAGGCTGAAGTCTCTGGTTGATGGCCTTGGCGAGATGAAGCTCCATAGCATCGACAAAGGTAAACAAAACTCATGAAATTGGAAAAAAACTACTATCATTATTCGCTCTCTTCGTCTCCTTTCTTTGCCAAAATAGAGTGGTGCATGTTCTCTTATTGCCAACCGTGCTTCTTTTAAGCTCAAAATGGCTTCCTTTATTTGTAGGCGGTTCCAAGGAGGGTGATGGGTCTCCACTATCGAATCTCCAATCTGTCTCACCACCCTCCTTAGGAATCAAGTGAATCAAACCCTCTAAGAGCCTCTCAGGCATGGCACTTGTGATCATAATCTCATTGAAGGCTGCTCGAAGGCCACCTTCCATGAGATCCCAGTGGCGAAGAAAGACAGAAACTGGAAGCCTATCCGGCTCTGGGCATTTTCCCCTAGGGAGAGCTGTCAATGCCTTCGCCAACTCCTCTGCCGTGAAGGGAGTCAATAAGAAGGTCCGGATAGCGGGGGGAACCACCTCTCGTGTGCTGTCGGACCCTCTCGCTCGCGTCCACCACTTGTGGGGATACTAGGGCACCCATGAGGAGGGATCGAAAAAAATTAGTGGCAATGGCTCTCACATGGGGGGAGGGGGGGGGGTCAGCAACAATAGCTCCATCCTAGCCACACAACTTGCGAATACCATCTCTTCGCCTATGGGGCCTCGGGCCTGCAATCTCAAAGAAGTCTCCCGTGATATCTCTAGTATGGGTTGAGAAGGACGCTTTGGCATGGTATTTGTACTCCATCCTCCTCTCCTTGATGGATCTGATCTCTGTATGACTCTCAATCCACGAGCTATCGGGGGAACTCTCCTGGAGACGCTGTAGAGGAGCAAGAGCCCTCCAAATGCGACCCTCTTGCTCACGAAATCCCTCCAATTTGCTTTGTGCTGCCTCCCGCAAAAATCTGTTGATCTCACCAAGGCCCGCATCCAAGGTGCACATGGCAGAACCGGAGATACAATCCAGGATCGCGACTTCGGATCCCATAATCTGTAAGCTTTGGAATGAGAGCTATATCCAAGGAATTTGCACTTCTTGGACTTGCGATCAAATTTGGATCTGTCAGAATCAGGGATAGAACATAGAGCATCACAACCAAAAACCCTGAAATGAGAGACGGAAGGTTTTTGTCGAGTAAAAGCTTGCTCTGGAGTCATCTAAGGAACCGCCTTCGTAGGAGAATGGTTAATGATGTAAACAACAGTGCTCACAGCTTCTCCCCAGAAAGAGGGAGGAAGATCAGATGAAGAAAGCATGGTACGGGCCATCTCCTGAACAGTCCTATTCTTGCATTCAACCACACCATTCTGCTGCAAGGTGGAAAGGTACGTAAGGTATGGTACGAATCAGGTATGCAAGGTACGCATTCAAGTACGGGATGAGATTTTGAGGTACGTTAAATACGTAAGGTACGTAAAAACCTAAAAAATATACTATATAGTGTATATATATACGGAACACACTATATACGGAAAAATGAATGTATATATATATATATAGCCTTTATGCTGCGGAAGAAGCCCTCGCCAAAGTTTACACTTATAGTGAGACGAAAACTTGGAAGATAAGAGAGAGAGAGAGAGAGAGAGAGAGAGAGAAACCTGAAATCGGTTCATGAGCACACAAGAATCCCTCATCAAGTTACAAGTCTACCCTAGGTTGCGTTTCACATCCTTGTGCAGTTGCTGTGTGTTGATGAGACTTGCGTTTGCTTATAAAACACACAAAACTTTGCATAAGCTAAAATTGGTGGGCTAGTTTTTTTTTTAATGGCCCAAAATGCTTTTAAAATCTGCCACATACAACCAATGAGGTGATAGCTCAAGTGGAAAAGGTGTTTGCCTAGGACCAAGAGGTCTTGGGTTCAAAACCCTCCTTGGTGCTTCCTCGGCGGCATCGTCTACGGGCGGTGGAAAATCGGTAACTACGGGAGGATCTTGGGCCTAAGGCTAGTCGGACAGGGGGAACTTAAAAATTTTTTTTGCCACGCACGGATCCATACCATACACTAAAACGTACCAACGTACCTTATCATAAGGTACGTACGTAGAGATGCAACCTTGTTCTGCTGAGGAGTGTAAGGTGTGGAAAATTGATGGCTTATATCTTTTTGCATGTAAAAATTATGGAAGGTTTTGGAGATGCTCCTTCATTGTCGGAATGGACTTGTTGAACCTTCTGTGTGGTCACAGTCTCGACCAAAGTCACCCACTCTTTGAAGCGGGAGAAAGCTTGAGATTTTTTTGCCAAGAGATAAACTCAAACTTTGCGTGAGTAATCATCAATAATAAGCATAAAGTACCTGGCTCCTCCTTGGGCAGTAGTCCACATGGGGCTGCACATGTCCATATGAATGGGCTCTAGAATATGAGAAGCCCGATGAGTGGCCTCATGAGAAAAGGCATGACAGCGTTGCTTTCCATATGATGACAAGCCACACAAGTGGAGTGGGAGGGTTTCAGTGGTGGAAGATCCTCGATCATCTGCGTAGAAGATAGTAGCTGTAAAGAAGTATAATTCAGATGCCTGTAGCGAACATGCAACAAATCCATATCTGAAAGAAAGAGCAAACACAGGTTGTAGGCCCAAACCACAAACTGTAGAAGGCTGTGAACAGTTGATTATTGCTGAAAATGAGCACGAGGGAAGCCCGTAGGTGCTTACAAGCATAAGAGACTGTTGCTACAGCAAATGACCTCCAGCACATATGCAAGAATGAGATGGAAAAACTGAGGGGAAGGGTGAGCGCCCTTACATATCCCTCCGGAGAGCCGGTCGGCCAGGTGTAGCAGGTCGACAGCTGTCCAATAGCATAAAAATGCTATAGAATGCCTAAAAATGGTAGAAAAGTCCCAAACTTGGAGCTGCAAAAGCTGGAGCAACAAGAACTGGTGGCTGTAAAGTAGTAGCTGGCACCGGAGTTGCAGCAGGAGGAGGAGCTGGATGTGGAAGAGGTATAAGATCACTAACATCTGCCGGGAATGGATCATTCAGAAAGTCGGAAGATGCATCAGGTGGAAACAAGCTCTTATCAAACCGAGCATCACAGGAAATGATGATGTCATCAGCCTTCAGATCCCAAAAGCGGTACCCTTTGGATCTCAAATGTAGTCCTTTTCTCATTTGGGACATGCACATAAGTAACACAATTGAAAACACGTAGATGAGAAACATAAGGCTTGTGTCCTTTAAAAGCCTCCTTCGGAGTCATTCCCTCAACCGCTTTTGTGAGAGACCGGTTAATGAGATAAACTGAGGTAGCCACAGCTTCACCCCAGAAAGCAGGAGGGAGACCTGCATGATGCAACAAAGCACGATTCATCTCTTTGACGGTCCGGTTCTTCCATTCCACAACTCCATTCTGTTGAGGAGTGTAAGGCCCTTCGAAGCAAGGGAGTCATCAAATGGTACAAACTCGCCACCATTATCAGTCTGGAGGAAGGAAACTCTACCCCCAGACTGATTTTCCACCATTGCGGTTCAAGTCTTGGAACTGCCAAAAGCATCTGACTTGCGAGCCAAAAAACATACCCAGACTTTGTGAGTGAAATCATCCACAAGAAGAAGAAAATATCGAGCCCCTCCAAGAGACCCACCCTCCATAGGTCTTGCAAGATCTGCATGTATAAGCTCCAGTCTTCGGGTTGCTCGATGAGTGGCCTCCTCTGGAAATGCATCTCGATGATGCTTTCCCATCATGCAAGATGAGCAGATGTGAGAAAGAGACCTCAGCTGAGGTAGTCCGCTAACAACTTGTTGAGAATGGAACTTCTGTAAGGTAGCAATGGGTACATGACTGAAGCGAGAATGTCATAAAGAAGTATCTGCCTCAGAAACCAAAGCCATCAAGGGGGAGAAAAGCTCATGAATATGTGAGTCATTGCGAGGGATCTTGAAAGAAAAGTTGGTGATCTTGTAGAGACCCTCATCATGGACTCCGTTGGCAACAACCGAGAGAGTCTTCCTGTGGATCACTTCAATGACCTCATCATCAAAGTACACACCAAGTCCCTTCTGAGAAGCTTTGTATATTGAAAAAAGATTTTTGGAAATCTGTGGTACATGTAAAACATCATGTAAGGTGGCAGAGGAACCCAAAGAAACATTACCAACACCGGTGACAGGAAGCTAGGAGTTGTCGCCGATACGAATTGAAGAAGAGAGTTTCGTAGTCCTCCAAGATATGGGCCTGATTGGTCATGTGGGCAGAAGCATCACTATCACCAACCCATTCCACCGCTTCAGGTGTGTCATTGAACTCTTCTGGAGAAGTCATATCTGTGATCACAAGGAGTGAATCTTGTGAAGAAGTGGATGAATTTGTGTGACTGCCATGTATGCAACTTTGGCATATCCCTCCTCTGAAAGTTTGGCCTTGCCCTTATCTTTGGTGTTGTCCTTGTCAGATACTTTAGAAGCATCTTGGGCTTTATACTTGGCTTTGGTTGCTCGAGAGTCATCGCGACGAGCAAAACAGCAAGCCTCAGTATGACCTATCTTGCCACAGTAATCACATTCATTGCTTTTGTCCTTGGACTCCTTTGAATCTTGTTTACCCTTGCTTTTGCCTTTATTTCTTTTGTTGTTGTTGTTGTTGGAGTTCCCTTTTCCGCCTTTGCCTTTGCCCTTGTCAAAGGCAATAAAAGCAGACTCCGACCTGCCTTTTCCGCGAAGCATGCACTTGTCGTGGAGATAACTCATGACTTCCTCAAAAGGGAGGAGACGATCACGGAAATAAATATTATCCTTGAAAGAATCAAAGGAAGTAGACAATTTACCAAGAAGTTTATGGATGGTATTGTTGATGGTGCTCCCGTATTCCTCAAGCTACAGCTTGATATGGGTGAACTCTCCAATCTTCTCAATCAAGTTATGTAACTCATTGATTGTAAGCTTCTCCATATCTGACTCCAATTTGGCAATCTTCACTGTCGAAACTCTCCCATACCTCCTCTGGATCTCCGTCCACATCTGATGAACATTACTCCGGGTAGAGACAAACTGTGCATGTAGAGATGGAGTCATGCAATGGATGATGATAAGACGAGCCCTAGCATCCAATATGTTTCTCAAAGCAGGGTCGGAGGGTCCGCCAAGTGAGGTGTGGAGATAGCCATCCACACACCGCCTCCTTCCAGCAATAATTGACTGTAGAAAGACCAAGTATGATAGTTGGTTGTAAGCTTCATGGAGTCACGAACTTGGGGAGGATTGTAGGATGGGCAGGGGTGGGAGCAAGACTTGGATGAGAGAAACTTAGAGAAGAAAGATTGGGAAGAGGAACCACCTTTGGAGCGGGAGCAGGGGATCCAGACTGTGATGGTACTGGAGTATCAACACGAGAAGGAGCAGCAGTAGAGAAATCTCCTGAAGCCATGTCCTCTGACAAGAAACCTTCTTTAAAGCAAGAAGGCTGTAAAAAAACAGCAAATAGCCTCCTCTCAAGCTGTGCACAGCAAGAGGAGAGAAAGAAGAAAGGGAGGGAGGATGGGAAAAGAGAAATAGAGAAAGCAAATCTCTCAGGAACCCTGTTCTCAGCACCTAGAAGTGAGCTTCAGCCTCCAACAACAAAAACGCAGCAGTTCAGCAGTGCAGATGCATAAAAACGCAGAACAATGATGAAGCCTCTGCTCCAATCAGAAAAATGCAGCAGTTTCTTACCTGTATGTCAAGTGCACGCCCATGCCATGACTATTCTTCAGCATGAACCCTGATTAGTGTAGTAGTAGGGTAAGCATTATTATCCTCATCAGAAGGAGAACCACAACATCATCAAAATCATTATCAGCATCATCAACAGTGTCATCAGCAGCAGCAGCCACAGTATCATCAGCATATGCATCACCATCCAGCGTGGGAGGTCACAAGGACCTGTCGGCTGGCTGCAGGCCTTGTACAACAGGCAGGCCATGGGGTTCAGACATTGGCAGCAGGTGTGGGCAGCACAGGGATGTAAGCGCAGCATTAATGGCATAATTTCAGCATATATCCTGTCCACAAACAGGCCGACAGAGTATTCAGCTTGCCGACTGTACCCCATATCAAATATATAAGCATCATGTCATTTTCAACAGAAAGGAACTCATTAGTTCATTCATAAGTCATCTAGCATTCAGTAGAACATCATGTGGTCAACCCCAATGGGGCTGACCACAAGCCTCAATCATGTACAAGCATTAGTTACCTTTTTGTATCATAGTAATACAAAAAAACCCTGAACACTAATCTCTTTCTTCTTCTCTCTCCTCTCTGTCTTAATCATAAGTTAATTAGCATCAATGTTCTCAAGTATGCTTAGGGTTGTGGGTCAGTATATGGAGTGGTGGAGCATCATTTGCACCTATGCATTGAGTTAAGCAAGCACACTTTCCGGGGTGTGATGTGGACATGCTTCTACCCATGGGCCAACTCAGAGATTGAGTACGTGGTTAGATTCATGTGTCTGTAAGGGCTATTGTGCTAGTTCTAACTTCTTTGTAATATTGTCCAGGCGTCCAATGAGCAGCCAAGTGTGGACAGAGTTATTATGTTAGTGCGAACTCACTTAGTTGGACATTTTTATTAGGAGTGTTGCCAACTTACAACATTAGACACTTTTAATAGGAGTCTAGGTTAGTCATATTATTCATTGATCATTCATCCATTGATTATTCATTCATTGATCAATGAAGCATCATCGAGTCATTGAGAGCTCAAGAGCTTTGCTACCATTAAGTATCTATCATTGTACATATTTCATGATTAGTAATACAAGGTAGACTAGGTCATCTTCTCTATTTTGTATTGAGCATGAGGAAGAAGCAGTTGGTTGTGTCTCTAATTAGGTGCTAAGTGCAATGAATCAGTCATAAACATGCTTTTGCAAGAACCCATGTTACAACATCTAGACCTAATACCGAAATTGAGCACTATACCTAACGGTTTCACAACATTAGTAGACAATCATTTAAAATGGTAATGCTTCACCCTCATCAATCTTTATTTAAAACTATAAGCAATCCAAATCATTAGTCTCTTTCTTCTATTTGATTTCCCCGCTCACCTTAAATTAACTATCCGTCCATGTGATAGGACATCCTAACACGCGGTAGATCCTAGCATCCCATACCACTAGGATATACCCACATAGAATTGCCTTAGATGCATAAGACTAATGTGGAGTGATGAGTTTCCTCCTGAGGACTCTGTCTTGATGCAATTAAAAGTCCACCTGAATGCCATGGTCAAATTTTTAAGTTGGCTCCACATTGATCTACCTTTCTCAACATTCCGGGTACCATCTCCCTCAATGTGGGGCTCTCAAAATCGCTTGTGTTGACATCCTTGCAATTAATTTGTCCGTTTAGCTAAATAACTAGCACTCATGACAACCATAAATAGTGTGCCAGCATCAACATATAGCTTTGATAACTAAGTCCTTAACAAGAATTCATGAAACGCCTAATCTAAATTCACATTCTTGACAAGGGACTCTTGGACGTCTGTCCGAATCTATGAGAAGAATCTTGGGGAAACAAATATTACTAAGAATAGTTTTTATTGACCCCACGACTCTTTATTCTTGGTTGCATCAATTTGAAGCTTATTTTTCTGTTGTTAAGAAAAATAATACTGACATAGTGATCTTGGCTAGTTGGTACTTAGAGGGCGAGGCCATTCTATAGTGGACTCAGTGGGCTCATGCCCACACCAGATTCGGTATGGTAGCTTATGTCTGGGACGAATTCGTTGTAGATCTGAAGCAGCGGTGTCTACCCCCCCATTACCTTGAGCGAGTAGAAGACAAGTTCAAGGGGCGCGTTTTGGCAACTAGTCCTGCAGTATGCCAACAAAATTTCGAACTTATGTTTGCAATTGGGCATTTCTGATAAGGACAAGAAAGGACAGTTCCTCTATGGCCTTGACACGCAAATCAGTGGGAAGTACGTATGTTTCGACCATCCACCTTCAAGGATGCACTCTCGCTTGCGCAAAGCGTTGAGATGAAGTGGGTTGGAGGAAAGCCCAAGACTTCCCATCCTTCCACTCCCAGGCACCCGCCCTGGGGAGAAAAGGCTAGAACCAGACGGGGTCTTCTTCAGGACAGAGTATGGGAGCCTATGGCTCCAAGAACTTGACTAATGCGCCCAAGCTTACTCCAGACCAGAAAGCTCAGGCAGGCAAGACCGGTGGTAAACCGAGTCTAGAAGAGATAGCTCATTATGAGGAAGGGTGTTTCTTTTGTCATACAAAAGGACACACTTCTAAGGATTGTCCAAAGAAGACTACCACTGTGCAAACTAGCACCCTAGCCTCCATGGCTTCCGTGGTGAGCCCTGCTCCCACACAGACCCCAACGGTCGTCCCTAGTTCTTCGGACCCCGGTTCTTTGGTTGGTGCAATCGTTAGCCTGGAGCTCGAAGATAAGTAGAAGGCGCCTACAATCAAGAGTATGAGCGCAATGAACTGCTCAAGACGTTTGGCTACATAGGTGGCCAGAGAGTTGTCTTCTTGTTTGACAGTGGTAGTACGGAGAATGTGGTCACGGAATAGGCCGGTGGGCGAGCTCGGTTGCTCTTGACTTCGGTAGACAAGAAGGTAGAGGGATTTAGCACAGGCATGACGACAAGCATCAAGTACGAGCTCAAGGTGCTAAACTAGTGATTCAGGGCATCGAGTCTGTGCGCTTTTTTATGGTTGCCCCTCTTGTAGGAGGAGACATTATTTTGGGAATTCAATGGTTTCACAAGTTCTAGCCATACATTGGTTGGGATAGGAACACTTTTCGGATTACCCGAAATGTGTTCAAAGCCCCAATAATCATTAAGTATGAACCAGGGATCCCGAACTTTCCTCTCATAAGCCCCATGCAGGCTAAACGAGAAATACGGAAAGGCGCACAATGTGCAATGATTTATATCCGGACTGCCCAGACGGTGGTGGCCATTGCTTCCGAGAAGTACCAGGCATGTGAACAAGACCTCGGAGGGCCAAATAGTTACATGGTACGACATGTATGACCAGCCCTGCTGTGCGCCCTGATCAGCCCTACACATCAGCAGTACAACCCTCACATGTGCCTGTATGGCCTGCTCTACTATGCGACAGCAGCCCTACACACCTGAATGGCCAGTAGGTGTATGGCCTGCTGCTGTACAGCCAGCAGCTGTACGGTCTGGTGTACCCAGGCTGTGACCCACACATGCACGTGTACCCAGCCGACAAGGTTCAAGAAACGCTCATACATATTCTGAGTGCCTATGCGCACTGCTAGTGCATACTTTTTTTTGTGAAACCACTATTTTATCTTATATTTGAGAACCCTCAAGGATGACCAAATCCACTCTCACGTCTCTTCTCAAGCACTTACATTGCCAAACTTCTCTTTTCCCCTCCTCTACACTCATGAACCTACTCTATCCCCTTTAGGCCACTTCAAAAAACAAAAAGCGAGTACATCTGAGTATGCAACAAACCCTAGTGATAAAGATACAGGAACATACCTGTTTCATGTGAAAATGCATCGGAAAGCTTACAGAAATCTTGCTTTGTGCATCAGCTCTTTGTCCTCCGTTGGTTTAGGGTTGCTCTAATACCAACCTTAAGGGGATTCCTGTGAAAGAATCCTCCAAAATCTCCTAAACACTCGACAAGCACAAGATTAGTATCCAAATTTAGATTAACGTTCCATAGGGCTATCTCCCCACCCAAACATAGATCCCACATACACGGGATCTCCCCTAAGCATAGGGGCTAAGGCTACGTCCATACAGACTCACATCAGTTAGCCCCGGCATCCCATACCACGAGGACCTGCCTTGAGGAGCCGTTAGTACAGTGTCTGCGTCAAGGACGGACAATGTGGAGTAGATTGCATCCATGGTCTAGGTACGGAGTCCAGATCATCTTGTCACATGACAATACAATAATCCACTCTATGGGCTCATAACTTATGGGATTATTACTTTATGAGCCTTAGCCACTATAATCAGCCTGCGTGCTAATCCTTTGGCCCTCCTAACCCACAGATTAGCCAATCTAACCATCAGGCACATAATAACATCCCTCTCAGATGTAGGCTCTTACTGAAAGCGGCCAGCCAGAAAGGTAGTACCCCCTTCATTTCATTTATTGCCTTCATAAAATGGGGTTGTAGTCTGGGCTTCCCAGATGTTTGTTTCTTTTTTCTAATGTAAGGGTCTTGTTTTCAGAACAAAAAGTTTTAGTAACGGGTATACTGAATGTATTCATCAAGGCAGGATCCTAGGTTGATTTTGGCTGCTGTACATTTTCAGAATAATACAGTGGGGTAAGGACCGGCGGTTTGACGATAAACGGGAGGACCTTGTGAAGTTTGCTGCTTTTTGGGCTTTACAGGTGCAGCATTCCTTCCTTGAGAAGAAACTCCTTCAGAAAGTTATGTGTTATATAAACTAGCAATTAGGTGCACTCTGATTTATTTGATGTGGTGGCTCTGAACTTACAGGCCGTTTGGGTGTGGACTGTTAGTCTTCCAGTCACTATTGTGAATGCAAGTAACAGAAATCCACACGTTCAAGCAGTTGATATCATAGGGTGGGTTTTATGGGCGGTGGGGTTTGTTGTCGAGGCAGTGGCAGATCAGCAAAAACTGACATTTAAGAACAACACTGCAAATAAAGGGAAGTGGTGTGATGCTGGCCTCTGGAGGTGGTCTCGCCATCCAAACTATTTTGGTGAGGTAATGCTACCTCCATGATTACTCTTCTGTCAGATTGCCACAGTATAAAGAGGTGAACAAATCATAACACTCTCATTTCAGGAACTTTGTGGAGACATTTAATGCTGTTTTTCTTTTGTGTGTGAATGTTTGTCAAACACATGCTCCAGTGTGCAATAGCACTTGTGTGTTTGCTTGAACGTATGTCCACGTGGGTGTGGGTGTTACATTTGTGTGCACATATGGGACTGAACATACACTTCATTGTATAAAATTACTGAGTTTTTTGTGTGATTGGGTTAGTATGTGTATTGAAGCTATGCCCAATAACATGAACTGTAGTGAGGAGAAACATCTTTGAGAATACATGCTCATCACCTATAAATAGACACTACTGTTACACTTCTTTTGAGCATTAGGATCAAATTTGTTCTAATGAAAGTCTACATGGTTTTGGAAGGTCCTCATAAGACAAGCAGGCATATAAGTTTATAAAAATATTTAAGAGACCTATAATCCTAGGGACCCACAAGTCGTGAAGGCCTTAGATCTGGCTTGAGGTGGTGCTACCAGTCCATGTTGGCTCTTGATCTTTTATCGTCCCTTTCAGAGCAGCCAGTTGTGAAGAAAGACCCTTGTTTTCTCTTCCTCCTATGAGGGTTTCAACTTTGCCTACAAGCTATATTACAGTCCAAATGGCCACCTGACTGCCGAGCTTGACTGTTTGTAACTAACCTGGCAGCATAAACATTTAGAATGACTGTGTCCTGTCATTGTTTCACAAATTATACCTTATCGTCGCACATAAACAGCTGTATGCTGACTCCACTAATATCTTTTTGTAGCTAGTCAGAGCTTCTGGTTATGTTTCAAGCCATGGAGGTGTGCTATTATCTGTGATAAGGTTTCAAATGCTTATGCATGATGTTACGCTGGTTTGCAGATACTTCTGTGGTGGGGGATATTTGTTGCTGCAACTCCTGTTTTGAGGGGAGGTCAGTGGGCAGTTATTGCTGGGCCTTTATTCATTACAATCATTTTGTTGTTTCTGAGTGGTATCCCCTTGCTTGAGGTAATTGATTTTTACCGCTTCTGGTCAGTTCAATTGTCTCTCCATAATTTTGTGACATTTGTAACGAATTGGATCTGATTTTCTGCTTTTGCTTCTTACTCAGGCATCTACAGATAAGCGATTTGGAGGCAATGCTGACTATAGAAGATATAAGAAAAGGACGAGGTATATGTGGTGTCATTTATATGATGTTGAAAGAGTAAAGATCAGTTAGTTTTATAGTCTGGAGTACCCTTTAGCCACTTAAGCTGAAGTGTGCCATTTTCACTTCTCCTCTGTGCACACATGCTCAGATGTTCCCTTTCAGCCCATTTCTCTCCTCACGCACCTTGTGTGTGCCACACGTGTTGCCCTGCCTGTGGTGGGCACACCGCATACTTCTGCCTGCAGCTTCACCTCACTTCCTTCCTTTGCATGTTAAAGCGATCCCTCCTTCCTTGATTCAGGCTGTTTTTTTCCTTCCTTCCTGGATTCACCCCGCTTGCTTTCTTTGCATGTCCAACCCTTTTCTCGTCTGTTTCTTGTAATTTTCTTCCTTCTTTTCTCCTCCTTTAAGATTATGGGGATACAGGGAAACGAGTGCCCTTGAAAAGAAAGAACTGTGGCCTAAATTGGGTGGCAACTGTGGGAGGCAAGCAAAGCAGTAAGGGCATATTGGGAGGGAACGGCCAAAGAACTTGAGCCTTTACTCACTAATGTAGATTGTGTCACTCTTAGAAGCCCTCTCTCTGGTTCATGGAATCTCCAAGATAGTCTGCAGGCCCACCTTCTTGGTGAGGAGGGGTGCAGCACATATATTCATCCTTCGGAAAAGTTTCTTTAGCTTTTGGTGCAAGATTGCTGATTGCTTTCTGCTCTGTGGGCCTTCCACATCATGATCTTTTCCTTGCAATTGGGCCACCTCTTGGGTCAGGTGGTGGAATTGCCTAGGACTTCGGAACAGGCACCGCTGGGATTTCCTTGTTCATATGATTGTCCGCACTTCGAGCTGCCGCCCAACAGGATTTCATCCCCCACTTGGACGGCACTACCTTTATTCAGTGGGTGGAGATGGGTTATTCAGTGCATAGTCACCAGAAACGGGAAACGGAAACAGAAATGGCACCCCCCCTCGGAAATGGAAACGGCAACTGTGGGAAATGGGAACGGCTAGGAAACGGCACATATACTTGATAAATAAAACTACAGAACCAAAAACTAGTAATTACAAACTCAATAGCGAGACTTTCTCAAATTTGCATAAAGGACACCTCAAGATGAAGTCAATTTCTTGTTGAATTAAGAATAGAAAGTACAATGCATATACATCAGCCAAGTTTGGAACTCATGAGTAGGCTCAAACTTGCGAGAGATGCACATCGTCTGAGCCCAAATCATCATAATCTAGAAAGTCGTTAGAGCCGCTATCCCCTGCTTCGCCAAAGTAGCTATCGGCGTAGGCGGTAAACTGGCATGCTCCTCTGTCTCTGAGCCCTTCTCATCCTCCTCTGACCAATGCTTCCAAGATTGGGGGTTCTCATTTCGCTCAAGAAGACGCAAATTGGCACTCACGAAAATTAGATCATTGGCCTTTTGAGTGCCAAGCCGGTTTCACTTCTTTGAAGCGATATGGTTAAATGAGCTCCATAGTTGCTCCAAACAAGACGAATTGACCGCCTGGCTCAGAATCTTGATGGCCAATTGTTGCAACTCTGGAGTGTCTGTCCCATAGTCCTCCCACCAAACACATGGATCAGTGGTGAAGTGATCTGCCAAAGCATTGGCTCTTCCAAACCTCCTCTTGCAAGCCCTATAATTTGCCAGTTGATCCTTGATAGTTCTCTGCTTTGCAATGTCAGGCTCAAGTCTCTCCAAAATCATATCCAATCCATCTGCCACCTCTGAATCTGTGTATTGACTGCCTGCTTGAATTGGGGATCAACCATGAAACGTGCTGCATGCATAGGTGAATGGTACATATCCCATCTATCTTGGCATAGCTTCCTTAATACCTGGTATTTCTGTTCATCTTGCTCAATGTGCTCCAACTTTTCCACCATCTTGTCCATCCCCTAGTAAATCTTTCCAATGCATGGCTGAAGTGAATTTGTCATCCTCAACAAGTGGATGATCGGCTTCCCCAAAGCTATGATGCGTCTCACCTGCTCCCACCAAAGAGGGTTCCCAATATTTGACGCACATGCCTTTCCTACAACGGTTCCAGACAATGCATGCCTCTCATACTCATCACTCACCGTCAACTGCTTTAGGGCACTAGAACACTTGTTATGGGACCCCAACATGAGGAAGTTGTATCCGAAGCGAGTGTCTGAATACTCGCGCAAATCTCTAGATGACTTCTTCCTGAACTCAGCCATCAAGAAAGTGTGCTTGTAAATGAAGGATACAATCTGGGTGGCTTGCTCTATGATGGGAGCAACCCAATCCAACTTCCCGATGTCCTTGAGAAGATTGTTGAGGCAGTGCGCCATGCATACAGAAAATGTGATATGAGGAAACTTGTCACACAACAATCTGCCGGCTGCCTTGTTCGCATTCTCTCCATCAGCTACAAAGTGGATCACTTTCTCTTCACCCACCGCTTATATAGCTGTTGACCACTCTAGGAAGAGTGCTTCTGCACTTTTCCCTGTCTCGGATGTATCATGCGATGAGATAAAGTAAGATTGCCCTCTAGAATAGGCAATGACACCATGAATGGATCTGGACCAAGTGTCGCTCTAGCCATCTGTAATAAGTGTGATGCCATTCCTGTCCCAAGAGGACCTAACAATCTCTGTTGCTATAGCAACTGTGTCCTTCTCCTTCGCTAGTAAGGTGGTTCTCAATGCCTCTGATGATGGAGGAGTGTAGGTGGATCCATACTTTGCAATCTTGTGCACCATGTCCTTGAAGTAGAAGGACCGAGCCGCCTGAAAGGCAATGGAATCATGGTAGAAGAAGCGCGCAACACTACCATCCACCTCCTCCTTCTTTGGGTCCCATCTACTGAAGTGTACTCTGCCTGGATCATCGAACAGTACCCGTCACGCCAACTGCTGGTGGTGGTGCACCAAATGGACTTGCAGCGGGTCCAAAAAATGAAGGCATTCCACCATATGAAGACTTGGTGGTTCCAGAGGTTTGTCCTGAAGTGCCCACATATGTGGAAGGATCTACTCCCACCCTTGCTCTCCGAGCCGATGAAGATGCTTCGTCTTTTTGACGAAGCTCCTCTCGTGCTTCACTAGTGATGTTGGTACAGAATGCAATGTCTTGTCCATGCTGATTAAGCAGGTGTGCTCGAATTCAAGTTGCACTACCTAACTTCGTAAGGAGACAATATTTGCATGTCCACTTTTCGCGCCTCTGGTTTTGTAGGCATCCTCCGCCAGGACCTCATCCCACCAAGACCACTCTGTAGATTTAGACTTCTTTGAGGTGGAATGATGCATAGAGGCCATGGATGCAAAGGCTGCAAAGAAGGACCGAGGAACAAGGGTCATTGCAATGGACAATAAGAACAAGGTGCCAAGAGATTCTAAAAAAAGAAAGCACACAATAGAGCCGACAACGTTCAGAGAAAAATAAAATTCTTTATTCATTCAACATTAGCAATAGTTACAACAGGTGACTTTTTACATGGGTTTTATTGTCTTGATCCTCATGACTGGTAGATTCCTCAGCATCAACTAGGACCACGTAGGTTCTTCTACAAGCTGTAGGTTTCGCGTTATGGGGGCTCGTCTTCGAGTGTGTCTTGGGACCATTTGCAATAGCAAGCAATCTTCATCATCCCAAAACCACATGGAAGGGCAATGACATCGTCGAGCCCTCTTAGAGATTGCCTCTTGCAATGTCAGGCTCTCTCGAAGAGGCAAAGGGCATCGACAATGAGCTGTCTTGATGTATTGTCGCTCAGCCACGCATGAACAACAACCACAACGCCGCTCATAGAATGCCATAAGTGCAAACTATTGAATACAACACAATAAGAAGAGGAGAGGGATTAATTGAAAAAGGACTTGTTTATTAATAAATAAGGTGCAATTTAATTAAGAAGCTTCTTATCTATTTTTTAAATAGTAAATGATCATTAAAAAAAACATGATTCATTTACAAATTTAAAATAAAAAAAACACTTAATGATTAAAAGTTATTGATTGTGGAGGACCAAGTTGAGAAGTGCCTTGCTCCGACTTGAGCCTTGCTCCAGAAGGGGAGAAAGGGAGGGAAAGAGAGAAAGGGGAGAGAGGACGGTGTTGGAGCTTTGGGACTTGAGTCACAGTCACAGGAAAGTCTTGTGTACAAGACAAGTACACTGTACAACACAAGCTTCTATGGTGAGATTATATGGTGTACTGTTGAGACAAGATGCAAGGAGAGCAACGGGAAGGAAGCAACGGGCAAGGAAGAAACGGTAGAGGCGGCGATCGTTTTTTCTCAACGGGCAGCCAGCCAATGTTTATTTATTTTTTATTTAATGCCACGTGGGCAGCGCATAGCGAAGGCGTTGAGCATCGTTTTTTTTAAATTAAAAATTGCCTCGTAGGCGCACGACCAAGGTGGCCCGTTTAGCGTTGCGCAACGGCGTTGATCTACGTTTTTAAAAAAAAATAAAATATGCCACGTGGGCAGCATGACCACCTTGGGCCCGTTTCCAGCCGTTTCGGTGAACTAGACGTGGGGAAACGGTGTTTCCCCGTTTCGGGGCGTCGTTTCTCCCATTTCCTATGATTATGATTCAGTGAAGCATTGCCCCCAGCAATGGAGAAAGTCTCAAAGTTCACTACACTCCCACGGGGTGATTATTCATTCAAATTGCCCTGCTACCTCAACGGAGATAATTGAAAGAAACACAAACAGATGAGTGGCATTGCTGATGCCATGATGTGCGTCCTTGACACACGCATCAGTCCCTAGGACATGCGTTACAACTTATGGGGACGAGATCGATGAGTGACTGTGAGTGTAGTTTAGGTTTGTAGGTGCTTGCCCATGAGGGGTTACAGGTGCCCAGAGGCATTTGCTTGAGTATGAAATGAACTGTGAAAAGATGCCAGCTATTGCTTATAAGTATCAAATGAAATGACAGAGAGATGAACTGTGAAAAGATGCTGGCAATTGGGTGACGTGCAAGCAGCAGTCACGGGATGTGCGTTTTGAAGCATGTGCAGCCAGCCTGCATTTGGGGCTGTTCAGACTGCTGGCCATTGCAGCCCAGGGGTGCCCAAAGTAGCCCAGCCAAAACCCCAAGTTTCGTGGGGCTGTGGGCGGAAGTCCCTTAAGCAAGTGGTGAATAGGGGCAAATACCACTCTTCAAGGATCCAACCAGGGTGGACTCAAGGAAAGGGAGTGAGATGGCATATAAAAAGTCCCCCCACTATGACCCCAAGAGCAAAATGTGACTGACGTATATTTTGAGGGTACGCTTACACCTAGGGTGATTGCAGATGGGACGCTTAGGAAATAAGTGGCTTATGGGCGTTAAATGTGAAAAACTATATTTAGTTATATTTATTAGTGAGTGTTTTTTAAACTTTACTATTAGCGCAAGCCTATATAAGTGAGTTATTAGCTAAAAAAAACGAAACTAGAGCAGAGAAGAATCGGGGACTCCTCGATTGTGATGTGCCCCCCTTCCTTGCCTGTTCACCTCTTCCCGTTTGCTTTCCTTTGCCCTCCCGTTAGCTCAAGGTCGCCTTGGTGCTTCTCCCGCCTCTATGCCCCTCCCGCCACTTCACCTCCCCCTACCTTCGTTTCTACTTGCGCGCCCAGCCACTACTTCACATGCCACCTAGCCCTCCCCCCCCCACCCCTTCCCCCTTTTCCCTCTAAGTCTGCCTCTTCTCAGCCCCCCTCACCCCTGGCCCTGCCTCACCTCCTCGTCACTGCCCCCCTCCTTTTTTACTGATCTTGGTTCTTCTTGCCTCAATCTTCGCCTTCTCGTCCCCCTCGTTTTTCGGTGATCCTGGCCTGTCACTTTCGTTTGTGCTTATTTGGCAGCAGGTGGTTCCCTTCGCATTCCCCCTTCTAGAGGTTCCCACGGGAGCCGATCCACCTTCCCCATCTGAGGCCTGTGAACCTGTCACAAAATTCTTCATTGCTTTTGTTTCATACTATACATGTGTGGCATATGGAGCTTGACATGACAGTACATGTATGGCTTATGGAGCTTGACATGGTGTGTTTTCCCGGGACTAGCTATCCTAGTGTTCACTTGTACTTATGTTTTGGGAAGATTCCGGAAGAATTTTGGATCCGTGAACACTTTACCTGATTGATACAGTTGAGTAGATGGATGTTTCTTCCAGTTTAGTTGCAGTCATGTGTGTGCATGACCTTAATTTTATATTTGGATGACTTGTTTTGTTTTCCTGTACAATGCTTGAGATTACTGCCTGTGTTGTCCATGGAGCCAGGGACGCCTGGGCACCCTGTGGACGTGCATGTGCACACTTGTTTTGGACTGACAGGTGGTCTACATGTGTTTCACAGGTGGTAACTTGTAAGTGCTCCTAAAAACTCAATTTACAGCTTTATGCTTTCACATGGTAATATTTATTGATGCAGATCCACACTCACTTAAAAGTGACTGGGCAAATTTATAAGCTATACACATAGGGCAGGACTATTTAAATACACGTGGTGGCCAAAGGTCGGGCACTGGACATATTATGGGCTGCTTGCTTGTAGGCGCCTCCTTCTGGACCTAAAAAAGCACACGATTTGATATTTTTGGCGGGGAAGCTCTAATAGTAGAGGGGAAGTCGAGTTAGGGCTGGTCGCATGCTTTCTTGGTGGATGGTGGAGCTGGCCGACTTGTTTTGGAGCAAATAACTGCTGGTCTGACTAGGTGTGGGCCTCCGAAAGAGTTGGTTGACTGTTTTCCAGGCGTGTGAATCTGCTAGGCGGCTGATCCTATTTGAGCAGAGGGCTGGTCGACTTGAAGGGTGGGCTCTTTCTGCTGGCCGATTGCTCTTGGCATGCAATATTCTGCTGGCCGACTCCCTTTGGGTTATCTGAGAGCTGGTCGACTGCTGGAGCAGCCCTCTAGAGGCTGGTCGACTGCTGGTACAGCCCCTTGAGGCTGGTCGACTTGAAGGGTGGGCTCTTTCTGCTGGCCAACTGCTCCTGGCATGCAATATCCTGCTGGCCGACTCCCTTCGGGTCATCTGAGAGCTGGTCGACTGCTGGAGCAGCCCTCTGGAGGCTGGTCGATTGCTGGTACAGCCCCTTGAGGCTGGTCGACTTTATCTATGGGCTTGACACGATTGGAGAAAACCATATAGGGCTGTTCTGGGCTGATGTGGGAATTTTGTGGGCTGTCCATGGCTGTCCTACACGTGCTTAAATCTGGGAAAGCTCTCTAGTTCTATTGAGGAACATTGAATTCAGCATATGTTTTGGTTTTTGTTTTCATATTGTACTGGAAGATTTAGGTTCATGCCAGTGAAGAATCCCTGGGCACCCGCAAGGTTGTATCTGAAGCAGACTCCTTTTTGGTAATCTAACAATAAGGGAGGGGGGGTTCAGCCCATCTTCTGGCCCCTACTGTGGTGTACCGTGTAGAGCTGCTTTCTTCTCTCTTTTGTGGCATGTTTGTGTTTGATCAGTATTCATGATAGATAAGATTTCCATATTACAATTGTCCTTTCGCTACATTGGTATCAGAGCCTGGATTTCTACAAAGCTTATGCCATACATGATGCTTGATATGGTTGTAAGGAGTTATTATGCGTGAAAGAAGGTTGGGATTCTGAGGTAGCCCTCGTCTTACTGAAGCACTTTGAAAGGAGTTACCTTTGGTTTAAGTGGTAGTGAGCGTGTTGAAAAACTTCGTGGCTCTCTTGTCTGAGTAGGGGCACTGTTGTACCCTTGTAGTCTTTTCAGTATCATACTTGGAAAGCTGGTTGGGAGGAGCAGTTCCGTGGCACAAAAATTCTTTTTCTATCTGAAGAATCTGGTAAAAACATCATGGCTAGCCGTTCAGATCAATCTATGAAGGATTCTATTACACGTGTTCGCCGCATGCGGGAAGAGGATAGAGATAGAGATTGTGTTGGGGCTTTGGTAGGTAATGACTCACAGTTAGCTGCTAGGGCTGAAGATCAACAAGATCTTGATGCTTTGATGAACAAGCTTGAAGAGCTCCGTGCTTTACAAATGGACCCGGATGTACAAAGGGTTATTGATTCCAAGTCTCAGGCTAAGGCAAATGTGGTCACTTTTGATGCAATTGTTCAATAGATGGGGGTTCAGAAACTTTGAGAGTTGGCTGTTGCATATTTGAAAAGCCGTGGCGATGTTGTTTCTGATGATGAGGGCAAGTGGGTTTTCACACGGCAACCTTGCAGGTAATCCCGTGAAGGGACTTTTGACGATGTTGTGAGAGGGCATGCAACGTGAACAAGTGATGTGAGAGGGCATGCAGCCCGAGAAAGTGATGAGTGGGCATGCAGCCTGAACAGATGTTATGAGAGGGCATGCAGCCTGGACAATTGATATGAGAGGGCATGCAGCCCGAGGAAATCATGTATGTCGGCATGCAGCCTAAGCAGATGAAGGGGGGTTTTTAGCCCACATGAAATATGAGGAACACCAAAATGCATTGTTTGTGACATCTCGGCCCTCTAGATATGTTCCAGCTCCAAGAGTTCCATCTCGCGTGGAAGCCCTAGATGTGGGCATCGCTGTCATCGTAGATATATCCAAGGAGATGATGAACAAGTGCGATGGGATGCTCGGCATAACAAGAAGGCCAAAGAATTCAAGTCGGGGGACAAGGACATAAAGTTTGAGAGCTATAATGGAAAACTGGACACCACTAAGGCACTTGCATTCATAAGGCAATTTGAAATAGCCTTCTGCACTGAGGATTTCATAGAGAAATCTATGCTCAGACATGTGGAAATGCATCTGAAAGAGACTGCGAGTGATTGGTGGATGGCAAAGCTCTTAGACAGAACAATTGCTCGTACTTGGAGTACCTTCAAGGTGCAATTTTATGATTAGTTTCTTCCCCCCACTTTGAAAAAGATGTATGGAAGGAATGGGATTGGTTAACACAGGATGAAGGGGATTCCATTTCTTCGTACATTTCAAAATTTTGGCGGATTCTTCTAAAGGTCACACCCTTCATGACTATTAGTGAGGACGAGAAGAAAAGGAAATTCGAGTTGGTGTTGCAACAAACGGATCATCCAAAAGAGCCTGGAAGTTTATCCCCATAACACTTTATAGGAGCTGATATATTTAGCCACTATTTCAGAGGAACTACATGGCAAGGGAGCATCAAAAAAGCAAGAATTTAGCTCATACAAAGGAAAATTCAAAGCTGGAAATTAGCCACCTAAATTTATGCTTAATGAGTCCAAGGATGCAAAAGGGAGCTCTGAAAAGAAGCCGGGGGGTAAGAAGGATGATACCAAGCTGTCCTAAGAGCATATTTATGAATGCATAAAAGAGGGAAAATGTTTCTTATGTGCCAGTAAGGATCATATGAAATCTTAGTGCCCTCATAATGTCAAAAAAGACTTATGTGCAGGATACAAAACCAAGTGTAAATGTCATGACTCATACCTGATGTACAAGGGAATACTGCACATGAACCTAAGAGTAGAATTTTAGGCCAGGCTTGGGGAAAATTGAAGGATCAAACCGCCTTGTTTCTTTTTGATAATGCCTCTAGTGATAATTTCATATCAATCCAGATGGATACCGCTATTGGGTTAAAGTCCAAGGAGTTGGACATAGATTTTCCTGCAGATGCTGCCTTTGAGGGCAAAGAGGTTAAAGTCACTCCCATCATAGGAAAGCTTCGTATACAGATTCAGGGCTATTTGGATCATGAAGACTTGGGAGCACCGCTTACGAGATGTGATGTGATACTTGGGATGCCCTGGCATTTCCGTTTGGATTTCCAAATTTTGCATAAGGAGAAGAAAGTAAATTTTACTCATAGGGGTAGGGAAATTTGCATAGATGCGGGTACGACTGGGAGTACCATATGAGTTGTAAGCCATATTTCCATTTTCAAAGCAATAAAGAAATTAGCTTGTTCTTACTTGGTTTTTGTATGTGATAATGTTGAACATGATTCTGTGACTCCCATAGATCAGTACAAGATTAACTTTTTAAGTGACTATGGTGATTGCTTTGCTGATAACCCTTCCTGGACAGTTACCTCCAAAGAGGCCAGAGGATCATTGTATTGACATAATCCTTGGTAGCTCACCTCCTAACTGACCTCCCTACAAGATAAGTGCTGCCTAACAGGAGGAAATTATGACTCAAGTGAATGACCTTCTTGACAAAGGGTTGATTCGACCAAGTTCTTTACCTTACTGTTCTCGAGTATTGCTTGTGCAGAAAAAGGATGGTTCATGCAGAATGTGTGTAGATTGCATAGCTCTAAACAAGATAACCATCAAGAACAAGTTCCCGATTCCTAGAATTGATGACATTCTTGACAAGCTTAAGGGAGTTGTGTGTTTCAATCGTATTGATCTTAAGAGTGGTTATCATCGGATTAGAGTGATGCCTCAAAATGTTCATAAAACCGCTTTCACGACATCTTTTGGGCTCTATGAATACTTAATAGTACCATTCGGTCTTGCAAATGCACTCACCTCTTTCAACAGAACGATGGATAGAGTTTTTAGACCTCACTGCAAGTTCACGGGCACTTTCTTTGATGGTATTATTATCTTTTCAAAGAGTGAGGTAGAGCATAAGGAGCACCTCGCCATTGTGTTTGAAGAGCTTAGGAAACACAAGCTTTTCATCAGTGGAAAGAAGAGTGAATTCTTCTTGTCAGAGATCCATTATTTGGGACATATTGTTTCGAAAGAGGGTGTATGCATGAATCTTGCCAAGATCCAAGCTATTAAGGATTGGCTAGAGTTTCAAAATGTACATCAAGTTAGGAGTTTCATTGGCCTATGTTCTTACGATTTATTTGACACTTTGCCTTCTTGGATTCTCCGTTACATGATTTAACGAAGAAGAAAGCTGTATTCTGTTGGTCTAATTCAGAAAGAACAGGTCCTGTTCTTATCATTCCAGATTTGCATAGATCCTTTGTGGGCGAGTGTGATGCATGTAGAAATTGTTTAGGGACTGTTTTGAATCAAGAGAGTCATGCAATGGCTTTTGAAAGCCGCCGCCTACAACATGTAGAATTGTATTTGCAGGTTTATGAGAAGGTTATGGAAGAGTGTCATGCTCCTCCGTATGCAGGTCATCGTGTCTTTCTATACTACGCAGGCTTTGGAATGGTATTTCTTTTGGCTAGCTTTACGCAAGGATATCGAAACTTATGTCCGTGAGTATTTGGTGTGTTAGAAAGTCAAATTTGATAGGTGCAAAACACTTGGTTTGCTTCAGCCTTTACCCATTCCACATGAACCATGGAAAAGCATTGCCATGGATTTCATTATGGATTTGCCAAAATCTGCACATGGTAGTGATGCTATTTGGACTATCATTGATTGCTTTAGCAAACATGCACACTTTATTCCTGTGAGGAAAACAATTAAACCTGAGCACATAGCTAAATTATTATTGGCTCAGATTTTCAAACATCATGGCATGGCCAAATCTATTGTGGGAAATAGAGATCCTTGAACAACCAGTTTATTTTGGCGGGCATTGTTTGATAACATGGGCACAAAGCTGAATTTTTCATCAGCTTATCATCCTTAAACGGATGAGCAGAGTGAAATTGCAAATTCAGCCGTACTTGATTTGCTCAGTAGAAAATAGAAAACAGATTGGGAGAAATACTTACCCTTGTTTGAGTTTGCATACAACAATACTATGCATTCTTCAACTAACAAGGCTTCGTTGGAGATAGTTTATGGCAAAGTGGTGTTACCACCTATCCAACGCACTAAAGATGAAATCTTTGCAGTAGATGAGTATGTCAGAGATTTAAATACTGCGTTTGCATAGGTTCAGACATCCATAGAAAGATCTCAAATTAAACATAAAAAGGCCAAGAGAGGTTATTTTCAAGGAAGGTGATTAGGTGCTACTTAAGTTTGAGAAAGCCCGACCTCGGAAGCGGCGAGGTAAAGAGGGCTGATATCCTAAGCTTTCGAACATGTATTATGGGCCATCCCAGATTTTTCAGAAAATAAATGAAGTGACTTATAGATTGGTATTACCCGATCATTGGAAAATACATAATGCTTTTCATGTCAGCTTGTTGAGGCCTTATGTGGGACCACCTCTTGTGGAACCAGTTTTGGAAGATCCACTAGAGGTGGATGAGCTTGAGGTATTGCAACCTCAACAGATAGTTTTTCACAAGAAGCCTAAGCCTGTGAGAGGCAAGCTTGTACGCAGGTATGTTATGAAATTTAAAAACTATTCGGCTATGGACGCAAAATGGATGTACGAGGATTATTTTTAGAATTATCCGAAACTTTTGATGGCCTATCTGGAAGCTTTTCAGTTGTGGTCAACTGCTTAGAAGCTGGGGGGAATGCCAGAAAATTCCTCATTGCTTCTGTTTTATACTATACATATGTGGCATATGGAGCTTGACATGACAGTACATGTATGGTTTATGGAGCCTGACATGAGCATCATCTACAACATCAGAATCATCATCAGTCATCATCATCATCAATAGCCACATCACCATCATTATCATCATCAGCCATGAAAGGGTATGGGACATTGTCGGCTGCCAGCAGAGGGTCCTATATAGTCGGCAGCCAAGTGCCAGAAGGAATGGCAATATTATGGACAGCATGGAAATTAAAGCGCAGTATTTTTGGGATTTCTTCCTATTTATCTTGTCCAGCAGTAGGCCGATAGCCTTATGGACTGGCCGACCAGCTCCTTTCTCACATATATAAGCACAAGGTTCAGCATTGTATCAAGCGATCATTCATTCATTTATCATTAGTCATCAGTAGAAGCTGGGGCCGGGGTCACCCCTATGGGGCTGACCAAGGGCCCAAACCATGAACAAGCATTCATCAACCTTTTTGTACCATATAAAAATTACAAGAAAACCGTGACACCAATCTCTCTCTTCTTCTCTCTCCTCTGTCTTAATCATGTTAATTAGCATCTTGTTCTTAATCAGGCTTAGGGCTGTGGATCAGTACAGCAAGGCTTCCGTGCATGCAATAGTGGTGAGGGCCCAACATTGGAGAAGTTATTTCGTCTTTTGTTTTGGCCTCGCATGAAGCAAGATGTTCATCAATATGTACTATTTATTTTCTACATTCTTAATAGTGATCTTCATTATACTCTTTAGCACTTTCACATAGTCTTTAGGTGTAGGTACAACTAGAATTCTTGTTACCCTTAAATTTGGTGCCTTCCCCTTTTTCTTCTTGCTTCTATGAAGGTAGCTTAATGGTTGAATGAGCAGGAGGGACTCTCTTTCTTAATAGGGTGAGTCCAGTCCTCTTCCATTTTCTTCCCTTTGTTTCAGCTGTCTTCATAACCTCTTCACTGATAGCTTAAAAGTGCTTGGCTTGTCCTCCTTTGATATGGTTTACCTGATGAACTTGAGTTTTTAGCTAGTGTTTTATTCAACTCCTCAAATGTTCCTAGCAATGTGGTCCTCCATGTACATTATAACGATAGAGTGGCCATCTTTCTTTGCTGTGCTTTCTGCACTCTCTATCTTAGCATCCCCAATCTTTTGGACAGCTTCCTCAAGGTTACTGAGGATGGTTTTCACTCTCGCTGAGTTGAACTAAGGCATATAATATCTCTACCCTTAATACGAGAGAGAGAGAGAGAGAGAGAGAGAGAGAGAGAGAGAGAGAGAGAGAGAGAGAGAGAAGAAGAAGAAGAAGCTCTTTTAACGTCGTAGGAACAATCCCAAGAGACCAAATATGATCTATCCGACGGGAGTGAGATTCGAACACAAGACGTGTTGAATAACAACTCCATGAGCTAACCAATCTACCACACATTGAGAGAGAGAGAGAGAGAGAGACAGTTATATTAAACGTCTTCAAAAGACCCAGTGGGTCTATGAGACCAAAGTGATACAATAGTGTCCATGCAATCTCATTATGGTACAAAAGAAAACAAAGACGAGAGCTATCAGCTGGGAATGTCAAATCCGAGCCATATGATACAAATCCGAGGCATCTGAGAGAGAGAGAGAGAGTTTCTCTATACAAGAGTTTATAATTGCGAAGGAGATTAGGGTTATGGTTACAAGGTGCAGGAGATCAGGGTTTGGGTATATAGGCAGAAGAACAAATAAAATGTTCTTTAAGCACCGAATACAGGAGCTTGAAAAGGTGAAGCTGGAACTTCCGACTCCCTCAGCGACCTGCTGTGTGTCCACTTGGCACCCTCTAGGGCTGCATGCTTCCCCGCCCTGCTTTGTGGACACTGCCCCACCCACCTGTTTGTGGGGCCCTGCCTGCATGGGTCCAAGCTGCACACTGCTTATCCAGCCCTCCTTTGTGAGCAGCTGCTCCGCTTTTGCTAAGCTGTGCTCCCTTTTCTTTTTTACTTTAGTTTAATGATTGAGGTGCACATTTAACAACTTCATAGTTCATGCTATGCCGAAAGCATAATCCATGCTAGATGCAGGGAAATAGAGTGTATTGTAACCTGCGCAAGTCGAAACCATCATGCTGCAATACAGATCAGATGATGCTTGTTGGCATGGTTAAGACTTTTCAAAGCAATCAGTTGTTTTTTTAATATAGAAGAGTATTAAATTTCCACTCATGTGTTCAATTATGTTTTGTTGTTTTGTTTCAGTCCTCTTGTGCCTCTACCTCCTGCTGTCTATGAGAATTTACCAGGCTGGATCAAGAAATTCTTGCTCTTTGAGCTTCCGTATTACAGCAAAAATTTATCTGGTGAGGATAGTCTGCAATAATGATACAGCAGCCGACTCATGATGAATGGTGCCTTCAATGTATGTTTGTTACTTCCTACTATCTATGTGGTTTTGCTAATAACAACAGGAATGGCAGTTGAAGTATCCATCTTCTTAATAAATGTGTTTTAGTCCATTTACATCCCTGAAATATTCTTACTCCCTGTAGTGTGGCTTGGCAGATTGAAATTGCATTTTGTAATGATATGTTTTGTGGGTTTCTGAGGAGATGGGATTTTGCAAGCTAGGTCTTGGAAGGATTTAACTCGGTCAGCTTGCTGGCAAAGCACCAATTCTTTTAGGCAGTAACCATCAAAGCATCAATTCTTTTGTGATTGGTGAGAATAGCAAATCAAAGTTCCAATTTCTTGGAGTAGGGATGATGAAGGAAATTGAACATACGTCAATCAGGTTGTTAGTTGTTGCACAGGCTAAGCACTTGTTTAGCTGTATTCCTGTTGTAAACCATTGAATATTGGTGTGCCACTACTTCCATTGGAGAACTCTGTTTCAAATTTTCATGATATGCTTGAATTGTAGAATGCCATGCTATTTTGTGATTGGTTCAGGAAGCTGCTTTTTGGCAACATTCTGAATCATATGTACGTAAAATCCAAGGGGTATATAAATGAATTGACATGATAGATGTTTATTATTTTCTACACACACATTAACCATCAAAGTGTTAATTATTGTGGTGCATATTAGTCTAACCAAGTCAAAGCAACTTGGAAACATGTAACCAAGGCCTTGCATTAACAACTTTATCTGCACAGGTTGTTGCATCAGTCAAACATAAAATGATGGCCTTTCAGCCTTGTAGTTAAGGTCATCTAAGACAGAGCATGTCAACGTACCTTAATTCTCACAGACAGGCCCCTTTTAGATGCTACTGTGGGATGAAGAATGCTGCTTAACTGTCACAAGGCATGAGAAACATGATACTTGAACTTACATGTGCTCTGAACCAAATGCACAGCTCATGGTGGTGAACACAGGTGTAAGAAATCAGAACTTTGACACAACTTTCAAAGCTGCTAGAAGCTACCATGTAGCTGATATACAGGAAAACATATCTATTTTGAAAATTTCAATGGGTTTTAGGCACGTTTGGTTTAAATTGAAGGCAGACCCTTCAGGTGCTTTACTGGTCCAATATTAGAAGATGTGTCGAAGCAATGAGTTGGATGTTGGACAAGTGATGCATTGAGGTGAAAGCAATTGTGAGAAATGATGATGGGGATTGATTTAATGTACATAAAAGCTGGACACTGCAAATGGGACCAGAAAAAAGCAATACATCTTGCAATAAGAATGAAATATGAAAGTGATGTGCATCGGAAAGTGTGTCCAGGTGGCTTAGAGGCCCATACATTTGGTATCGGGTCAAATGTCAGGAGAGTGTGAAAACTGGTTCCAGGTCTCCATAATTTGTGTTGTGTGCGCTTCTATGGGTATCATGTGACTGCGCTGAGCTAGTGTATAGATACGCTTGAGGCAAAGTTCTCTCTAGTGTCGGAACAGGGGTCCGACTGTAGCAAGGATTGTTTTCTAACTCTACCTTGCCTTGGTGGCATAATAAGCAAAGTGTTGGGGTGGGTGCTTGGCCTGTCATGCGAGCGGTCAGTCTCACGTTGCATTTGGTGTATACACATTGATACATACAATATATATATATATATACAGATAGAGATATATACATGAATATATATATGTATGTGTATATTATATGTATATATACTATACATGTATGTATGTTTTTGTGTGTGTGTGCGCGTGCGCACGCACGCGCGTGTGTATCCTTGCCGTTGTCGGTCCATAAAGAGTAAATTGTGTAATATAACCTGGTAGGCTGTTTTTAGCAGCTGATCATCCTGTCTCTGCCCAACCAACATATAGGACATATACCCATGTCTTGCTAAGCTGATCAACGATAAGTCTCCATACAAGGGCGGTAATGGGCTCCCAAATGCAATCGTCTTTGTGCTTGTGGAAACGACAATGGTCTGCCTTCAGTCGATATGAAATCGCCCATGTTGCAAATTCCTTTTCGTGCTAAAAAACAAGCTTTTTTTGGCTCAGCCACAGCCAATGGCATATCAAATGCTTTGGTCCAATGCACATTTTCATCTACTAGTGTGCTTCCAGGAGGCATTGGCCTATGTGCCCAATGCAAATTTATGAGCGTAGATCTCCAATCTTGGAGCAATCTGGAAGAGTAGGGGGAGCTTGGGATTTTTCCTTTTACCTCACCTACCAAAATATCCTAGTAGGAAAGATTCCAATCCCCAAATGAATCAACTTTATAACACGTACACATTGCAGCCAGCACTTGTGCCCATGGTTATCCTTATTCTACGAAAGTTATTATCATGCGTGAATATGTGTGTGTATATATATGTACATGTTATATATGAGAGAGAGAGAGAGAGAGAGAGAGAGTAAGTACTTTTAACATTAGGTGGATAACCACAATTGCTATTGAGGGTATCCGACGAGTCATGTAGGTTCTGAACCTAGCTGGATCCTCTCCTATCATGAGGCTTCGACGCTAGTCAATTTGCAACTTCTTTGGCTGCTGGCAGAAGGTAGCGCTTAGGTCCCCTTTCCTATCTGGGGGAGAGAGAATGAAAGAAAGTTGAATTAAACGTCTACGAAAGGACAAATTGGCCTATGAGACTTTAGTGTTACAATGTTTCCATGGCATATCTCTTCCTAGATATAGTACAAAAATGAAATGAACTGAATGTAAAAGGGTAACAGTTGGGTACAATGATAGAGCTGAGTGATAGATGAGGTAAATCAACAATGCCCACCTCATGTGGCACCGAACCTCGCTACTGTCAATGTACATCCCCGTGGCCATCGACGGGTGTTACGAATCTCTTCTCGGTGCTCGAATTCGGCTAGATAGAGTGCCACAGCCCCTATATTATTTACGGTGGGGTAATGACGCTCGTAAAAAGCTGTGATTTCGGGGTTGAGTCACAGGCCTTCCTATAAGTCCACGAAGCAACAAACGTCCCCTTCCGTGCTCTAATCTTGTCATGGTGCGTGAAGGGTGACGATGTGGTCTAGTATCTAATAGTTGCTTCTTGATCCTGCCAGGCCTATGACCTTCCGTCTGTGTCCCTCTGCTCATGTATACTACTAGCCTCCAAGACTGCTCCATAAGCCGAGAGAGAGGGGTCCAGAATGGGCCTTGCACCAAAGAAATGAACTCACCAAATGTAAGAAATATGTAACGAGTTTGGCCCATAAGCTCGCCTCTTGCTAAGTGTTTGCGAACGCGCTGTGTCCAGGAAAGGTCTCATCTTTTGAAAGGGCGCAGGTTTCTTTAAGCTCGCCTCTTGCTAAGTGTTTGCGAACGCGCTGTGTCCAGGAAAGGTCTCATCTTTTGAAAGGGCGCAGGTTTCTTTCTGATATTTCCTCTCTAGGTCATAATCGTATGTAGGGTCGGCTGAGCGAGCCAACCCTCTTTGGAGCACAAAAATTGTGTCGGCCATATGTCTAGATATCCATACGGCGTGCATTGCGAGAATGCGCGTGGCACAATTAGCCAACCGACCCTTTTAATTTTTTGAGTCTTCTTGCAGTGCATCTTATACTCTCGACATTTTGATCCATATGCTTCCCGTATATGGGATAAATTCACACCTTACACGTGGCCATCTTTTTGCGATCACCTCTGGTATAAAGGTGGCAATAAGATCCCGTTTTATTCCACTCACACACCCACGAGGGTACATCATGTGGATAGCCACAACCGCAATTGAGTGTATCTAACGGGTAATGCAGATTTCGAACCCAAGTGGATCCTTTCCTATCCGAACACCTCAACGCTAGTAAATCTGCCAACTTCTTTGGTCGGTAGAAAAGTAGCACTCTAAGGTCCCGTTTTATACCACTCACACACCTAGGGGAGAAGGCACTTTTAACTTTGGGTGGATAACCACAATTGCTATTGAGCATATCTAGCGGGTCAGGTAGGTTTGGACCCTTTCTTGTTTTTGCAGACCTCGATGCCATCCAATCTGCTAACTTCTTTGGTCTCATCAGCAGAAAGGTAACGCTAAGGTCGCCTTCACACACCCAGGGAGAAGGCACCTTTAGATCCGTGTGAATAATCGGAACTGCTATTGAGTATATCTGATGGGTCAAACAGGTTTTAAACCAAGGTGGATCCTTTCTATTTCATCAGAGACCTCTACGCTAGCCAACCTACCAAATTCTTTGGCCAAGAGAAAGATAGTGCTAGGGCCCCCTTTTATTCCACTCACACACCCATTCAGTAGATAACCACAAGCGCTACTCGAGCATATCTGTTGATGGGTTAGGTAGGTTTTAAACTCGAATGGATCATTTTCTAGACCCCATCGCTAAGGAACCAATCTCCCAACTTCTTTGCCCAACAGAAAGGTAGCACTAAGGTCCTCTTTTATTTCACTCACACAGCAATGGTAGATGGGAGAAGACACTTTTAACGTCAGGTGGATAACCACAATCGCTATTGGGTGTATTTGATGGGTTCGGTAGGTTTCAAACCTACCTGGATCCTTTCTTATCTAGAGACCTCAATGCTAGCTAGTTCGCTAACTTCTTTGATGAAAAAAATGTATTGCTAAGATCCCCTTTTATTCCACTAGAACCTTAGTGTTACGTTAGAAAGGTAATGCTAAGATCCCCTTTTATTCCATTGGAACCTTAATGCTACCTTTCTATTGGCTAGCGTCGAGGTCTCTAGATAGGAAAGGATCCACCTAGGTTTGATAGACCTACCTGACCCATCAGCAGATATGCTCAATAGCAGTTGTGGTTATCCACTTGACATTAAAAGTGTCTTTCCTTGGGGGGGTGAGTGGAATAAAGGGGTCTTAGTGCCACTTTTTGCCGGGCCAAAGAAGTTGGCAAATTGGCTAGTGCTAAGTTCTCCGAATAGGTAGGGATCCACCTAGGTTCGAAGTCTACCTGACCCATTAGATACACTCGATAGCGGTTGTGGGTATCAATCTGATGTTAGAAGTGCCTTGTATCCTAGGAGTGTGAGTGGAATAAAAGGGATCCTTATTACTACCCTTCTGTAAGACAAGAGGACCTTAGCACTACCTTTTTGCAAGCCAAAGAAATTGGTAGATTGGCTAGCACAAAGGTCTTTAGATTAGGAAAGGATCCACTTGTGTCTGAAACCTACCTATCCCATCAGTATATACACTCATGTGCTTATCCACATAACATTAAAATTTTCTTCTCCCTTGGGGGTGTGAGTGGAATAAAAGACGACCTTAGCAGCAATACCTTTCTATCGGTGGCCAAAGAAGTTGGAAAATGTTAAGGACTCCACATTAGATAGGATCTGCCTGAGTTTGAAACCTACTTGACCCATCGGATACTAAATAGCAGTTTAGGTTATCTACCTATTGACGTCAAAAGTACCTTATCCCTTGGGTGTGAGAAAGGGACTTACCTCCTTTCTACCGACTAAAAGAAGTTGGCAGATACGCTAACGCTGAGGTCTTTAAATAGGAAAGGATCCACGTAGGTTTGAAACCTACCATTCCACTCACATAGCTAGGAGAGGAGGTAATTTTAACGTTAGGTGAATAACCACAACCACTATTGGGCGTATTTTATGGGTCAAGTAGGTTTCGAATTTAGGTGCATCCATTCCTACTTTGGGAGGTAGGAAATGATTTGATGTGTCAAGTAGGTTACCCTGACGCTAGCCAATTTGCCAACTTCTTTGGCCTGTAGAAAGGTGATGCTATAAGGTCCTATTTTGCTCCACACACACGCCCAGGAGAGGATATTTTTATTGAGAGAGAGAGAGAGAGAGAGAGAGAGAGAGAGAGAGAGAGAGAGAGAGAGAGAGAGATGGATTATGATGGTGATGATAACGATGGTGATTTTTGTTTAAGTTGTAGGAAAATGAATTTTGTTTACATTATAGGAATTATCCCAAGAAGCCAATCACTACTTTTTTTTTCAAAGAAAATATCCTTCTATTAGTTATCGTCGTGAAAATGCAACCAAATCAGCTAAGTAGATGACCTAGTTTCAATCATGGGATACAAGAAAAATGATTAAGGACAAAGAGGGGCTCTTCCTTGTTGGTTGGTCTCTCTCGAAGGAAGCTATCTCATACAATTGGGGGGAGGGGGGAACAGTGAAACATGTGGCCTATAATGCCAAGTAACCTCACTATTTATGATCCTCAGGAAAGGACCGCTGCTCCGAATCCGCAGAAAAGCCTCTCGGCACTCTTTTGCATTCACATGGAGTTGCCTCAAATCTTCTCCCAGTGTCCACGGAGGGTGTGTATGATGTTTGTCCATATACTCTTGATGGAGTTAGGAGTATATGGACTCAACGAGAGGCATAGTAGTGCCCTCTATGACCTCGTTGCTGTATGGGGGAGCAGTGCATGTGTATGTACGTGCATGTATGCACGAGTGAATGTGGGGAAGAATGTGCATGCATTGGTTACGTATGAGCAAGGTGTGCAGTGTGGGTGGGTGGGGTGCATAGTGTATGTGCATGTACGTGTGTGGATGTGAATGAATGTTATTTCTTGTGTGTTTCTTGTTATAAGGGGCAAGGGGCTATGTTACATATATACACATGGGCTTACGGTATATGCGAGTTGAGTGGGCAGCAAGTGAGGGTGGAGAATTGCTTGCGCATCCACAATAAAATCTTTTATCCCACATCGATCACCTTTGCTAGTGCGCTCATTAGGACCTTGGCCTTCCAGCTCGGCAAGTTGATATTGTGGCAAGCGCACGGGGGTGTGCGTGTCCAAGGATCGTGAGGACCGTAAGGATCCCTCTAGAATGAAGACGTAACTATGGGGCATAGTGAAACACATGTCTCCCTAGGTGGCTCATCAGAATTTCGAACTGTTTAGAATGCAACCATTGCATATGGACTTAGTGGCATGACCAAGGGTTCTTCCACCTACTTCATTGGTGGTTCAAGCATGCTTGTTGGGGGTATTAACCCACTTCTCTCCATCCTTGATTCGATTTGAAGACATAACTATGGGGCATAGTGAAACACTTGTCTCCCTAGGTGGCTCATTAGAATTTCGAACTGTATGCAACCATTGCATATGGACTTAGTGGCATGACCAAGGGTTCTTCCACCTACTAAGTCCATATGCAACCATTGCATATGGACTTAGTGGCATGACCAAGGGTTCTTCCACCTACTTCATTGGTGGTTCAAGCATGCTTGTTGGGGGTATTAACCCACTTCTCTCCATCCGTGATTCGATTTTGGGGGTGGTTTTGGAGGCAAGACCTTGCGTCTCTACACCCACCTGGATTTGACGTTTAAGGGTGCATTTGTGGGGGTTCGAGGCACATGTTTCTTTGTTTTTAGCACCCACATATGGGGATTTATTTCGAATATCCTTGTACTTCTAGCAGTTTTGTCAAGATCCAATGAGACATCGATTTTTACGGTGGTATTGGGTGTAATGATTGTCACTTAGATCTTTTTAGCTTGAGGGTTTGTGCAAACGGTGAGGTTTTTAGGACCCAAATAGACGAGTTCCCTTGGTAGAAGCCTTAGGCTTCTAGCAACTTGAGAGGGATCCAATGGGGCTTGGGATTTGGAAAGAACCCATGTTGCATGTGGCTCCCTCTTGGTAGATCCCCACTTGTGGTTGGACTTTGGGTCAAATAGTTTGCCAGGTCTTTGCAGGGGCATCGTACTTTTCCTGGCTGGCCAAGGTACTCTTGGGTAGCCATTCCTTGTCTTCACTAGCCAGAGTACTTTCTCTTGGATACCCATTCCTTCTTGGTGGCCTTCCTGAAGGTTTGTTGAGGTTGAGGTTTGGGGGATGGTCGCGAGGTTTTTCTTCTCCCATCATAGGGTTGGAGGGGGTGGCCTTAACATAGTGAGGCAAGAATGAGGTGTAACATTAGATGTTACCTGCAGGCAGTGGTGGCTTGTAAGTGGAGGAGGTTTGAGGAAGTGACATCTGGGTGCGGATTAGTCCCAAATCTAGGGAGGACATAAGCAAATGAGGTGTAACATTAGATGTTACCTGCAGGCAGTGGTGGCTTGTAAGTGGAGGAGGTTTGAGGAAGTGACATCTGGGTGCGGATTAGTCCCAAATCTAGGGAGGACATAAGCAAATGAGAAAATTTGAGTTTTAAATTTAAACTTGATTGCAAAATAACTAATGTAATGGCACACTATTCATCAATCAACCTCTTCAAAATGATCCAAGGATTACATCAATTTTTAGCTTTAAAAAGAGCATCTGATCCTTGATATTCACTAACTAATCTATCTTAAGAATCCCCCCCCTTAAATATCTCCACACATTCTAAATCTACTCATACTATCCTTGATTCTCCTCATTATCCCATGTGGCTCCTCAGACATATTCTCGCTTACAGCACTCAAAATCTCTTGACTTTTTCACCCTCTTTACGTTCACCACTTATAAATAACCTTAAAGTAGTCAAAATTTGCATTGCCTCCCCTCAATCAACAAATGGACCACACACACACCTCCCCTCAAATCATGAACTGATAGTCCTTGCTTTACACCACTAAAGATAGACTCTCAAATTCTAACAGATTCCCTTACAATCCCAAATTCTATAATGCCTTGCCGTAGCAAAAATGATAATATCTAAATGTGTGAAATGACACCATATTCTAGCGGTTTCTTATATGTGTGGGTGTGTGTGTGTGTATGTATGTATGTATGTATATGTATATGTATATATATATATGTATGTATGTGTGTGTGTGTAGAGAGAGAGGGGGAGAGAGAGAGAGAGAGAGAGAGAGTTCTCTCTCTCTCTCTCTCTCTCTCTCTCTCTCTCTCTCTCTCTATATATATATATATATATATATATATATATATATATATATATATATATATATATAACTTATGATATTAATGAGCTTTATAGAAAGATAATTCATCGAAATAATACTCTTATTGAGGAGTGAATTCACACCAGAAGGACTGATTGCCTGTCAAAAAAGAGAATCATTCAAGAAGTTGTGATGGATGCCCTTATTGATATGGCATACATGGACGACGAATGAGAGATATTAATAACATGCCTTACAAATCTTTCTCAGAGGTTACTGGGGAAAAGAAGGACGATTTCATGAGAATTTTCTCGGAAAGCGGGTTGATTATTTAGGTCATTTCGTTATTGTAGTAGGTTCGTCTCTTCCATTACATCAATGTGGATGACCCTGAGAATTGTGGATGACCCTGAGAATTGTCGATTGAGCTTTGCCAAGCCTTTGTAATTCGTAACGTGATTTGGTGACACCTTGCTCGTAATCTACGAGTTGCTAAGAATATGATTAGAAACAGGCATTTCAACCCATTTTAATATAAGGATTTAATTATTCGATATTGAATTGTCTACATGTGTTGGATAATAAATTATTAACTCAATGAAATTTTAATGATGGGTCTATGAGGATAGGTTTTGTTGCTACCAATTCCCGATTTGGAAAGCCCTTGGGGTTGGACTCAAACCTACGGATTCTTAGAATTGATCTATGAACGAGAGGATACTTGATACGCAATTGTATCCATTGGTAATGGGGTGAAGAAAAAGACATAAAAAATATCCATATTTATTACACATACGTGAGTTAGGAGTATTCTCCCCACAATTGAATAGAAAACAAAAAACAGAGCATAGTTTACTATCTATTTGATTGGAGTTGCGGCTTAAGCTATAGGAAGTTCAAGCTTCATATACGGTTTCATGGGGGGGAGGGGATTTACATGCACCCACCTCGGTAAATCACCTACCAAAAAATTGCAATTCATGCTCAGTCCGAACGAGAGGGAGAGGCCATTTAGGAAGTTGGGTATCATGATCCACAGAAAGAGCAAATCCAATTAAATATTTATGTTATCACTTCTTTTCTTGAAAGGGGGGCTCAAACAACAGAAACTGTTCATGATAACGATTCAAAATCAAACTTTAATAAAAAATCAGACTTTAGGAGGATCTAATGGGCCCAGCTTACATTCCTTTTCAAATGTTTCTATATTACCCCTTTCTCCGATTTCTACTCAATATCTACGTCATTTTTGTCATTCCTTTAAGGAGTAGCATGTTCAGAAATAGATACTGGTCCTCTATCAAAGATTCCTTTGAAAGAAGTGATATCATACGTTTTCTCAAGACCGATTTTCTGAGGTTAGCTTGCCCTCGCGAGAGGTGGAGGCACTTTGTCTTGGCCAGTGTAGCATTTGTGTCGCCCAGGGCGTAAGGGGCATACTGATTTGAGGTCATCCCCACCCTCCTCCAGCTTATCACCACCCAACAGTCTATTTAGGGTTCCAAACTTAGTAGTTGCACCTAAACACGATGGTTGCGCTCGTTGCGGGACTTAACCTACACCTTAACCCACGAGCTGATGAGATAGCCATGCACAACTTGTGTCCGCATTCCTGAAGGCACTCATATCTTTCAAGAGGATTCGCAGCATGTCAAGCCCTAGTAAGGTTCTTTGCATTGCATCGAATTAAACCACATGCTCCACCGTTTGTGCGGGCCCCGATCAATTCCTTTGAGTTTCATTCTTGGCGAACGTACTCCCCAAGCGAGATACTTAACGCGTTAGCTACAACACTAAAATACAATAGAGATAAGCACCTGGTACTAGTTTGTGTTCGCGATGTAGTAACCTCCTCTCCAGAAAACATGAAAGGTAATTTTTACACGACTGTCTCTTCTAACATTTCTATTTCAATAAGCTTGAGATTGATCAGAAAAATGAAGAGTTATTTCGAGATGATGAAACAGACCCTTTAGCCATCGTGGTTACTTCTTCGTTGTGGGCCAAGGTAATTGCTCCTACTAGAGCAACAACTAAAAGAAGTATGGAAAGAAGTTCAAACAAAACTAGAAAAGTGGTTAATAATTGATATCCAAGTTCTTGGACGTTATTCCTTGGGGTCTCTCCCACAATAATCTTTGAGTGATTAATGAAACATATATTAGACCATTTTGTACTATGAATCATAATGGTTAATAGTTAAGAAAGACCTGTACAAGCTCCCAAAGTAATGAAATGCCCCGTATTCCAATTAGTGGGTGAATTGGAACTTGTGGGTTCATCAGTAACTGTTTACGAGAGATACATAATTAAAACATCATTCAATAAGATGTATGATAGGGATATATGGGTGAAAACCAGCTCGAGAAGAAAAGCATAATGAACCACATTAGCGAGTGATACTACCCCCAAACTTTCTAGTAGAATACCTTATTCTATTAATGTCAAAATAGCTTCAAGAATTGATTCGGATAAATTCATTATTCATAATTGCTCAATTTTTTAATCATATCTAGTATATATTCCCTCTCTTTCTCTTTTTTTTT